>NC_054382.1:131279608-131638775 GCF_017654675.1 Xenopus laevis | reverse complement strand
TAGGGTTGGGAATGGGGTGAAGAAAGTTCAAACCGCCCATCACTTATTGGTTCAATTCCTAATTATAGGTATTTCTTGAAAAGTTCCTTGATGCTTCCTAAATTGTATTTTCTCTCTGATTTTCATCTGCCCTTGCCTGTATTCTAACTATGAGATCAATTAGCACTTCAAATACGACACTACTGCACTGTAGCCTGTTCTTCAGTGTTCAGTTCCTTCTAAGTAAATCTTTTCAAATATTTTGGTGATCCCTCACTCACTGTATTTAGGGTATCTCCAACAGAGTAGCAGCCCCATCCAGCCACAAATCTTCCAAATCAGCATTCAAATCAACTCTGGAGAACCACAGCAAATTCAGTGTATCTTTATATATTCACACAGCATGTTTCGGATATAGATATCCTTCATCAGGTGATTGTTACAATGTGACCAACTACAAGTTCTCACACCCTGGCAATATGGAGCATAATGTCGCCTGGCATTTTGTTGCTTCATGGGCTCCAAATAGCTCCTCCATCTACTTTGCACTGGACGTTCCCCACATTGGGACTGGGTCCACAGAGCTAAGGAAGTTTAAAATCCTTATTTACCCATAATAGGTAAAAATTGGCAGTTTGTAAGTATAAATTGTCAGCACATTGCTTTCATATTATGTACATATTTATAAACAGGCACAAGGGCAAAGCTTCTCACCATCATATGAATTTACTGCAATTCACCACTTTCCTTGTGTTTCCTGCATAAAAACTCGGTTAAATAGTCAGAGACTGGACTCCAACAACATTATGGATGTGAGAAAATCATCATAGGAAGGCATATATGATATTATATGAAAATATTGCTGCCATGTTCATGTATGCATCGTTGGAAATTTCTTTGATATCTGGCTCAAGCAAACATTTTATCTACTTGTGAATCTATTTTCTCCAGTATTACCAGTCCCCCCCCAAGTCTGAGCCTTGCCAAGTTGCCATTAGTACAGCCGCCAGTCAGAAGAAGAGTCTGAAGGAGATTTGCCATAAATTTTAACATAATGTATGTAAATTATTGACCTTGCACACCACCATTTTGTTTCCAATCTCTACCAATGGATGGTGCTACCTACCAAACCAATATATCTTAATGTATGTAAAGGTTGCATATAATTTCTTTTTAAATGACTCTAATCACATATTCAACGCTAAATAATCTATGGCAACCAAAAGAATTGCTTGACTGCTGTGGATCATATACTCTATAGTAGTGATGGACAAATTTATTCGCCAGGCGCGAATTCACGGCGAATTTGCCGGCTCCAAAAACGGGCGCTGGCGTCGAAAAAACGGGCGCCGGCATCAAAAACGAGACGCCGGCGCGATTTCGCAAATATTTCTCAGTTTCGCGAAATTCGCAAATTTTTCGGCAAAGCGAAACCGCGCAAATTCGCCCATCACTACTCTATAGCGCTGGCTCTCAAGTATCCAACTGCCAGATGGATTCTGGTTCTTCAATGCAACTCATGGCAAATCACCTTGGGCTCAAAGCATTGTTTGGGCTAAACACGATTATTACTTTTTCGAATGAAACTTTTGTTGGACCCAGGGGCGTAACTACAGAGGAAGAAGACCCTGCGGCTGCAGGGGGCCCAGGAAGTATAGGGGCCCCATGAGGCTCAAATTCATGTACAATTTCAATACATTTTGGTAAAACAGGTCAACCTCTGGATATGTTTGGGGCCCTAAAATTTATTTGCTGTGGGGCCCAGTAACATCTAGTTACGCCACTGGTTGGACCTCCCCAAATAACCTCTCCAGTTCATGTGTGTGTGGATACATCCTAGATTTCTAAAAAGAACAGTAGGATGAAGGGGGGGGGCGTTTTGACCTTTAGCCAAATACAGTTTTAACCTCACATTGAAAAACGAATATTTCAGTTTCATGTTGGGGTTACCGTTAGTTCCTTAATTTGGATCTTTGTACCGCTACTAGAAAATGTAAACATCAAATAACCCTAATAGGCTGGTTTTGTTTCCAATAAGGATTAATTATATCTCAGTTGGGATCAAGTACAGGTATGGGATCTGTTATTCAGAATGCTCTGGACCTGGTGTTTTCCCAGAAAAGGGATCTTTCCATAACTTGGATCTTTATACCTTAAGTCTACTAGAAAATCATGAAAACATTAAATAAAGCCAATAGGCTGGTTTACCTCCAATAAGGATTAATTATATCTTAGTTGGGATCATGTACAAGCTACTAAAGTACTAAAGTAGATTGACCTTTCAGACATGTTATTTTCTTCTACTTTCTCCCTAGAAGAAACCATCTAATATCCTGCTATTTCTGTGAAACAAGTACCTGTTCACTTGTTTTATCCCATCATCTATATTTTCCTTCCCAGCGGTATAAGATCTGCTGCTTTAATGTTACTGGTATTTAATATTTTTCCACTCCTGCCATGTTGTGGCTTTTTATTCATGAGCCCAGACACAGCTAAAGACAATTACAATTTCAATTCAGGTATGACTATTAAATAGCCATGAGACCAATGGATTCCAGGCAAAATTCTGCATTCTCTCTTTGGCTATTTTTTCCTGACGTTGCAATGGTGTAAACATGCAGCAAAAAAAAAAAAAAGCTTCAGTGCATTTAGTTGAGGAAGATAATTCAGTTGCACATCATTCAACTGAAACTATTGGATTTTCTTCATTGACATATTGACCCTGCTGCAAGGGAAGGTTCTTCTGGACAAGCACCCAACAGTATCAAAAGTGTAATGAATGGATGTGGGTTGAGCTCTCCAGCACTTTTTGTAATAAAAAACAGAAAAAAATTCCCAGTGACTTCAATGCATTTTGTAACGGATCTTTCCGTAATTTGGATCTTCAGACGTTAAGTCTTAACCCAATAGTCTGGTTTTGCCTCCAATAAGGATTAATTATATATTAGTTTGGATCAAGTACAAGTTACTGTTTTATTATTACACAGTATAAGGAAAAACATTTTTAAAAATGTGTACTACAGGTATAAGACCTGTTATCCAGAATGATCGGGACCTGGGGTTTTCCGGATAATGGATTTTTCCGTAATATGAATCTTCATGCCCTAAGTCTACAATAAAATCATATAAACATTAAAAATATTGGTTTTGCTTCCAATAAGGATTAATTATATCTTAGTTGGGAATCAAGTACAAGTTACTGTTTTATTATTACACAGAAAAAGGAAATCATTTCGAAATATTTGGATTATTTGCAGTGATGGGACGAATAAATTTGGCAGACACGAATTTGCGCTGAATGTCAAAGTTTCACCACAAGCGAGTTAATTCACGAAACTGCGACGATGATTCGCCAACGGAAAATCCTCTGTATCAAAAAAAAATTGTCACCCGCATTAAAAATTGTCACGCATCAAATTTATTGAGACGCCCATCGACTTTAATACATTTGGACCAAAAACAATTGGCGCGTGTATAAAAAATGCTGCTCACGTCAAAATTGACATGCGTAAAAATTATTTTGATGCCCATTGTCTTCAATGAGTTTAATTTTTCGCTGAAGTGAAACTGCACAGATTCGCCCATCACTATTATTTGGTTAACATGGAGTCTATTAGAGACGGTCATTCTGTAATTCAGAACTTTATGGGTAACGTGTTTCCAGATGACGGATCCTATACCTGTACTACTAATAGTAATTCTAGTAAAAAAGATTATAAACCAGGACAACATTTCTAAACATTAAAAAAAAAAAAATCTAAATGATTGAAAAACATCAGCTGACCCACAGCAACAAAAAAAACATGACAAAACATAGTGGGTGATACATTCTTACAAAAAACGGGAAAAATCAAGTACAAGTACAGTATGGCATATATTATCCAAAAACCCGTTATCCAGAAAGCTCAGAATTACAGAAAGGCCACCTTCCATAGACTCCATTTTATCCAATTAATCCAAATTTTTACAAAATTATAACAAAACAGTAGCTTGTACTTGATCCCAACTAAGATATAATTAATCCTTATTGGAGGCAAAACCAGCCTATTGGGTTTATTTCATGTGTAAGTGATTTTCTAGTAGACTTAAGGTATGAAGATCCTTTATGCAGAAAACCCCAGGTCCCTAGCATTCTGGATAAAAGATCCCATACCTGTACATAATGAATGGCTATAAGCAACTCTTCCATTGGTCTTCATTTTTAAAATATGTTTTTAATTATTTTCATTCTTCTTCAGCCTCTTTCCCACTGTTAAATGGGAGTCTCTGACCCCGATCTAAAAAACAAATGCTCTGTAAGGGTAACACATTTAGGGTAATTTGGACCCTAGCAACCAGATGAAATTGCAAACTGGAGAGCTGTTGAATAAAAAGCTAAATTACTCAAAAACCACAAATAATAAAGAATGCAAATTATCTCAGAATATCCCTCTCTATATCATACTAACAGTTCATTTAAACCCCTTTAACGTTCCATTAAACAATAATAAATAAAGTTCAATGTAGGTTCTCAACTATCTTTACTGTTTAGATGAAGTTATTTTCCCATGAAACACAAGGATTTCTCCTTTCAACTAAAAATGAAATAGACATTCCTTTGCTAGAATGGCCGTGTACCTTGATTCCCATTCCATTCGCCTGTGAAATAAAATCCTGACAAGTGTGCAGCGACTTCTGCGGAGAGGAGACATGAGATGATGTGACAGGGACCGTGTGCTGGAAATTTACTCATTTTAAAGTGTGTCACTCGGAACCCCATATCCACATCTCATCCACATTCGCTGCAGACAGAACAGCGCCCTTTGTGCTGACAAAGTATGGCAACTTTCGGATATAGACTCACTATAAAAATAAGCTACTAATGCTAGCATGGACGGAGCAATTAGAGAACCCTATAAAACTTCACAGTAAAGGCCTATATGCAGTTAAGTATTCAAAGATAAGTAAACCTTTAAAATAAGCAATTATCAAAATGATTAGGGGGCTATTTTAAAGGGATACTGTCATGGGAAAAAAAATTTTTTTCAAAATGAATCAGTTAATAGTGCTACTCCAGCAGAATTCTGCACTGAAATCCATTTCTCAAAAGAGCAAACAGATTTTTTTTTATATTCAATTTTGAAATCTGACATGGGGCTAGACATATTGTCAATTTCCCAGCTGCCCCATGTCATGTGACTTGTGCCTGCACTTTAGGAGAGAAATGCTTTCTGGCAGGCTGCTGTTTTTCCTTCTCAATGTAACTGAATGTGTCTCAGTGGGACCTGGATTTTACTATTGAGTGCTGTTCTTAGATCTACCAGGCAGCTGTTATCTTGTGTTAGGGAGCTGCTATCTGGTTACCTTCCCATCGTTAATTTGTTTGGCTTCTGGGGGGAAAAGGGAGGGGCTGATATCACTCTAACTTGCAGTACAGCAGTAAAGAGTGATTGAAGTTTATCAGAGCACAAGTCACATGACTTGGGGCAGCAGGGAAATTGACAAAATGTCTAGCCCCATGTCAAATTTCAAAATTGAATATAAAAAAATCTGTTTGCTCTTTTGAGAAATGGATTTCAGTGCAGAATTCTGCTGGAGCAGCACTATTAACTGATTCATTTTGAAAAAAATGTTTTTTCCCATGACAGTATCCCTTTAAAGAGTTCAGTGCAACCCTTGTGGTACATGAGTGTAACCATAATAGGGGCATTTGGTCACTTTGTGTTACCAGCAGGTTCCAATATTAGAATACATTATTCTGTGTCCTTTGTCATCAACCGCTCTTTCTCTTACACATACAACGAAGTCTAGGGGCTGCATTGTGCTTCATGCTTATATTAGTGTTTTTAAATAACAATAATGCATTAAAATGTCATATAATCTCATCTTATTAATCAACCCATTTACATGAAGCTTATCCAGTGCGTGAGACTGCAGCTGCCTTACAATTCCGTTCCTGTGTGATCTCTTTCTCTCCAACCTTTTATTGATGGGAAATCTTGTTCAGAGCTGTGTAGGAAAATCCTTTTTTCTGATACGACTATGTTATGAAAAGGTCAAAGCCTTTTAAGGGAAAAAAAAGAGAAAACTTGAAAAAAAAGACAAAAAAGAAAGTTGAGTTTTCTTTGATACCAGTGGCATCCTATTTCCCATAATTCCTATAGGCATATATTGCTGGCATACAGTAACATCTACTAAGGATGTTGTTTGCTATTTGATGTTCTACTGTTGCTCACAAACACACTTGGAAATACTTAGCAAATAAATTTGTTAGGGGAAATTATAATACAATCAGCACAGAGTGTTGTCTCCTGCATTTCATAAACCCAAAGGACTTGCTATGATATTAGAAAATGATATCTTTAATGCTCAGTATGTGTGTAATGTTTTTTTGTGTAAGCACAGTTTGATTTAGTCTCATTTGAATCTCACATAAAAAGACTGAACCACGCTTTATGATTTAGCCTAGTAGCTGACTTTATTCTGTGATTACAGAAGAACATAAAATAAGGTCCATGCTAACCTTTATAATGAATAAATGAGTAGAAGGGCAACTTTATCATCGATCATAGTATCTTGCTTACCAAACATCAACATTTAAGACCCAAGGCCCTCAGCTGTTGTCAGTTCCGGCTGTTTTATTGACCATCCTCATTGTGTTCTCAATGGTTCTTTTCTGAAACCATTGTTATTTTCTATTTTTATAAATAATCTGCCTAACAGCAGCAGGTCTTCTGTATGTGGGAGTAATAGTAGCTTGACACAGCAGGTGTGCTTCCCTAGAAATGTGTAAAGATGATACAGAGATCTACACACACGCATCAAACTTAGCTCTGCATGAACTTACTCTGTAGGAAGAGGTGGTGGTTGGTATATCAATCACAATGTCACCTGGATACATCTATAAGGAAGAGTTCCTGCTGCTAAAGCTCCCAAATACGCAATCATACAACAAAGAAAAAACACAAACAACTAAAAGAGATACTTAAAATGACTAGAAATGGATTTTAAATGTATGTTGAATAAATCGGAATCATAACATTGGAGTTAAATGTTACCATATTTCGTTGAGCTGCGCCAGTTAAAGGGATACTGTCATGTGAAAAAAAATTCTAAATGAATCAGTTAATAGTGCTGCTCCAGCAGAATTCTGCACTGAAATCCATTTCTCAAAAGAGCAAACAGATTTTTTTATATTCAATTTTGAAATCTGTCATGGGGCTAGACATATTCTCAATTTCCCAGCTGCCCCAAGTCATGTGACTTGTGCTCTGATAAACTTCAATCATTCTTTACTGCTGTACTGCAAGTTGGAGTGATATCACCCCCTCCCTTCCCCCCCCAGTAGCCAAACAAAAGAAAAATGTGAAGGTAACCAGATAACTTCTCCCTAACACAAGATAACAGCTGCCTGGTAGATCTAAAGAACAACACTCAATAGTAAAAACCCATGTCTCACTGAGACACATTCAGTTACATTGAGAAGGAAAAACAGCAGCCTGCCAGAAAGCATTTCTCTCCTAAAGTGCAGGCACAAATCACATGACCAGGGGCAGCTGGGAAATTCACAAAATGTCTAGCCCCATGTCAGATTTCAAAATTGAATATAAAAAAATCTGTTTGCTCTTTTGAGAAATGGATTTCAATGCAGAATTCTGCTGGAGCAGCACTATTAACTGATGTGTTTTGAAAAAAAACATGTTTTCTGATGACAGGATCCCTTTAAGGATCTACAAAGTGAATCACACAATTGTGTTACAGAAACAAATAATGCCAAATAAACTTTGCCATTCCAGTTCTTGTCAATGGGAAACAAATAAAAATACTCAGAAAAGAGCTCTTAGAACTGGTTCTGCTGTCCTTGGAATCCGTTGAGTTGTTGAGTCAGTTATTAATTTATGGTGGGGCGTTGGCCTTCGGCTGAATTATTAAGACCTAAAAGGATGATGGTGACTGGATTAAAGGGTTGAACTTGATGGGCATGCAATTTGTTATAGTTCTAGAAATACTTTTATACAATAAATACAGAAGAAAGGTTGTCCAACTCATTGGACCCTTTGGTATTGGGGCAGGGGGGAATCTTCTAAAAAAAACATGATAATTTTGGAAAATGTTTAGCAAGATGAAACCATTAAAAGGCATAATGGAAAAGACAGGAGAGACAATAATGGTTAACACAAAGCATCGTCATTGCATGCATATAGCAGGCACATGAATCTGGCATGCATAACAAACTATATATAACATAATTTAAGCCTGAATAAAGAGATTTTTTTTTCTTAATGCGAACAATGGTTTCCATTTTAATGAGAATCTGTATTGATTCCGTTTTGCTTGTGGTCAATTACATTCATCAAACTCCTGGCATGAGTCATCCTATCAAGTCCTGTATATAAATTATTTATACTAAGCCAGACATCCCTCATTACTGTGAATCTAACACTGCAAAGAAGAAATCCGTCATTGCCTCATCCTGAAGTTTTTTAAAAAGCTCTTATTTGAAAAAAGACTTTTTTCTTTAACCCTACGCTTTAGCTGAGATGCTTCTAAGCCTACTTGAAGGTATCTCCTCTATCTCTCACTGTCTATTGGTATTACTTTATATGAGCGGCATCTCTGTTGGGCATATGGCACAAATACCATGTTGGTCACTGCTTCTTGTAGTACCAATCGTATTGTTGCTACTCAAGTTGATTTCTTTGATGTGTATGAACGGCATCCTTGAGTGGGTAATTTCCAACTTAAAACACAATGGTGGATCATGTAGGGTGATAACCACCTTGTTCCCACATTTATGTTAGTTCAGGTCAATACACCAAGTTCTGCGCTGTGTGCCATTGCCCTTCCATAGAAACATTGCCCCATCCAGTGATAGACATAAAGTTTAGCATCTAAAATTATGAAGGTGATCATGCCAATACTCAATAACACACCTGAATAATGGCTTGCAGTTCCATAATTAAGTTTTGGTCAAGTTTTTCTTTACAAGATAGTAAAAGTTAAAGATTGCCTTTTACACCTGACCCTAGTTTGCTGCAAGCAATTCTAATACCAAGTCCTTTATTGACTTGGAACCATCTTAAGTCGCATTAAGAGTTGAAGGAGTGGAAGGGATCATTTATGAGGAAAGGCAAGTTGGGATTGGTTACACTGGAGAAGAGACAGTTAAGGGGGATATGATCACTATATATAAATATATAAGGGGATATGATCACTATATATAAATATATAAGGGGATATGATCACTATATATAAATATATAAGGGGATATGATCACTATATATAAATATATAAGGGGATATGATCACTATATATAAACATATAAGGGGATATGATCACTATATATAAATATATAAGGGGATATGATCAATATATATAAATATATAAGGGGGATTTGATCACTATATATAAATATATAAGGGGATATGATCACTATATATAAATATATAAGGGGGATATGATCACTATATATAAATATATAAGGGGGATATGATCACTATATATAAATATATAAGGGGGATATGATCACTATATATAAATATATAAGGGGATACAATCACTATATATAAATATCTAAGGGGATATGATCACTATATGTAAATATATAAGGGGATATGATCACTATATATAAATATATAAGGGGGATATGATCACTATATATAAATGGATACTATCACTATATATAAATATATAAGGGGATATGATCACTATATATAAATATTTAAGGGGGGTATGATCACTATATATAAATATATAAGGGGATACGATCACTATATATAAATATATAAGGGGATACGATCACTATATATAAATATATTAGGGGGATAAGATCACTATATATAAATATATAAGGAGGATTTGATCAATATATATAAATATATAAGGGGATATGATCACTATATATAAATATATAAGGGGGATTTGATCACTATATATAAATATATAAGGGGGATATGATCACTAGATATAAATATATAAGGGGATACGATCACTATATATAAATATATAAGGGGATATGATCACTATATATAAATATATAAGGGGATATGATCACTATATATAAATATATAAGGGGGAATGTAATGAAATAAAGAAAGTACAGAGAAGAGCGACAAAGCTGATTAAATGAATGGAAAGGCTCAGTTATAGGGAAAGACTGGCCAAGTTGGGGTTGGTTACACTGGAAAAGTGGTGCTTAGGGCGATATAACTATGTTTAAATAAGGGGATCACCTAATCTCTTAATGATTATTTCTCAGTAGTTATCAATTGCAGATGGTAACACAAGGAATTTTGCCAATTCCATGCCTGTCTTTTTTTACTCTACTATGTTACTATGTAAATCTGCAACACACATTCATTAGAAAAAGTTATGTAGCATTTTACCTTTCCTTTACCCAAAATGGGTATTATTTCTTAAGTCCCAAATCTCAGAAACAAGCGTATTTACAACATTTACTAACAGTATTGCATTGTATGAAAGTAAAATTGACTCTCTCATAGAGATTGTGCATGTTTGATCTCCCAATAACACTAGATGGCGGCCTTGGATTGAGACTGTCTATGCATGGTGTTTTAGCGTAAATCTTTAAACTACCAAAAATAAAACATGGTAAAAAAAAGACTTTTATTTTAACCCACTGGTTTGCCAAAGACACAATTTTCAGCATAACATATATTTGGCACAGCAAAAATTTTCTATAGGTCTGTCTAAATTGTTTATCCTGTGTCTGGCATTAGGCAAGAGTAATCAAAATTGCCAGCTACAGTCAGTTGCTCAAGCCCCCTCCTTTCTCCCTTTTCTATAATGTAACAACAAGGAAATACAATGGGACAGTCCTTTACTCGAACGATATTGTGAATATTAGTTCACTGATGTAGGTAAACATATCTCTAAATAGGACTATGGTATACATAACACTGTGCATTCATGCTTTGCTTGTTCTTATTTTCTGACTATTGATTAGGGCCCATTGCAGGAAAATCTGTGGCATTGGAGGAAGTGACATCACACGTACTCATGAGTGTGACATCATTCTGTACATTGGGAGGCCCTGAACGGTCTGGTGTCTAGGGTGGCACTGGACCTAAATACAGCCCTGTTATTGATGTTTATTGGGTTTGGGGATAACTACATTATTGTTTGTTGAATGTAAATTTGAGGATTATTCAATTGTTGAATTAACTATTTTTAAGCCTTATTTTATAGTTACCCCCTGTTAAAATTATTTTATAGCTACCCCCTGTTAAAAATGATGATGGAACCATGCCTCATTCACCATGATGATGTATTCCTTTCACTGGAGTTTTAATCACTTGCAGTGGTGGATTTATGAAATGTGGGGCCCCTAGGCTACATACCCTTCTAGGCCACTGCTGGGTCAGAATGAGTGCAGCCACGGTATCTATGGGTTCAGGTCAAGTTTGGCGCTCTCCAATGACCCATTGGATCTTCACGCATCTGGACACACACCTTGCCTGCCTTCTTGTCCCAGCAGGTGTGTCTGACCCTAGATTATAGTAAGAATCCAAACCAATATAATACATATCCCTTAGTTAGTTACCTGCAATAGAATGGGATAAAACTTACCTGCTATGATAGTATTTCCCATGAGTAAAGGAGTGGGAGGACAAGCCACAAGTCTTTAAGGATGGAGGATATAGTCCAGAGACTGGGCTCTCCAGTGAATAGTGTACCTTGAAAGTGATTCATGACAAGATAACCTCATGAATGAAGCCCAGCCAGATGACGGTTACATCCTGCATTTAGATGCTGTAGGTAGGAGATATCTCTCTATGCTCTTACTGCCAAGGAGGTGACTCTGCCTCAATGCCAGGGAACTAGGGACCAAGGTTATATTGAGAACAGAATCCAACCAAGTCAGGGGGGGGGGCTCCTGGGGGAAACCTCATACACAGAATTATATTATCTTTCACTAGTGAGCAACTTAGGTAGAGAACATTAGAAATCAAAATGCCCCAGGTTGAATGACACCCCTTTAGTTAATGGGGGTTCTGCTGAATGAAAGAACAAACTTTGTTTTGGCATCGCACACCATGGCACCATTAGTGTGTGATAACAGTGTGTGATAATGATTTAGCTATGTTTAGGGACCCTGAGATTTGGGTGCAGTTTACTCAGGCAGTTCCCCCTTGCTAATAGGACACCTAAGGGTCCTTTTGGGTAAGGACACAGGCAGATATGGGGAGATTAGTAGCCCCGGCAACAAATCGCCTCTTCTTCCCCGAACTGCCTTCCCCTACCTTCCCACTGGCTATAATGAAAAATCGCCATCAGGATGGCACTCGCGGCACTTTGTTTTCCAAAGTTGCCCAAAGTTTACTTGAGAGGCAACTTTTGGCGACTTCGAAAAATGAAGCACTGCGGGTGCCATCCCGCTGGCGATTTTTCATTATAGCCGACGGGAAGGTAGGGGAAGGCAGTTCAGGGAGATTGTTGTCCCGAAGAAGAGGCGATGTGTCGCCGGGGTGACTAATCTCCCCGAATCTGCCCGTGTATCCTTACCCTATGTTAACTCAGGCAGCTATGTCCCTTCTATATTAGTTCAAAGGGTTGTCCACCAGGTTGCAGTGATTTAAAGTATAAAGGGGTTTAGCCTCATGTACTCAGGGTCTGTCCTGGGACCTTGCCTTACTGCCGGCGGAAAGCTAGATAAGAGTTATTTAGTGATAGTGAATATGGTAATAGTCACTTTATGAGTGAGAATCAGCACAAGGTAGCTAGTGAGCATATGTGGCTCCAACGAGGAGAAGCAGTGTGTAAACCAGTAGAGCAGGGAGTACAGTGGGTGGGTTGAGGACCAGATAGGGTACCAAGACCCAAGACCCCAGGCTGAATACAGTGGGTGAAGTGAGGACCGAATAAGGTGCCAAGATAAAAGACCCCAGGCTGAGAAACCCAAGTGTTCATCCGGAGGTATATTGCCTAGTGAGAGAGGTAATTATCCTTTAAGTCTTATATTGTTGCTGCTCTGACAAAGTTATCTATCTTGTATATTAGCTCACCTGGAGCACCTTGTATTCCCTGGAGGGATTGTTGTCTTAACACTATCCTGTTACTATCACTCTGTGGACATCTAAGTGCCTGTGAATTACTCCAATGCAACAGTTCTCTGTAAATAAACAAGTTATTTTGCTGCAAAGAATCTCCTGCAGCACTGAACTACACCTACAGGTACCGGGAGTTGAAGGGAGTTACACAGATACACTGGGGCCCTGGGCACATTATAAGTGTAACTTGGTCACACACATCCACAAATCCACAGCTAAAGTGCACCCAAGGGTGGGCTACATAAGTAAATGCTGTGATTATGGTGGTAGATGGGGAGCTGAATCTGTGGATAAAGTTTGCTCCATCTGTATGTTTTGTGTTACTAAACCACCGACACCCTTGTCATCCCTAAGAAGAAGAAGAATACTAAAATGCAGATTAGTTTGTTCATTTACTTCATGGACGAGCTTCGTATTATTTGCACTAACCTGGTATTGTCTTACAACTGTATTTGCTAAAATGCATTCAGCCTTTCCTTGAAACTCTCTGCCACAATATCTATCTCCATAGGAAAATGTCATAGTTTGACTCTGTTACAAAAAAATACCCTCACTTGCCTTACGGCAAATCATCCTTTCTTCTAATCTCAAGGGAAGCTCCTTCTTTCTATTTGGCATGCAGAGATGTGATTGTAGATCCCTTTTGTACATTAACACATCTGAGCCAAAAGCTTTTTTCTCTTTTTCTTTCTTCAAAACTAGAACTATATTGAACCTGAGGCAAGTGGACAGAGAGATGATTTGGTACCATCTAGAACCTATTATGAAGAAACAGCATGTGAGTAGCACGTGTATAATCCACGGGGGCTCCTTAATCACTTTAATATGCTTAGAATGTGGATGCCTCTAGAATATATATATATATTGACAGATACTACTGCAACAAATACAAAGTGGGCATTTAGTTGTTTATGGCAGTTAAAGGAGAAAGAAAGCTCCAAGATAGTTTATTGTCAATAGATTAGCCACAATAGTACAACCTAGAATGCTATATTTATTCTGCAGAATGCTTTACCATGCCTGAGTAAACAGCTCTAGACACTGTCTCTGTTTGTTTAGTATAGCAGCTGCCATATTAGCTTGGTGTGACATCACTTCCTGCCTGAGTCTCCCCCTGCTCACTCATAGCTCTGGGCTCAGATTACAGCAGGGAGGAGAGAGGAACAAACTGACCATGCTCAAGCCCAAGCCCTGGAGGTTTAAGCTGAAAACAGGAAGTCTGATACAGAAGCCCATGAGTACACAATAGAAGGAAATAAATATGCTGTTTCTTTTGACAGAGGACTCAGAGCAGCATTACTTTGAGGGTTTACTGGTGTATTTATATAGACCTTTCTGATAAAGCTTACTTACTTTCCTTCTCCTTTAAAACTGAATCATCTGATTGGTGGCTGTGGGTACTAAGACTGAAGACAAGTTTGTTACTACTATATTTACGGATGTATAAACCCTTTATTTGGACATGGTTCTTGGGGATTACAGAGTAGTTAACAAGAACAAAAGGCAAGCAGGGGATTTTAGGTTTCTGAGGCATGACCAGAGCTGAGGTGCTCTTATATGGCAAAAATAAGGTGACTTGGACACTCCGAGTTGACAGCCCATTGAGTTGTATATGTAGGTTGAGGTTATTAATTTGAGGCCTTCAGTCCCAGGGTCTGTACAGAAACACCACATGATGTGATTGGCCAAAGGCTAAATGATCTGACCCAACAGTTGGGTAAATATTTGCTCAGGTGAGGAAACTGCCAAACAAATAGACTGTTTTGCATATGACCAGCTTTATCACAGAAAACAAGAACTTTGTCTGATTAACATATCTTTAAAGCCAATGATTGATTAATGGAAGAAGAGCAATTCTGAAACTGGACTCAAATTGCCTTTGCAACCTTGGTAATTTCACTGATTTATTTATTCCACATATTTTTATGTTTATCAGTTCAAGTGCAGAGGTCTACCACAAGCTGCCGGTTTAAATGAACTATTTTGCATATGACCACTACAACAAATACGAAGAAGGCATTTAGTGGTTTATGGTGGTGGTTGTGGGTTCCTAGACTAAAGGCAAGTATTATCAGATGTATAATCCCTTTTGGACATAGTTATTGTGGATCGCAGAGAAGTTAACAAGAACGAGTTAAGAGCTTAAGTGTTCCTAAACAACAAAATTAAGGTGACCATGCACAAGTAGTGATAAGAGAATTAGTCTCGTGTTTCTCAAATTTTTTGCCCGTTTTGCGAATTTCATGGCGAAGCGTGTGAAAAATTAGCAAAACGCAGATTTTGACGCCCTCGACAATTAAAGTCAATGGGTGCCCATTAATAGTCGCCTGTGTCTAAATTGTCTCCGGCGTGGATTCCGTCACAGTCGTAAAAAAACTTCTTCGACTGTGAATTTTCGCTGCAAATTCCCGAATTTATTTATTATGCGTTTCACCGCAAATTTACGCCTGCCATATAAATTCACTCACAGGGTAACACACAAAACGCCAAGCATTATTTGCAAGCCTTGATTCCCTCTGGTGTTCCGTCAAGTCACCACAAAAATACTTCAATCATGGGTATGGAAATCAGAGGCAAACAGCAGAATACCTGCTAATCAGTGCTTTATTGTGCGTCCACACAACATGTTTCGGGCAGCAAAAGGCCCTTTTTCAAGTGTGTACCATATAAATTCACTCATCATTATGCACAGGACTTGGCCACTCAGAGTTCACAGCCCATTGACTTGCATATGGGCCAGAAGACTTTCAAGGTCAGAAATTAATTTGGGGCATTCAGTGCCAGGGTCTGAACAGACTCCCCATGTGATCTGATTGACCCAAAAGCTAGATTTGACCCAACAGTTGGGTAAATACCTGCTCATTTGAGGAAATTGCCAAACAGACTGTTTTGCATATCACCAACTTTATCACAGAAAACAAGGCCTTTGTCTGATTAAAGTGATTAAAGCCAATGATTGGTTAAAGGAAGAAGAACAATACTGAAACTGGACTCGAATTGCTTTGCCAACCTTGGTAATCGTACTGATTTATTTATCCCACAGATTATAATATGTTTATCAATTCAAGTGCAGAGGTCTCCCACAAGCTGCAGGTTTAGATGAAGTTGTGTATGGGTATCAGGGGAAGAAGACGTTCCATTGAATTATTAATAATAACAAGAATATTCTCAGTGTAAGTATATTTATATCTCAATTAAACAGCAGAACATCCGGGTGATGGACACTTCTTGACATTTTTTCAGACTTCAACAAACATTTTCATTAATGTGTTGCTCATTTTTGCATGTGCTTCTCATTCCTATGGCAAAGTCAATCAATCTACATTAAAGTTGGCCTACATTGTGAAGGTACTGAGACCCGGGCAAAATATCTGATACATTCTAAGCAATAACAACATCCTTTCAACACTGCCCCTTAAAGGGAAACTGCAATAGTATTATTTGTGGAATTCTCTCCAACAACTGTATTCTACATTGAATTTAGAAACGTACACCTAGACAGAAATCTGGAAACTCCCCTGGGGTTTGCCATACGTGACAAGTATGTATTTATTATATAACAGTTGCCCTGTAGCTTAATCTCACAACATTTACCCAATATCCAGTGGTATTTCCAAGGAATTTAGAATTATTTTAGGCCTTGCTGGCTGAAGTCCCTAATCTGGCAGAAGTTGCCTCAGGATTACCATCCCAACACTGATTCTCCTAAAGGAAGCAAATAACTGCTCATACTTAGTGATGGGCGAATAAATTTGGCAGACACAAATCGGCTGCAAATTTCAATGTTTCGCCGCAAGCAAGTGTCAAAATGGCGCGAGTGTCAAAATTGGCGCGCACATAAATATTGTCGCACACAGAAAATATTGTTGCGCGACAAGATTATTCGAAGGCCCATTGACTTTAATGCATTTGGACCAAATGGTCGCCCGTATAAAAATTGACGATTGCATAAAAATTTACGCGCATTAAAATTATTTTGACGCCCATTGACTTCAATGCATTTCGCAAATTTTTCAGCGAAACGAAACTGCACAGATTCGCCCATCACTACTCATACTAGCTAACCTACCTGTCTCACACTCCTAGGGTGTGTTATAATAGGGGCTAATCTCACACCTAACTAAGCACTTAGTGGAACGGATTCTATTAATGTGTTCTCCATAACATGTTCTCCTTCTTCAGATTCCCCCACCAGAATCCACCCATCTCATAGACTGGTAGCCAAGGAGATATATATGCTCCTTCCTTTTTTATTCGTAGGATTACAGATAGCCCTCCTAAATTTATAGGAATATCCCAAAAGGCAGTTATTACTAGTGATGGGCAACTCTGTCCCATTCGCGAAATGGCAAAAATTTGCGAAACGCATTGACGTCAACGAGACAATTTTTGATGCAAACAACAATTTTTATACGGGCAACGATTTTGTCCAAATGTATTAAAGTCAATGGGCAACCAAATAAATTTGACACGCAACAATTTTTATGTGTGCGGCAATTTTTTTTGGAGGCAGTGGTATGAACTATAGGAAGATGGAGAAAATAAGTGCAATATTATTGAGACATTTTTGGACTGTCATTGCCGCAGCAGTCATGCTTTGAGATTTATGGTTCTGGAAAAGATAAGATTTCTAAGATGACTGAAATAACCTGGCATTACAAAGTCTAAATGGATTTATGAGCTGTCTGAACACTTCCCGAGACTTGAAGGACTTGAATGATTTTTATTTATTTCTGAAAAGTATTGTGTGAACATTAATTTGTATTTATACAAAATATTATTCTTAAAGACAAGAAGTCTTTAGAATGATGCTACAACCCATTGTGTCTCAGCTTTTGTTGAATGAACATTTCCAGTGTTCCGTTCTTTTTGAAACCCATTGTCACCAAAAGAAGTTCAATTGTTCCTCAAAATTCTTCACAGTATATTAAAGTATATTTAAACATTTGTATAGTTATGCAGAGAGTGTGACCAAGAAAGTCCTTAATGATCAGCATTTCCGAACACTTTCCAGGCAAAAAGAAAGATATTTTGACGTTCAATAAAAAGGACTAATCCTTGGCAAAATACTCCGCCAATATATAAATGACAGGTATGTTACAATAGCAATGGAGTTTCTGGGCATTCTGTAAGTACTTGGAGTCTGCTGAATAGTTCAAAAGTGTCAGGGCCTCATGGCCCAATTAGCGTAGAAGTCCAAGCCAAGGAGGAAAAACTAGGTACAAAGTCCAATTAGTGGAAGAAGGATCATGGTTGAGATTCAGTCAGAAGGTTCAAGGGCAGTCGATTGTGGTCAGATACAAGGCCCAGGGTCAAAATTCCAAGAATCAGTTAATCAATAATTATATAGCACCCAGGAATGCCAAGAAGTGCGAGCTAGTTTTGGGCATTGAATCCGTGTCTTGGTGTTCTTTTTATTTTAAATTTCATATTGTTTTTGGCCCGATGATTTAATGCTCATGACCCTGGGTGCCGCCATCTTGATGCCGAAGTGGAGCTCTCTGCAACGGATCACTGCTGACAGCAAGCCAGAAAGTATGAGTTGCTCCAACTCAATAGACTTAACTCAAAAAGGAAGCCTGAATGGGAATCAAACTTAGTGATGGGCGAATTTATTCGCCAGGCGCGAATTCATGTAAAGGCAAAAAAAAAAATCCCATTTTTACTTTCTTTAATGAAAAAGATTTTTTTAATTAAAAAATGTGTACCATCTTTATAAGAAACCTGACTGTATGCAGTGTAATGCTCCCTTCATTTACTGCTGTGGATAGGAATTGTCAGATGGTCCCTAACTGCTCTGCAGGGAAATAATCATACTTATGAACAGCAGGGGGAGCCCCCGCCTTACTTCCCAGCCTCGCAGAACTCAAGCAGCTTTGTTTGTGTAAGGAAGTTACCTGGTGGTGTAGTGGGCAGCGGGGTCCAATGCTGCATCCCGGGCGTAGACGCCCGCTGCTGCGCTGCTCCCTTCCTGGTTTTGGGTTCCCCTATGGCACTCTTGCCGCGTGCATCCATTTCTTAAAGGCGCAGGCACGCTGGTGTGAAGACGCCAGTTCGCATTGGTGCGAAATTCAAACAGTTTAAAAGGGCAATTCAGTCTTCAGCAAACTGCCCGTTGTTAGGTTTTATTAGCAAGTTCCTGGGTGTTTTACTGAGCGATTCCTGACTGATTCTACTGTGTTTGACCATTGCCTGCCTGCTTACTACTCTGATCTCTCCAATCCTGAACCTTTGCCTGTCCTCCGACTATTCTACGATCTCTAATCCTGATTCTGGCCTGCCTGACATTTCTAACTGCTTGTGCTGGCACAGCCTGCTTGTTCCTGTGGTGTTCTTCATCCAGTATCCTGGTGAGACGATCGTGCCCTTTTGCTCGTCCAGAACTGTTAGCTTTGCTCCTCTCTCTGTTAAGACCTGGCGGCATCCAATAAGCCGAGGGCTCCTCCCGAGGTGAAAGGCGGCGGTTAAAGGCAGAAGTGAGAGCCGCGACCAGGGAGCTTAGCTTGGGTTCTGGATATAGGGTGCCAAATGTGACAGTTTATTTCCCTGTAGAGCAGTCGGCGACTTTGTAGAGATTTGTATTGGATTTTATTTTTGCCTTTACATCCCCTTTACTGTTTCCAACTCCAGCTGCAGGGACAAAGATCATGGAGCCAGATTTAAACAGATAAACTGGGATTCTATTTGGAGGATTATTTTGCTGCAGCCACTGGTCCTGGAGAGTTGTAGAAAGTTTGTATTAAACAATACAAAAACTATAAAATCCACATTAGATTAAATGACAACACATGAGCCAGTGCAGTCTGTATATTCTGATTATTAATCAGTCTTGCTGTATCGGCTTCTGGCAGATATTATTTGACTTGTGCTGTTTTGATCATTTATGACGATTCCCTAAGCAGCCCAGATCACACTGAGCATGTGCACAGTCTTGGTCTTGCAAAGATGTATAACAAAGTTACAAGATGGTGACCCCCTGTAGCCAACTTTGAAAGCATAAATCATTTGTTTGATTAGGTTTGTGGTGCAGTAAGTTCATG
Organism: Xenopus laevis; assembly: GCF_017654675.1. NCBI lineage: Eukaryota > Metazoa > Chordata > Amphibia > Anura > Pipidae > Xenopus > Xenopus laevis. The sequence goes on along the minus strand of NC_054382.1, from coordinate 131,618,707 downwards.
TTTATGTTTAGTATATAAAATACAGCATTTCTAGCCTTATTCTATTTTAGACTTTACTTCCCCTTTAAAGGGAGACAGCTATAGTGAGAGATCAACGGCATGCCTAGTCATGGATAAACTATATATTTGAAAAAATTATAGTATTGATCCCTTTTCATATTGTGTGAAAATATTTTGTGAACATACCATGATATCCAATATCCAGAACAGTTTTTATCTCTTCTAATCATAGAGATTCCCAATAATATTGTTGCCCTTTATTATAGATGAGGTGAGAGCATGTTTCCTGGATGTTCTACTTTAGGGTGACAGATTCACAACATTTCTCAAGCTCACAATGTCCAGTTTTCTACCTGCTTTTTATTAAACATCATTCTATGCGTTAGACTACATACACAGGTATGGGATCTGTTATCTGGGAACCCGTTATCCAGAAAGCTCAGAATTACAGGAAGGTCATCTCCCATAGACTTCATTTAATCCAAATAATTCAAAAAAACAATTTCCTTTTTCTGTGTAATTATAAAACTGTAGCTTGTACTTGATCCCAACTAAAATATAATTAATCCTTACTGGAAGCAAAAACAACCTAATGGGTTTATTTAATATTTAATTAGATGTTTTTGTAGATTCAAATTAAGGAAAGATCCCTAATTCGGAAAACCCCAGGTCCCCCAGTGCACTATAACTATATATTTTTATAATTTCTTGCATTACATTTTAGATCAAAGAAGGCTCCTGCTTCTTATCTATTTGACCCACCCCTCTTGTATTATAACCAGAATTCACAGAAAATGGAAATCTTCTTTCTTTCTTTCTTTCTTTCTTTCTTTCTTTCTTTCTTTCTTTCTTTCTTTCTTTCTTTCTTTCTTTCTTTCTTTCTTTCTTTCTTTCTTTCTTGTCTTTCTCTCTTTCTTTCTTTCTTTCTTTCTTCTCTTTCATACATGACTGCTAAGTGAGTCCACTTGCTAATGACTGAACTGGTCATAAAAATGAAGCACTTATTGTTTATTTAAGCTTCAGCAGCAGCCATTGAGTTGAAACAGAAATAGATCCATGTATTGTATAAAATGAGTAACATTAAAATTAAGTAAAAAAAGGTTAGTGATGGGGTAAGTGCTAGTTCATACTAAGTTCACCTTGACCAGCCTGGAAAATATTCAAGAATCTAGTGGTCCTTTGAAGCTAAGAGTGAAGTCAGCAGATTACAGCCGATCTAGGGGAGACAAATATATATTAAATTTGACAATTAGGGGTAAATTTACTAACCTTCGAAAATTCGCCAGCGACGGCTTCACTCACAGCGCAACACTTCGCTAGGCATAGATTCGACAGGACAACGCTAATTCACTAAAATCCAGGGCACCGAACGCTGGCAAACTTGCGTTACTGCGGCAAGCAAAGCGAAGTTGCCTAATTTGCATACCGCGGGAAGTTAAAGTTGAACGGACGTATATGTTGTAGCAAATACATTACACTACACAAGCCCAGGGAACCTTAATAAAATAAAATAAAGTTGTTATATTGCCCTACACATGAGCCCATTGAATAGTTTTTGTGCCATATGTTAGGAAATGTAGGCGGGAAGCCGGTTACCCCCAAAAAAATGTACACTCTTTTTCAGCCTATCACCCTGAAAAAAGGAAAAGACGCTAGCGTTTTTGGGACTCCTATCTACATTAAAATCCACATCTTAGTGAATTTGCGTAGTTACGTCCATTCGCCAGAGCACAAATTCGCCTGGCGTTAGGGAGCAAAGTGCCACTAAAGTCTATCGTCTTCACTAGCAATGTTACGCCGGTGATGGTTAGTAAATCAGTGAAGTTACGAAATGACAAATTTTTGCCCTTTAGAGAATTTGCCCCATGGTCTCTGGGTTTTCAGGAGCACCCTGTTGTGTTTCCCACTTGAACAGTGATGCATTTATTTTATCATGTGACAAACACAGTGTCCCCTGCATGGAGTCACCTAAGTATAGCCGGAGATATAAGAATATCTTCTGTCATCTTGCCCCATTATTGACGTCCAAAAGATTTTCAGTTTCATATTACAAGAAGGGGACTTATTTATGGTAATTCTTGGGTTTCTCCAGGCCCTGTGATTTTCTTAGGGGGTTATTTATTAATGTCCAAATGCCAAAAACGTGAAAAATTAGAGGAAAACAAAACATTTATTATACCCCGTGGATGGAAAAAGTCAGAATCTGAAAATCTGGCATCTCAAACTTACAGAGGTTGTATATAAGTCAATGGAAAAGGTCCTATTTGGAAGTTTCTGTAGTCTGTACTGGAATTAGCCCAAAAATCTGACTATTTTGAACTTTTCAGGCAAAAATCTGGAAAAATTTGGGCTTTTCAGGAAAGAGGTCGAAAAAATAGAGTGATTTGGTAAAAAAATATGAAAAAATCATACGATTTGAATTTTCACTTAATTTTATCAAATGTGTCCCCTATCTGATTAAATCGTGCTTTTTTTAATAACAAATATGGTCCAATCATTGATTCTAGTTTGGTCAGACTTTTTTTATTTAAATACGGATTTCTACAAGACTACAAGTTCCTTTGTATGTAATACAGAAGGACGTAATAAAGTATTTTATGTTTAAATAGGAAATAAGGGAGAAAGTATTGTCATATTTCGGAGCTTTCTGGATAATGAGTCCCTGGAGTATAACTCTTCTACCTATATGTGTTTTTATTTTTATTGTGATTCTTAATAATCTCTTGATTATTTTCCTGAATTTTCTTTTCCCTCTTTTTATTGTGATTTATTTTGTATCAAGTAGGCAAATGTGTCGCTGCTGTCCCCATTGTTTCTGGAAATAATTTATTTATAACCGAGTAGACATAAAAACAAAGTAACTTTGCAGCATAAACATCTGTGATATATTGTTGTATTAGTCTGTTTTCAGGTTTCATTGACTCATTAAAATTAGATTTGTTACATGTGCCCATCGATGCTCCTCTCAAACCTCCTTTTTCCCATTTTATTTCATTATTGTCTGCACCATTAGAGCTGAATATTCATTTTTATGGTGGAGTGTTTTTTTCCCCCCCTCTTCCATTGAACGATAATGATGAAGAACTCTTGACGAATTTCTTCTTCCCTTTGTCTAAACAGATTGCTAGGAGAATAACGATCCTATAGAGCGCTCCGGTAATAGTATTTAAAAGTTCTTAGTAAAAACAAAGATATAATTTCTAAGCAGAATGCGTTCTCTGCAACTATCTTCTGATGTTCCTTTTATGCAAATACCCAATAGTTTTACACTGTAATGGAACCATTAAATGTCATGAGATTAGTTGCAAGGGAAAAGCCGAATTAGCACATACAGTAAAGAACACACTGCAATTTTAGGAACTTGGAAGATTTCAGGGAGGAGGGGAAAGTCTTTGCTTATTTCAGAGGTTTTTATTGCTCAGCTGTTTATCCACTCAGCACCTTATTTTCAACGTACCATAAGGATTTCCAGATGTTTAAATTAAAAGTCCCTTCAGGGTATTATAAGAGATTAGTAAAGAAAGATATAGAAGGATAATGTGCAACTCCGCAGCTTACATTTACACTGACTTTTTTGCCTCTCTCTTTTTTTCTTTTTAAACTTAAGTTAATCCAGACTGCTGGTAAATCACAAAAACTAGATTCAGTTTGCAGGACACTGGCTCCAGGCGGCCACCATTTTTGAAACTTTTTGTTCCATTGAAAAATATGTTCCTAGTAGAGGGAAAGCTTATGACTGGCCAGATGTAGTTGTCAATGGCTTCTCTCTGCTTGTAACACTTTGAGAAAAGAATTGTCTAAAATCGAAAGGAGGAAACAAAAAATTTCAACTCCGTTGTTATTGTCCGGCTGGAGTTGGCCGTACGTCTCTTAGAAAGTCATGTTACACGGTCACACATTATATCAGTAGGTCTACGCTGCTAAATAAAGTGGTGGTACACTGAGTATTAGTCTGGAGGACATTTTTTTGACAGCCCCACGGAGTTTGTCACTAATCCATCACAAGATCACGGGGAAAATAATCAAACTCAGCGGGTGATTTTCCAACAATTTTGTTTGCGTTGAGATCAGCTGAAATGGTTTAAGAAATGGTTAAGGGAAGTGTAACAGTCACAACGTTATAGTCCTCTGCCTTGTGTTTCTCATCAGCAACCCAGCAGGTCATTTCTACAAAGCTTTAGAAATTCTATTAAATAGACATATCCTTTTATTTGTACATTTTCAGGACTGAAGTTTTTATTTTTATTATGCACCAAAGAGTGATATGCTATAGGGATGCACCGAATCCAGGATTCGGTTCAGGATTCGGCCAGGATTTGGGCTTTTTCAGCAGGATTCGGCCAAATCCTTGTGCATGGCCGCACCAAATCCGAATCTGCATATGCAAATGAGGGATGCACCGAATCCAGGATTCAGTTCGGGATTCAGCCAGGATTTGGCTTTTTTCAGCTGGATTCGGATTCGCCAGAATCCTTCTGCCCGGCCGAACCGAATCCGAATCCTAATTTGCACATGCAAATTAGGGTCAGGAAGGAAATCACGTGACTTTTTGTCAAAAACAAGGAAGTAAAATATGTTTTCCCCTTCCCACCCCTAATTGCAAATTAGGGTTCGGATTCGGTTTGGTTTTCGGCCGAATCTTTCACAAAGGATTCGGGGGTTCGGCCGAATCCAAAGTAGTGGATTTGGTGCATCCCTAATGCAAATTAGGTGTGGGAAGGGAACTTTTTGTCACAAAACAAGTAAAAAACATTTTCTCCACCTTTTCCTTTCCTGCCCCCAATTTGCATATGCAAATTAGGATTTGGATTCAGTTCTATATTCAGTCGAATCTTTCACAAAGGATTCAGGGATTCGGCCGAATACCAAAAAGTGGATTCGGTGCATCCCTAATATGAAAGGAGCATCTGCTGTAATGTGTGATTATTGACAAGCTTAGGTAAAACCAAAAATTATAGGGACAATGGCCGACATACAGTGCTTAAGAAGTGTGAATGGGGGAGATACTGAAAGAGGAATTTCTTGGCTGTATTACAGGTATGAGACCTGTTATCCAGAATGTTTGGGACCTGGGGTTTTCTGGATAATGGATCTTTCTGTAATTTGGATCTTCATAACTTAAGTCTACTAGAAAATCACGTAAACATGAAATAAACCCAATAGGCTGGTTTTGCTTCCAATAAGGATTAATTATATCTTAGTTTGGATCAATTACAAGCTACTGTTTTATTTTAACAGAGAAAAGGGAAATCATTTTGAAAAATTTGGATTATTTGGATAAAATGGGGTCAATGGGAGATAGCCTTTCTGTAATTTGGAGCTTTCTAGATAACATGTTTCTGGATAAAGCAGCTATTGCAATCTTAATGAGAGTTTCTGCCAAAACATATTTTTGATGTCAGGTTTAGTTATGAATAGTGATGGGTGATTCTGACCCTTTTTCCTTCGCAAAAATTTTGAATTAAATTAAAATCTGAATTAAAATGGCGAGAATTTGCTGAAATGCATTGAAGTCTCTGGACGACAAAATGATTTTGACGCACAACAAATTGTGCAACAAATTTTTGATGTTTGACAATTTTTTTCACCCATTATGATGTCTATGTCATTTTCGATGTCATTTTCGTGGCAAAATGTAACAAATAATTTCGTTCATCACTAGTTATGAATATTTTCCAATTTCCACCAGTGCATTTCCCTTTACATTCAGTAGAAGTCTGGAAAATCAGCACCATCACTTCTTATCCTTTTACCTAATTATCTGTACTCAATTCCAACTGCTTTAAGCACATATCCATCTTCTTGAATTAAATGTTATATGGTCAACCAGTATCATGTTTTGCTAGATATATCATACCATTGCATAGCCCCAACAACTAAAGTACATCCTAACATGTTGTTGGGTGAAGGCCATGGGCTGTTTTATCCACTGATCTCTTGAGATTCTTGTAGAAGCAAAAGTAGTGGTGATTCGCAAACTAAAATTGTCCTCTAAAGATTCAGGGGCAGATTTATCAAAAGTCAAAGTGAAAATTTGAATTAAAAAATGTTTGAATTTCGAGCTAATTTGTGTGTACTTAGTCAATATTCGATTTGAATTTGAAAAAAATTAAAAAATGTGAATATCGAAATTTATTATGCACTGTCTCTTTAAAACTTTGACTTTGACCATATACCATCTAAAACCTCCAGAAATGCTGTTTTAGCCTGAAGGGGGACCTCCTACAACTAGTGATGGGTGAATTTCTCCCATTTTGCTTTGCGGGAAAATTCACGAATTTCCCGCAAAATGTGCAAAACTGTGAAAAATTTGCGAAAATTGTGAAATGAGAAAGTTCACGAAAAAATCATGAAATTCAAACGTTTTCACAAAAAAAAACTTGGAATTCGAACGGTTTCACAAAAAAAATCATGAAATTCAAATGGTTTCACAAAATATCATGAAATTCGAATGGTTTCACAAAAAAATCATGAAATTCGAATGTTTTCACTAAAAAATAGTAAAATTTGAACATTTTCATGAAAAAATTGTGAAAAGCGGAAATTGACACCGGCAAATTTTACAGGGAGATTCGCAAATTTATTCGCTGGCAGAGAAACGCGGAAATTCGCCGCAAATTCGTGCCAGCCAAATTTATTCCCCATCACTACCTACAACCTATTTGGAGTCAATTGGGGAACTTTGAAAAATTAAATATTTTTTTGAAATCCATATGATTCAAATTTGATCAAATATGGACTATTCGAAAGAATAAAAACTTTTTAAATAAATTTTGGTTGGTCTTTTTTTATTCAAATTTCGAAGTTGTGGGAGTTAAAAAAAACTCCCATTACTTCGAAATTCGACCCTTGATAATTCTGCCCCTCAGTTTCTACATTCTCATATGACACCCTCCTCCTAAAATAACACCTGTAGATGGAGGACAATTGCTGCGATTAGCGCATGAGCAATTAAAGAGCAAATCAAGAGAAATGTGTCTGTGGCTCTACATTAGGGATGTAGCGAACCGCCGAGTATGTGTTCGCGAACGCCGTTCGCGAACACCGGCAAAAAATGAGAAAAGTTCGCGAACTGTTCGCGAACTTCGAACATCCGAAAATCGTTCGATTCGAACGATCGAAGGATTTTAATCGTTCGAACGAACGATTTTCGTTCGAATCGAACGAAAATCGTTCGATTTTAGCGATCGATTGGTCGAATGGTCGAACGATTTTGACGCGAACGCCTATTGGCGAACGTCGCGCGATGTTCGCGAACTTGCGGCGGACGCGAACAGTCGAAGTTCGCGCGAACTAGTTCGCCGGCGAACAGTTCGCTACATCCCTACTCTACATGATGAGATTGTCAACAGAAAAAAAATGTTGTGGGACATAAACAATGTTAAAAGAAAATCGCTAATTGTAATCAGTGACAGGAATTAACATGTATCCCTTTTATGGAAATATAAATATAAACAACTATTGCTGAACACAGAATACTTGAGGTTTAGATTAAAAGAATTTCTACAGGACAGATGTGACAATCGATACTTTGCTCTAGAAAATGAATTGAACACAAGCTATTTGACTTTAAAGATAATTAATGCTTACCATTTGCTTGAAGTTGAACGTATTCTACAAAATTCCAAAAGGAGATTTAGCAGATTGTGTAATTTGAAATCTGTAATTCCTCCATGAAATATTGGATGCTATTGTGGCTTATTATGTGGAACATCTGGTAGTGGAAGAGCCGGAGAATAAGCATTTGTTAAATGAAAGGAAATAATAATAATAATAGTAATGACAAAAAGTGATGAATACGATTTGACCTCATTCGTATTCAGCTTTTTTAAAGGGAACGGTTATGGAAAATCCAGTAAATGTTCAAACATTTTTATAAATCTGTTCCCCCCTTTTTTACATCTGTTATTTAGTGACCTTAATCAAGTATTAATTCCAGTAATATTTTCAGCATCATTAATAGTGTTTTAATGATGGGCGAATTTGTCGCTTTGCCGAAAAATTAGCGAATTTCCAGAGAAATTCCCAAAACAAATTGAAGTCAACCGGAGTCAAAATTTTTCTACAGTTTTTATATGTGCGTAAATTTTGTCCAAATGCATTAAAGTCAATGGGCGTCTGAATAATTTTGATGCGCAACAATTTTTAGACTATTCTGACACGCGCCCAATTTTTTTTGATGCGTCAGCTTTTTTCACTCGCCAATTTTCTTGTCCGTTTCGCAAATTTATTCGCTGGTGGCGAAATGTGGACATTGGCAGTGAAAATGTATTCACCCATCACTAACCATTAAACATACTCCAACTGTGTAAGCAGATTTCACTTGCTCTCAATTTGTAGTGTAGCATTGATAAAGTTCAACCCTTCTAAATGAACATATATACACATACCTACACTTGGGGGCAGATTTATAAAGTAATACATTTATTAGATTTAATAAAGATCGAGGGGCACATTTATCAAGGGTCGAATTTCAAGGGTTAATAAACCCTCGAATTCGACCCTCGAATTTAAATCCTTCTAATTCGAATATCAAATTCGAAGGATTTAGCGCAAATCCTTCGATCGATCGCAGTAAAAGTCGTTCTCTCGAACGATAAAATCCTTTGAATCAAATGATTTTTTTTGGCTACTTCGACCATCGAATTGGCTACTTCGACCTTCGACTACAACTTTGACTTTGAATCGAACGATTCAAACTAAAAATCGTTCGACTATTCGACCATTCGATAGTCGAAGTACTGTCTCTTAAAAAAAACTTCGACCCCCTACTTCGCCACCTAAAACCTACCGAAGTGCAATGTTAGCCTATGGGGAAGGTCCCCATAGGCTTTCTAATGTTTTTTAGATCGAAGAAAAATCGTTCGATCGAAACGAAGGATTTTTCGTTCGATCGAAACGATTTTTTGTTCGATCGTTCGATCTAACTATTTGAGGTAAATCCTTCAACTTCGATATTTGAAGTCGAAGGATTTACATTCGGCAGTCGAATATAGAGGGTTAATTTAAACTCGATATTCGACCCTATGTAAATCTGTCCCTAAGCATTTTTTAAAGAGACAGTACTTCGACTATCGAATGGTCGAATAGTCGAACGATTTTTAGTTTGAATTGTTCGAATCGAAGTTAAAGTTGAAGGTCGTAGTAGCCTATTTGATGGTCGAAGTACCCAAAAAAATACTTTGAAATTCGAAGTTTTTTTCATTCGAATCCTTCACTTGAGCTTAGTAAATGTGCCCCTTAGATTTAAATAGATTTATAAATTTAGATTTAGATTTAGTAATATATTTATAAAGTAATGAAATTTAGAAGTAATGGAAGTATTTTTGAACTCCCATAACTTTGAAATTCGTATAAAAAAATGCCAACCAAAATGTATAAAAAAAAAAAATGAATACCGTATATACCCGTGTATAAGCCGAGTTTTTCAGCACCCGAAATGTGCTGAAAAAGTCTACCTCAGCTTATACTAGGGTCAGCGGTACCCGACCCAAGAAGCTGAGATTGCAGTCACTTTTAATCATTCCTATACCAACAGTACACTTGGGGAGAGACTGCAATATCCCACAATGCCCTCTGTTGGTTATATGAAAGAATAACAGTGCGCCCTCTGTTGGTTATATGAAAGAATAACAGTGACTGCAATATCACACAGCGCCATCTGTTGGTTGTATGAAAGAATAACAGTGACTGCAATATCACACAGCGCCATCTGTTGGTTGTATGAAAGAATAACAGTGACTGCAATATCACACAGCGCCATCTGTTGGTTGTATGAAAGAATAACAGTGACTGCAATATCACACAGCGCCATCTGTTGGTTGTATGAAAGAATAACAGTGACTGCAATATCACACAGCGCCATCTGTTGGTTGTATGAAAGAACAACAATGACTGCAATATCACACAGCGCCATCTGTTGGTTGTATGAAAGAATAACAGTGACTGCAATATCACACAGCGCCATCTGTTGGTTGTATGAAAGAATAACAGTGACTGCAATATCACAGCACCCTCTGTTGGTTATATGAAAGATTAACAGTGACTGCAATATCACACAGCACCCTCTGTTGGTTATATGAAAGATTAACAGTGACTGCAATATCACACAGCACCATCTGTTGGTTGTATGAAAGAATAACAGTGACAGCAATATCACACAGTGCCCTCTGTTGGTTATATGAAAGATTAACAGTGACTGCAATATCACACAGTGCCCTCTGTTGGTTATATGAAAGATTAACAGTGACTGCAATATCACACAGCACCCTCTGTTGGTTATATGAAAGATTAACAGTGACTGCAATATCACACAGCACCATCTGTTGGTTGTATGAAAGAATAACAGTGACAGCAATATCACACAGTGCCCTCTGTTGGTTATATGAAAGATTAACAGTGACTGCAATATCACACAGTGCCCTCTGTTGGTTATATGAAAGAATAACAGTGATGGCAATATCACACAGCGCCCTCTGTTGGTTATATGAAAGAATAACAGTGACTGCAATATCACACAGCGCCCTCTGTTGGTTATATGAAAGAATAACAGTGACTGCAATATCACACAGCACCATCTGTTGGTTATATGAATGATTAACAGTGATGGCAATATCACACAGCACCCTCTGTTGGTTATACAAAAGATTAACAGTGATGGCAATATCACACAGCACCCTCTGCACATGGTAGTGGGACAGTGGGACAATGCACACAGTAATCCGTTTGGCAATTCTCTGTCACCATCAACTTTGCAAAGAAGTCTGGTTGATCGCTGGGGGGGTCGCTTTGGCAGAATGTGCGCTGCTGGGAGACAGGGCTGTAGTTGTGTCTAGGCTTATACTAGAGTCAATAAGTTTTCCCAGTTTTCGTAGGTAAAATTAGGTACCTCGGCTTATACTCGGGTCGGATTATACTCGAGTATATACGGTAGGCAGATTTCAATTCTAAGTTTTTTTAAAAAAAAACTTTGATTTTTCAAAGTCCACCAATTGACTCCAAATGGGTTCTAGGAGGCCACCCGTAGGCTAAAACAGTAATTCGGCAGGTTTTAGATGGCGAATACTCGAAGTCTAATTTTTCAAGAGACAGAACATGATAAATTTCAATTCTTGGCTACTTTTTTGTCCAAATGCATTAAAGTCAAGGGGCATTTTTTCTTGACAATTTTTTGTTGCAGCAAAAAAATTTGGACGCAGTTTCATGAAAAGATTTGCAGATGTCGAAGTGTGGAAGTTTCCTACAAATTCATGCCTGGTGAAAAAATTCTCAGAATCAGCCATCACAACAAATCTGCATTCCCCGCCAGCAGCAGAACAATGGGAAGGTAACCAGATAACAGCTCCCTGGTAGGTATAAGAAACAACACTCAATAGTAAAAATCCATGTCCCACTGTGACATCATCAGAATAGAAAGTGTTTGTTTTACCCTAGAACCAATATACAGGTATGGGACCCATTATCCAGAATGCTCGGGACCTGCTGTTTCCAGATAACAAATCTTTCTTTAATTCCAATCTTCATCCCTTAAATCTACTAGAAAACCATATAATCATTAAATAAACCCAATAGGCTGTTTTTGCTTCCAATAAGGATTAATTATATCTTAGTTGGGATCAAGTACAAGTTACTGTTTTATTATTACACAGAAAAAGGAAATCATTTTTAAAATGTGGATTATTTTAATTAAATGGAGTATATGGTAGGTGGCCTTTCAGTAATTTGGAGCTTTCTGAAAGATGCGTTTCCAGATAACAGATCCCATACCTGTACAAGATTAAGTAAAAGAGAACAGCAATGGAAACAATTCTCTTTCTCATTCTGGGAAAAGTTATAGGCACAAAATTGATTCACACCTTTATGTGTCTGTCTATAAAATGACTGTCACGGTCGGCACCCTAAACCAGAACTACTGCCAAGCTCCCTGGTCTCGGCTTCACCAGTAGTGTGACCGCCTTTGGCTTCGGGAGGAGCCCTCAGCGTACTCAGATGCCACCTGGACTTTTCGAGAGGAGCAAGGCGAGGAGTTCTGGCAAGGGGCACGACAGTTGTTAAAGTCAGTTAGGCCGAAGGTCGTGGTTAGTGATGGGCGAATTTATTCGCCAGGCGCGAATTCGCGCGATTCGCCGCCAGCGAATAAATTCGCGAAACGCCCGCGAAAATTCGCCGGCGTCAAAAATGTTTTTCCGAAAAAACGGGCGCCGGCGTCAAAAATGGGCGCCGGCGCAAATTCGCCCATCACTAGTCGTGGTACAACAACGTTAGACAGATCCGTGGTCAGACTGGCCGGATCGAGGCAGGCAGATAGCTATAATCATCAGGCTGGCAAGGGTCAAAACCGGGTAATCAATCAGATGGGATGAGGCAGAATCGGAGTCAAATAACAGGCAGAGGTCAAACCAGAACGTCAAACAGGAGGGTTAAGCAGAATCAAGGTCGGTTTCAGGCAAGAGTCAGGTTCCAGAGATCAGAGTAGTCAAACAGCCAGGCAGGGGTCAAAACAGATAATCAGAATCAGATTCAAACAGAATAGCAATAGCTAACAGCACCAGGAACAAATCCTATCACGGGCAATGACATAGGAGAAAATTTCCCTTTAAATCCTATTTGAATTTTGCGCCATTGCACGCTAACGTAATCACGCCAGCGCGCATGCTCCTATAAAAAACGGAAGTGCGTGCACGGCACGCATTAGGAAGCCGGCAGTGAAGGAGCAGGGTGAGAATTCGTTACAATGACATATTATACATGATGCAAATGCCGATAAACGCTGTATTTGCACATTATACATTTCTTTAAGTTTTATTTTTGTAGGAAGCCCAATATTTCAGCAAATCACAGTTCTCCATCCAAAAAAAGAACAGGGAAGGGGCGGCAAGGAGTCCGGAGAGGAAAGTCAGAGCTGATTGTATATGAAAGCATCAGGGAACGAGGGACATTACAAAGTTCCCCACATTGAATTGATGAGATATTCTGTGCGGCAGTCGGATTCAGCCAGTGTTTTATTTAATATTGTTATGACAAGCTTGAGAAGAGCAACGGCACTGGACGTGGCACAACATTGCTCTGTTTGTTTAATAAAGTCAAAATATGTAAATTCATTCTAACTTGAAAGATAATCATCCGTTCTCCCCGTATTAACCAGATGAATATTTATATTTATTTGATTATTCTTTAAATACATCAAAAAAGGTGTTATCCTCCGAAGCTTCCGACCTCCTGTGCAATTCCTTTTGGGATTCCGACATATGGTTCATCCGACTTATTGGAAGAGACAGTTACTGGGGTTCAACCAAGGGAGCAAGCGGCAAGTCAATCTCCGAACTGATGGGTTAGTAAATGCTTCTATGAAAACAAAAGTTTCTGACGCTGACCTGGAAAATAACTTTGTTCTCTAATCTCTAAATAAAACTGCAGGACGGGCGTCTCACTGTGCGGAGCAACTGACACACAACAGGAGCTTTGGGCAAATTTAAAGGATCTGTTCAATGATTTGACTTGATTGCAATTCGGCAGCTGATATGTAATGGGCAGTATTTAATGACACTGCAAGCTTCCTAAAGTGATTATTTTAGAATTTGGACAGGCTCAGAGAGCTTAAGTTTGATGTGATGCAGGAAGAATTCAAAATGATGTTTTGCATGTAATGAACTCAAGTGCTGTTGAAAGGGCATCGTTGTAGAGAGAAGCTGCCATATTGGGACAGGAGAGAGTATTAATATATATATGGTATTAATGGAGATATGGATTGTGCTGATACTGTTGATAATTGTGGTTCAAAGGCATTAAGGTTTCTGTACGTGTGGGTAGAGAGAGATAGTTGTGAAGGTGCAGATGAAAGCAGTATCTGAAAGGAGAGGAGATGATGGTCAGACAGAGGGTAGGGAGAGTTAATTAAGTTGGATAGGCAGCATGAGTGGCAGAATATAAGGTCAAGAGCATGACCCTCGATGTGGGTAGGTGAGTCGGTCCACTGAGAGAGACCAAATGAAGTTGTTAGAGAGAGAAGTTTAGAGGTGGCAGCAGAAGCAGAGTTGTCAATGGGGATGTTGAAGTCCCCTAAAATGAGAGCAGGTGTCTCACTGGAGAGAAAGTATGGAAGCCAGGCAGCAAAGTGATCCAAGAAGGTGGAGTAGGGACCTGGGGGGCGATATATGACAGCAACACGCAGAGAGATTGGAGAAAACAAAAGTATGCTGTGGACTTCAAAAGAAGTGAAGGAGAGAGAAGTCGGTGTAGTTAGATTTTGAAACCTACAATGGTGGGAGAGAAGAAATCCCACCCCACCGCCATGACGGCCATCCGGTCTAGGAGTGTGACTAAGTGAGAAGCCTCCATAGCAGAGGCAGCAGGTGAAGCAGTGTCTGAGGGGGAGAGTCATGTTTCAGTGATTGCAAGAAGGTGAAGGGATTTAGCTATAAAGAGGTCATGGACTGCTGTGAGTTTATTGCAGATTGACCGTGCATTCCAGAGGGCACATGAGAAAGGCAGGGAGGGTGCTGGTTTTATGTGAATTAGGTTTGCAGGATTAGAAGCGCGTAAGGTCTTAGAGACTGGCAAAGACATTGTTGAATGCCTGAGAGTAGGAATAAGTGAGGGTACAAACGAGTGAGTCGGACCAGGGTTTGGGGAGATGCCCCCAGCTGCAAGTAACAGTAATAATGAGTAGTGATGGGCGAATTTGCGCCGTTTCGCTTCGCCGGAAAATGCTTGAATTTCCATCGAAATTCGCGGAATGGCAAAAAATTCATGAAACGGCGCCCGTTTTTGACGCCAGCGTCCGTTTTTTCGACGCCGGCGAATTTTTTCAGGCGTATTTTCGCGGGCATTTCGCAAATTTATTCGCTGGCGGCGAATCGCGCAAATTCGCCACAAATTCGCACCTGGCGAATAAATTCGCCCATCACTAATAATGAGAGGAGACAAGGTGTGACCTAGATTTGACAGTGCGAGCAGTGTATTGTTTGATGGGATGAGAGGGGATAATAGATTTAACAATACAAGATAGTGTGCTTAGATTGAGAGAGGGTGATGGGAGCAGTGAAGAGGAGATTTCAATTTCAGGATAGTTTGATGGATGTTGGAGTGCAGAGGATATATGCAGAAGTATAAAGGAGACATAGTTAAACAGTATAATCTGGTTTGTCTAATTCGAACCAAATTCAATTTGAGTTCCAAACTTGATTTCAAACAACTACAAATTGATTCAAGGACATCTCCCATAGGTTAAAACAGCTATTCGGCAGGTTTAAGGTGTTGAATAGTCGCATTCTAATTCTTAAAGGGCCAGAACATGATAAATTTCAAAATTCTATTTTTTTTTTCTAAAAATTCTAATTGAATTTTAACCATTCCCTAGTCAAATTACACTATGATAAACTTGAAAATTTCGAATTTTTAAATTAGAATTCAAAATTCTAATTTTCACTTTAATCCTTGATAAATCTGCCCCTAAATGTCAGAAATCCAAAAATGGGCACTTGCTTTGTGGCCACTGATAGCAACTTCAAAGGCCTTGCTGAGCAATATGTTGCTCGTGAGCCACTGGTTGGGGATCACTGATCTATGAGTACAATAACCTGAGGGATTCCTACTATGTAATGCTCACATACTGTACGTAAGAGACAACATAAAGTACATAGAAGGTAGGAGAATAGCGATCATGGAGCAATAAGACATCTCCGTTAGGGATGTAGCGAACCGCCGATAATGTGTTCACGAACGCCGTTCGCGAACACCAGCAAAAATGCGGACAGTTCGCGAACAGTTCGCGAACTTCGAACATCCGAAAATCGTTCGATTCGAACGATCGAAGGATTTTAATCGTTCGATCGAACGATTTTCGTTCGAATCGAACGATCGAAGCCATTCGATCGAATGATTTCATTCAATCCAATGGCTTCGATCGTTCGATTCGAACGAAAATCCTTCGATTTTAGCGATCGAATGGTCGAATGGTCGAACGATTTTGACGCGAACGCCTATTGGCGAACGTCGCGCGACGTTCGCGAACTTGCGGCGGACGCGAACAGCCGATGTTCGCGCGACGAACAGTCCGCGACATCCCTAATCTCCGTCATTTGATATTGTATTCATTTATCTTTATATGGACTTACACACCCACTAAATGTGGAGCAGTGACTAGTGGTTCACAAGCATCTGCTCGCTTGTCACCACCTTTGATGTTGTTCCCAGAAGCTTCAAAGCAAGAAGCATGGAGGTATGTTTTTAAGACATAATGACTAGTGATGGACGTACTTATTGAGATTCCTGAGATTCGCCTCCAGTGAATAAATTCGTGAAACCGCTGCGAATATTAGCCGGCGTCAAAAAAATTGGACACCGGCGTCAAAAACTGACCCAAATTTGCCCATCACTAATAAAGACATGTTTGCTGCCAACCAGAGCCACCTGCAAGCAAGAAGTCCATATGTTTCCACCAAATAACCATAGTCTGTATTTGCCAATTTTTGGGAACGTATTTCATGTGGTGGTGCTCTCCAACACTTTTATTATTTGAATGGCTCATGGGTTAAAAAGGTTCGGGACCCCTGCATTAGAGGGCACATTTACAAGGAGCTTTGAGCAGTAATGGGAGCAATTCTAATTACACATTGTACTTGGCCTACCTTAATTAAATGAGACCTTATAGATTGTAAATACATCTTTTCAACATTTATAAATTAAATAAACATTTAACATTTTCCAGGTGTAAATTCATTTTATAAACCCAAGACTTCTGTAAGTCACTTTTTTTTATCACTTTTCAAAAATATTTCAATTAAATGTGTAGAATATGTGTAGAATAGAAGGAATTTTATGAAATACTAATAATGTTAAATTATCTGCCCTTACAATAGTCTGGTCTAAGCACTCTAGTGTTTCAGCACTTTTACATTTTAATTTGCTTTTAGAATGACTGAGTTCCTTGGAATTAAAAATCGGCCTCTCCGGTGTTATTCTACATCTATACGATTTCACTTACTCTGTTTCAGGGTAAATCACAATTACTCCAGTGCTCCTGTTTCTTCTCTATTGTTAGTAATTTGTCTGCCTAATAATCCATCTGCCTGTTCTGTGAAATGTAACATTACAGATAACAAGCGCAGGCCGTGATAAATGCAGCCGTGTGCAATGTGAGACTGACCAGGCAGGACGCACGGTGGTTTGGATCATCTGGAAGGTGAAACTGTGTGATTGATTATTGTTCCCTTCTTTGGAACTCACCTGGAACTGGAATTCATTTTAAGTTGAAAACAGGAGTTCTGAAAATGAAAAATAATGGAAAAAAAAACATATTTCTAATATAGCCTTTGTAAAAACTGCCACTTTGACCAGATAATTGGTACCAGAGACTATACAGAGAAACTGATCAATAAGTACAGTTTGTATCTCAAAGGAATGTGCAATATTTAGCTAGAAAGAACATTTTAAGGGAAGGTTATTTACCCACATTAGAACAAAAGGATTGTAACCCTATCTTATCATAAAAATTATTTTCTATCTAGTGAATAATAGAACATGGGTCCCATTATGCATATGGACCCTCGTTAAGTGGAGGAACAAGGAAGATGGCATTGGGCAGCTTCTACTATGTAGAAATAAACAAACAAAAGGGGGTTTTATTAAAACTACACCACAGGATTAATTCTCACAGATCAATGAGGTAGTACAGGTATGGGACCTAGTTTAGTTCTAGTTTACTAGAAAATCATGTAAACATTAAATGAACCCAATAGGCTGGTTTTGCCTCCAATAAGGATTAATTATATCTTAGTTGAGATCAAGTACAAGCTACTGTTTTATTATTACACAGAAAAAGGAAATAATTTTTAAAAACTTAGACTTATTTGTATAAAATGGAATCTATTGGAGATGGCCTCTCAGTAATTCGGAGCTTTCTGGATTATGGATCCCATGCCTGTATTATATGTGACCAGATACAGTCACAGGTAGAGCAGAGCAAAGCGACCCCACTTTGGAGATGCTTGGGGGACAACTGTTGACCTGAATTCTAATGTCTTAGAGTATGTCCAGGATAGGGTTGACATCTCTGACTTCTGCAAAAAACCAAACAGGTGGAGGGATAACGGCATCAGGGGTGGGGAAGTGACATTTGGGGTGGGGTTATGACATTTGGGGGAATGCTTGTGCCTTGTGTGGGTGAGGTTTTGACATGAGAGATGGTTATTGGCCTCATTATTGTTCGGGTTTCACAAAGATGAAATCCGTACAACCCTATGAAAAACCGAATTGTTCATGTCAAAACCAAACTGATGGCAACCCTATTCCATGAACAACCGTAAGGCTACCAGCTAGTGGTCTGGATTCCTTCCTGTAGAAACTGTTCAGTGAGCAATACCTTCAGCACTGTGGTCCCTTCACTTTAGGCCAGTAATGCTTAAGATATCTCAAGGTACAATCCTTGTGTGGAACACAAGGTTGCTGCTTTTTTTTTTTACTTTACATTCCCATAATGCACTCTTGACAAATGCTAGTCCTATATCTGACTACTTTCTCTAATAGTGTTGTCCTTCTAGGGCAGAACTCTTTACTGAGCCTGTTGACATCAGGCTCTCCAGACACCTCCACCAAAAAAGGACGAGGCACCTCTTTTCAATAACTATATTAAAATGTGACAGGACTTGGTCACTACCTCTATGGGCCAAATATAAAGATATGTAAATAAGATAACAGAAGTATGAAGTCTTCTCCAAAGTTTGTAACCTACAAGATCCTTATTCTAAAATAGCTGATTAGTGATGGGTGAATAAATTTACCTGGCACAAATTTGCAGTGAATTCCTGTGTTTCGCCGTGGGCGAATATATTTTCGATTCTCCTGTGAAAATATTCGGGGAAAATTTCCGATTTTCATGATTTTTTCGTGAAAACGTTTGAATTTCAAATTTTTTTCTTGAAATGGTTAGAATTGCTCGATTTCTTAGTGATAACATTCAAATTACTGTTTTTTTTAGTGAAAACGTCTGAATTTCATGATTTTTTCGTGAACTTTCTGATTTCCCATGAATTTTTTTCCGTTTCGCAAATTTTGCAGGAAATTTGCGCATTTTTCAGCGAAGCAAATCGGGAGAGATTCACCCATCACTACAGCTGATCAGTTGATTTTAACTCTATCTTGTGCTTGGAGTATAAAACAATAAATTCAAGAGTTCCTATTGTGTTAATAATAATACTTTTTATACTCCCACTTCAATACAGAATACGGATATAGAAATGTTTCTTTCATGTTTTACATTTAATGAGATTTTTAAAAAAATGTCAGATGGTGATTTTTTTTTTTTACCTTTGCTTAGTGTCTTGCAGAAAGGCTTCTTTGTTTTATACACAATAGAATTATTGACAAGTTCCTATATCCCAGAACAGTTCAAACAGTGCAAACTGCTGATTCAGTATGTGCTATAATTATTCTTTAAATATGGCAAAAACTGGATGAGAAGGTGACCTGGCAATTAAATGGAAAGATGTTTGTCTGACAAGCTCTCTATTTATATAGCTAGGACAGAGACCACAAAAGAGAAGGAAATAATGCAGGTATTTTAAAAGATAGAGTGTTCAGATATAGATCAGGAGTTTCTATAGTGAAAGGATGTTTAACTGAAACATTACATTGTCAGGAAAACAAAATTCACTTTGATTACGCTCATATACACACTGAAGATCATTGTTTGTACAGCAGGATACCTTTCTATGGCCACATATTGTAGTGTCCCCTTTAGACACTTCCCTAGTAATGCTATGACTAGCCTCCCTTATCAATGGTCTTTAGCCCAAGAACTAGAACCCAATTAGAATGGAAGGGCCCTACCCATGTGTAAGAATTTTTGATATTATACACTCTTTCTAGAGTTATAATTCTTTATGCAGTCTAGATATCACTTAAATACTAACATTGCAAGGGAAATATAGCAACTATTTTCAGCAGTTTTATAATTTATCATAAAACCAATGTTTTGGATCCTGTTGAGTGAGACTTTTGGTTCTCATCAACTAAACAAAATTCACAGGGAACCATAGGATACTGATGATTTGACTTTGTTTGCAAGTTTTCAAGGCAACAAGCTCTGTAGTCAGCAAACATCACTTATACTGCAAAATACAAATAGATATATTTAGAAAATGATACCAAAACCCAAGATAAGATTTCTTAAAAATGTATGGCATGTATAGCAAGTCATTTGCAAAGACCCAGGACCCAAGCGCAAAAACATAATGGTCAGAGTAGCCATCCCCTTGCTGCTTAATTAGGGAGCACATATATCCCAGGTTTGCACCTTATATGAGATTCCTTGTTGCCTGCCATATGACCAGCAGCAATTCAACTAGGTTGGAAAATGGGGTACAAAGTTCAAAAACATGGCAGTAACCCATTTCTACTCTTTGTGTCCAAGCTATTAAGTCTTAAATGGCCCCATTATGTAAGTAGAGACATTTAAGGACAATAAATATTACCTACTGAAGGACTTAAACTTAATTGAGTAAAAGTTGAACCAGAAAAAAGGGGAGAAAAAAAGGTTAGAACAAGAGAGAACAAAAGGTTTAGAAAGCAAAGAGACAGAGACATCATAAAATGAAAGTGAGAGAAGAGGTTGTATTAGGACGAGCAAGATCAGATTTTTGGAGCAGATCAAAAGGAGGAGGACATTAGAACCAAAGGGGTAGAGAGAAGAGAAGACAAACTACTGGAAGTCTTAAGTAATACTAGTAGGACAGATATTGTAAAATCAGATAATTATCTAACTAAATTACTCAACAAACTTCAAACCTTCCATATGCTCTTTTGATGTTAAATGTTTTTGATGTTTTGAAGGCTAAATATTTATAGGTGAAGACTTAGAATTTGAAAAAAAATATTTTAGAGAAAACTAAACACCAATGGGCCTTACTAACATTCGGATTTAAATTTTTTTTCCATAAATCCTATTTTTTCTCCAAAAATTTGAGTTTTAAAAAAATTTCTATAAAATTTTAAAGGGGGTTATTTTCTGAAATCCAAAATGTTCTCATTATTTTAATAAAATAACTTCGACCAGACTCCCATCCACAAGTTTAAATTATTTATCAATAAAATAATTCAAAGAATTTGGTGCAATAATAATACACTCTCAATAAAATCGTGAAAGAATTCTGATTGTATGACTTTTCGGATTATTGCCTGAAAATCACACATTTTTCGGGATTATCATATGAAACTCAGATAATGCAGATAATCATATTTTTCAATTGTACAAGGAATATCTGCCATTGACTTCTACATGACCTCTGTAATTTTGAGATGAAGTATTTTTGGACTTTTTTATGCATTTAAAGGGAAATGTATTAAAATTTGCAAAGAGCAAAGTTTTGTGAATAAAAATCTGCCTGTTGCAATGTAATATTCTTCTCTAGGCTTTTATTGCATTGCGAATCTTAATTGCGCATTGCGAATGTTTAACACTTGCTCTGGAGTTTCGTTAAATATTTTGTTGCTAAAATGGCTTGTGAAATTTTATTACATACACTTACAAACTTGTTTCAAATTTTTCGGGATCAAATTAGAAAAAGTGGCAGGTTTCGAGGAAAAGGGGGAAGGCCTTGACTATAAATCCGAAAAATTTGTATGATTTGGATTTTTTCATGATTTTATCGATTTTTTTCATGCACAACAAATTTTTCAGAAAAAATGTATTGATAAATAGGGGGGAAAAGTCAGTGCAGATTTGGTCAGAGCAGTTTTCAGAAAATGTGATTTTAATACATTTTTATATTTATAAATAACCCCCAAAATTCATCAAAGGTTAAAAACTTCTTCAAATGGTTAAAGGGACAGCTTCCATTGACTTTTATATGAATTCAACAGGTTTTAGATGGAGTATTTGTGGATTCAAATTTTAAGCAGCTTCGGGGCATAATTAATCTCAAATTTTTTTTGTTTTTTTCTCTAAAAATTCAAGTTGACTTTTACATGAATTCAACAGGTTTTAGATGGAGTATTTTTGGATTCCAATTTTAAACAGCTTCGGGCATAATTAATCTCAAAACATTTTAGGTTTTTTTCTCTAAAAAGTCTAGTTTTTCCACTTAAACTACTTGTCTAGAAAAAATTGAGTTTTAATAAATAACTCCCTCATTTTGGTTGCAAAAAGCTCTAATACCATTAAAATTAGACTTTAATTGACCCTAGCACTGGAGTTAAAAAAGCAAACCTTATACCACCAGAACAAGCACTTAAGCTGAATTATATATACTGTAAGAAGTCAATAAAAAACCCCGGCAAGGTGCTCAGTCCCTAGTGTCCCTTACTGTAGCCTATGACAAAACAAACAAATGGACGGCACTTCTGGAAGGCTTTATTGGTAAGGTGAATCGCCTAACGCAATTCGGGAGTGTATCTCTTAATCATAGGCTCTAAGATAAACAGAGTTATGTAAAATAAACTAAAATAATATTTCTTAGTATTCAGGATGAATTTGGCTAGCAACCCACTAATGGAAAACATGCATTAGCTCACTCCTTTGGGATTCCCTGCCATTCATTATGCAGCAAACCTAAGTCTTGCCAAAAGCATCTGACATGGAGGAATTCATATTCAATATTTGGGATATTATGCAAATGATCTGGAGAAACAAAGAATTGAATCTATCAAAACAAAAACAAGCCCTAATGCATTAATCACAAGGTGTGCAGGAAGATTCCTTTTCATGACTTTAATTAGAGAAGCAGAACATTTTTTATCTCAATAATCATTAATAATCCTTGTTCTTTGACATATTTGGGGAAACATTTTCCGTGCAGAATTTTAAACTGTTTACAGACACACACAAAAAAATCATCTTCTTAATGTTTCTTCTGTTAAATGAAACGGAAAACAAATGCAAATGCACCTTCACTGCGAATGCATTCATTACATTATGTATTTATTTTTATCAGATGCTGAGTGTTTAATATGGACACATGGGAATAATTATCCATGTTAAAAATTAGCTTTGTTTCTAAACATCAGTTGAAATGATTTGAGAATTTCAGTGAGGATTCATTTGGCAAATAAACTTCATTGAAATACAAAATGTTAACATTTTAAAAAAAATCCCAAAGATAATATCTATAATCAAAGTAATGGTTTCAAGTGCCAACTCTTCTTTTTGTCTTCTGATTTGCATCTGTCTAGGGCACGGCAATGGGGGCGGGGGTTACTGGAAAGGTACCTCTTTACCAGTCGTCTACCTACCCCTAGTCCAGGCTCTGCTGCCGATCTCTCCCTGATCATGCAAGCTCACTTGCTTACTCCCCCCACATGCAACATCATCTCTGAGGAGCACACAGGGAGGTGAGGTAGCTCACCATTACATGTTCCTCTCATTCTAAGGCAAGAGTGGTACACGTCTTTTTTCTTTGAAATATATATCTTAACTCTGATGCACTTCAGGTTTTGTTTTCTAAACTCATCAGACTTTCTATAAATGATAAGTCTCATTTCCCTTATCATTGCTGCTCCACCTTTCATCTCTAACATTTACTGCCTCTATGTCCCTGATAACCGTTTGCACTTCCTCCAGGGTTTATTTCACACACCATTTTTTTTTTAACTCCACACACCACAAGAGTATGAATAAAGCCCTTTCTATATTTAGTCAACAGCCCCTGAACACATAGGGGGTTATGATCAAGATCCGAATTTATCTCAGTATTTCTAATATCAAACTCAGAGAAACTCCGAATAGACCTTATTTTTGAAGAAAAAAGCCCAAAAAAATAGGGTTGGGTAAAACTTTGAAGTTTTCCCCGAAAACTCAGAATTGTTTGGAATTTTCCACAAAAACTAAAAAAATTTCTGAGTTTTTTATGCTGAAACACCAAAATCATTGAATATCAATACGGACATCAGCACAGACACTGGGAGATTCCCCATTGACTTATACAGGACCTAGATGCCAGGGTTTCGGATTCTGAGTTTTTAGACCATCTGCCTTTAATAAATAGGGTTTTTTTTTGCTCCAAACACTACAAATTATTCGAGGTTCGGATATTTGTAGCTTGATAAGTAATTACATTTTTTTAATAGAATTCTCTAATTCTACATTGTTTAGCAAGGTTTTTAGGGATATAATACAATTCTTTCTTGTCCCAAGAACATGCACAAAGTACATTGATTGATATCAAGAACACATTTCTCATGATACTGTCCATGAAAAAAGTAATTGAGGTCTTTTCTATGAAGCCAAAAAACTGGACAACTGGGTTTTCCATTGATCCTTAAATATTGATATGAGTATAAAAATATTTATGGCAATTACTTGATTCAGAGACTCTAGCACATTCATCAATATATATATAATAATTCTTTGAAATATATGCAAAGTATTTCACATGTATACATATACACATATATATACATATAGATCAAAACAAATTCTTGCACCAACTCAAAATTATTTTTATTCCTCTGGTTTGCATACATTTTTTTACACACATAATTTAATTTATTGGGGAGTGACAAGGAGAAATGCCATGGAAATAGAAATGAAATGGAAATAAGAAACTTTCTGAAAATTATAATTAGTGATGGGCGAATTTGCGCTGTTTTGCTTCGCCGAAAAATTTGTGAATTTCTTGCGAAATTTGCGAAACTGCGAAAAATTTGTGAAACTGCGAAGGCATATTCATTTGCCGGTGGTGAATCGCATAAATTCGCTGCAAATTTGCACCTGGCGAATAAATTCGCCCATCACTAATTATAATTTAAAGCTTCTGAAATAATCAAGTTACTCTTCACTATCACTCAGTAAGCAAGCTTCTTGTCTACGTCAAGGAGTCAGAGCCAGTTTTTTTGATAAACAGTTGGGTCAAGTACATCATTGGTCTGTTCTCTTTTTGCGTAGATCAGTGGGTACCAAATTGTTGGACTGGGCCATCTGGAGGGACTAAAAATATTGGTTGGGGGGAGCTAGTTTGAAAGTCAATAAAAGACAAATTTGGGAAAAATGCCTATTTGTTTTCTTAGATACACCTGAAAACCCAAATTAGAGGTCAGTTGGAATAAGATTTTGATTGAGAAGTAGTCTTGAAACAATGGCCAAGTGACTGATTCTAATATGTTCAAATGTTTGCAACCTTGTTATCAGCTAATGGGGGCCCTGGACAAATGTTAGGCCTCAAATGGGAGCTTAAACAAATCTATTTGATTTATTTGAAGCAAATGTCTTAGTTGCCTTCCCGAAGAATAGGAGGAGCTTACAAGTCACTGTTCTCCTCAAAGAGAAAAGGAGGAGAGCTGATGAAGCTTCTCTTAATAAAAATAACTAAAATTATGTGATAGATCTTTCAGGCAAATGTGGGCAGATTTTGGAAGAAGTCTTAACTTGAAAGCTGATGATAAAAATGAGAGATGATGTCAATAACCCAAAGGAGAGATAAGCAAGGAAAATGTTTTTTGGTGTCTCAGTGAAATAAGTCGCATTGCCAATGTATTAATGGGACAATCTGATTCTTTTAGCCTTTTTTTTTGCAAAACATTTTTCAAACCATCAAATTTTATTTTTACTGTACATTAGATTCTGTGGGGAAATGTGGCAAAATATTTCACTTATGCCTAGGCCATTTATGTCCCTACATCACTCATGAAGGTAACTCAAATTAGTTGCATTATTTTTGTGAAGTTAACTTCATGAATCTGGAAAAAATAACACTATGGACATACAGAGGGTTATTTATTAAAATTCAATTTTTTAGATAATAAAAGCTTGAATTTTTCGAGATTTATCATGCCCCAAAGCTGCTAAAAGTTAAAATCTGAAAATACTCCATCTAAAACCTGTAGAACTGTTGTAAAAGTCAATGGCAGCTGTCTCTTGAACAATTTGAAGATCTTTTTAACCTTCACAAATTTTGGGATGTTTGATGCTGGTTTTTGCTAGAACATCCAAAAATTCGATTTATTCAGTGTTAAACTCGATAAATTCAAGTTTGTCATGTGACAATTCAAAAAAGTTGCACAATTCGAATTGACGCTTGTCTTTGTTGAGTTTTTTCTGAATCCAATTTTTTCGATAAAAATGACTAGTAAATTAGCCAAATTCATGGATGGGCTTTAGGCCGAGTTTGTTTTATTGAAAAAGTTGAGTTTTAGTAAACAGCACCCTCAATCACACATCTTGGTGGAAATATCTCAAGAAAGCATCTCTCATTTTTGGCAGTCACTTCTATTTTCATAAACTTTCACAAATACACTGTATCAAACAATGGTAAATGTCCACTTTCAGGAATTCTCATTTGAACAGGTTACAAAACCCTTATTTTAGAATCATATTTTCATTAGGCTTTTACTGTTCTTCTTATTTTGCAACTTTCTGGTGGATTTGCCAGTGAGGTTTCAGCGCTTGGAAAGTGTCATCTGAGATCTACAATAAACTTTTTTTTTTTTCTAAAGGGAAGACAATATTCTTTGTGTCAGTTGGACAAATGAATTCATAATAGGAAAGAATAAAGATGATAATATGAATACCGTAGCTCAGGCTGCCCACTAGGATATCTAACAGTAACAGTCAGTCAGTGCTCTTAATTGAAATGTAAATGAATGCTAAATAATGGAAACTGAATTATGAGAGGGAAACATGCGAAGGCAAATTGGAATAGTTTATTCAGCCTAGAAAATGGGTTGGATGGAAATAACAAATCCTAATATGTGAGGAGTTAATGAAGGTTGTGCGGCAGGAAATGTATAATGCAACAAGAGAACAATTTGAGTCGAGGCATATTGTGTATAATGGTTACCTGTGGTGGGTCTCTTAAATAAACCATAATATTATCAAGGGGACAGCAGGCGAAAAATTTTGCTTTCCGTTCAATATAAAAACCGAATATTATAGCATAAAGCTTTCCATACCTTCCAGTCGGGGACAATAACAAGAACAGTATATGTGAGGATTGAATCAAATTCATAAGTGGGATAAAAATGAGCACATTTCCCATTTCAGAAAGGAGAATCTTTTGGATTTACAGTTAGCTCAGTCCATTAAATGCAGGGCAGTCAGGGAACATCCAAGGAGCAGAAATGGATTTTGGAAAATTTGTGAGAAAATTGAAGTCTGTTTTTTATGACAAGATTGAGACAAGCTTTAGTTAAACTGCTCATGCCCTACGTGGTGCCAACTTTAAATGGCAAGGAAAGGTTTATTACTGAGGGCTGTAAAATAAATAGCTAAATATGTTCTCTGTGCATACTTATAGTTTGGTGCCAGGGCGTCCCTCCTGCTTAGGGTCAGACTGAGCCAGCAGTAGGGATGTAGCGAACTGCCGATTTGGTGTTCGCGAACGCCGTTCGCGAACACCGGCAAAAAATGCGAACGTTCGCGGACAGTTCGCGAACTTCGAACACCCGCTAAAATCGTTTGATTCGAACGATCGAAGGATTTTAATCATTCGATCGAAGGATTTTCATTCGAATCGAACGATCGAAGCCATTCGATCGAATGCTTTTCATTCGATCGAATGCTTACAATCGTTCGAACGAATGGAAATCGTTCGATTTTTAGCGGTCGAAGGAATTCGAATGGTCGAATGGTCGAAAGACTTGTATTCGAATCGAACGCGAACTCAAAATGCGAACGTTCCCAAACGTTCGCGAACATTCGGCGGACGCGAACGGTCGAAGTTCGCGCGAACTAGTTCGCAGCAGAACAGTTCGCTACATCCCTAGCCAGCAGGACACTGGGAAAAAAACCTGATAGACTCTGATTCCTGTGAGCCCCAATGACCAGATCTGCTCCCTGGCTGGAAACCCTGGGCGCTGCCTCCCGATCTCTCCACATGGCTCCAACTATGGGCGCAACTACGAAAATACGAGCAAGGGGGGCGAAGGGGGGGGGTTATGGCTGGGGCAGGGGAACTGGGGAGGTGGAGGGGGGTTGTGGCTACAGTGGGAGGCCTGGGAGGTCTGTCTTCTAAGGCGGCAGCCCTGGTGGGCCCTCAACCCCCCTCCCCAGTCTGATGCTGATCCTGCCACTTGTTATAAGTGAGAATTTGTCCCATCTTGCTTTGCTGTAAAATTTGCGAATTTCCCGCAAAATTTGCGAAACGGTGAAAGATCTGCAAAAACATGAATTTTGATTCCATGAATTTTGACATCCGCTCCAATTTTGACGATCACGACAATTTGACGCGCACCTATTTTGTCCAAATGCATCTCGTCTCACTGTATATTCGTATACTGCTGAGATGACAATAAAGTTTACTTTGGCTTTGACTTGATTTTGACTAAAGTCAATGGGCGTCCGAATAACTTTGCCGCGCGTCAGAATAGTCGTTTGCATAAACACAACATTTTTTTTGACACAGCAAATTTCTGCCACAGTTTCGCGAATTTATTTGCTGCCTCAAAACGCTGAAATTCACAGCAAATTTGCGGCTGGTGAATTTATTCTTCCATCACTACTTGTTATGAATCAGGAGCAAGTGCGCCTATTGATGCAGAGGGATCTTTAAGCAACTGTTTGTCACTATAGGCTGTGGGTAACACATTGAGCTCGGAGCTGCACTTTGCAAAACTGCACTTGAAGATGTAAATGAGCCCTACATCTGTTCCTAGGACCAGTAAATGAGATTATAGAGTGGAATCAGAGTGGGTAGCACTAGTACTGTGTGTAATGAACAAGAACGAGGCAACAAATTAGAGAGACAAACCCTTTTATTTGTGTAACACAATAATTACAGGTTTTGTGACAAATCTGCTGAGTTTGTGAAACAAATTAATATTGTCGGATTGGCTGCTGCCAGACGGCTGCGAGTTCTGCAGGTGCTGAAGGGAAACATGTCATTAAGTTGGAAGGGAATTGCATTTCTACATGTACAGGTGCAAATACAGTAAAAAATAATAATGAAATATAAAACTTAAAATCACATTTTTATCAGTCCCAGTGGAGCTTCCAATCTAAGGTTCCCTATCATATTCTTATCAGTTCCTGCTGAAGTGAGCTTACAATCTAAGGTCCCGATCACATTCCTAACTGTCCCTGCTCCAGTGGAGCTTCCAATCTAAGGTCCCAAATAATTGTTTTTCAGTCCCTGCCAAAGCGATCTTACACTCCAAGGTCCCTATCATATTTCCATCAGTCCCCACCACAGTGAGTTTACAATCTAAGGCCCTTATGACATTTTCCTATCAGTCCCTGCTCCAGTGGAGATTCCAATCTAAGGTCCCTATCACATTCCCATCAGTCCCAGTGGAACTTCCAATCTAAGGTCCTTAACACATTCCTATCAGTCCCTGTCCTAGTGAGCTTACAATCTAAGGTCCCTATTGTAAGTTCACTGCCCCAGCATTTAGAGTAGATTGGAGTAGGTTGCAGTAATCAAGGCGGGAGATAATAAGAGACTGGATAAGTGTTTGGTTGTGTCTGAATTGAGATACTGTCATATTCGGGCAATGTTGCGCAGCTGAATACAATAAGATGTTGTAAGTGTTTGGATGTGTGATGAAAAAGACAGATGCAAGTCTATGACAGCTCCTAGGCAGCGTCTCTGTGTACTCGAGAGAAAGGTGATGTTTCAGGTGGCGCCGAGACATCTAGGAGGAGAAAGCAGAGAGACAGTCTAACTTGGGAAAGGACAGAATTAGAAAGATCAAGAGTAGACAAGTAGAGTTGGGTGTCATCAACATAAAGGTGATACTGAAGTCCAAATGACTGAATACGTTTTCCTAGAGAAGAAGTAGAGTGAGAACAGCAGAGAGCCTAAGACAGAGCCTTGAGGGAACATAGTAGAATTAGAGTTAGAAAAGACAACTTTAAAGGAACGATGGTCATATATAAAAACCAGACAAATTTGCTCATTTACACTGGGCGCCCCAGCCACAACCCACTAAAGCCCTGCCTACCCCTTGCCACGCACACCTGATTTTTTTGCCACAAAGTGGAGGTTGGGGACGGGAATACTGGATTAGAGGGCCGACCCTGAATGAGCCCAAATGTGTTTCGGAGCCCAAGACTTTACTGAAACTACATTTAACCAGTTTTCGATTTCCATCTAAAAACGTTTTTATTTACTGCTAATGCCGAGTCTTTCCCTAAACACCCAAGCTCTTTTTCTCATTGTCAAATTGCCTGACTACCCCTCGGCCAGGAAAAACATTAAGGAAAAAGATGAAAGAAAGAAAAAAAGAAAACAATTAGAAAGAAAAAGCAAACTCGTGGGAATGTTTCTTCAATTCTTGTCAAAAGATCTAAAGTAATTGGCTTTCAAAGATAGGTTCCTGACATTCATTTGATATCAGTTTTACTAAACCAGACTTTGTATCTTAGCGTTTACCTGCCATCCCATGATAAAAGGGAAGCCGAGATTAAAAACGCTAATGTGCGAGCTTGTAAATATATCACAAGTGGATCACTTGATGAAGACAGAGATTGAACTTGGTCTTGTTTCTCCTATGGATCGTGCAGCACCCACAGCAAACTATTCATATCTATAGGAAAAGGGAATGATAATGTCCGAGAAATCTCCTTCCTGTATTCAGGCATGGGACCTGTTATCCAGAATGCTCGGGACCTGTGGTTTTCCGGAAAACTAATCTTTCCATAATTTGGATCTTCATACCTTAAGTCTATTAGAAAATCATGTAAACATTAAATAAACCCAATAGGCTGATTAGCTTCCAATAAGGATTAGTGGGATCAAGTAAAAGCTATCGTTTTATTATAACAGGTTTCTGGATAGCAGATCCCATACCTGCACAATATATTATATAGGGAATGCACTGAATCCTGCTTTTCAGGATTTGACAGAATCCCCAAATCTAGAAGTACGGATTTGACCAAATACAGAACTGAATGAAAATTTTTCTTCTGCACTGGAAAAGCTGGTGCACGGATGGAGATACCTGATGTACATGCCATGTACATGCCTAAACGGACACATGCTTTTAATTAATTTCGGTTATATAGAGTTCGGATTTGGTTTGCCCAGGCTCTTGGATTGGGCCGAATCCAGTTAAAAATAGTTTGGATTCACCAAATTCCTAAAAGAATCCAGGATATGGTGCCTTCTTCATAACGTATCAGGCTATTCAAGAGTTTTTATTGTTCTTGATCTAGAAGTGTCCAAACACACCCCTGCACTTTCACATGGTTGGCAATGACTCTTCTGACAGTTGGTGCAAAGCTATTGATGCAGAAAAAATCTGCAGTGCCCCTCAAACTAGATCTAGTGGCAGTCAAAGGGTTTACACTTGGGTCAATTGGTCAACTTGACTTGTATCAAGTGAATTGGATGCAAATTGCAAACTCTATATTGAATGCCCCTCTGGAAGTGACCCACATCCACTCTGAAAATGCTAAAAGTATCCTGGACCCAACTTGGGTCAAAACACAGTGGCAGTTAATTCAGTTGTGATACACTAACCACAATTGCAGTGGCACAATTACGAGTGCACCTATTATTAAGATGGGTTTCTGGTGGTTACTAAAACATGGCATTTTGCATCTGAGATTGCACTTTGCACTTTTGCTTGTGGTTGTGCTTTGACCCCTATTGTCATTCATGTGGAAGTGCAGAAGCGGATAATCCATTACATCGAATTTAGAGAAGGTGGGTTCATAGATGACCCCTAATATATTGGGGTTTATTTACAAACACAAAGCACCAATTTGCACACTAATAAAGGCACTTGCACCAATACACTCTACTGTATATACTTTGATGAATAGCATGCCATTGTGCATCAGGTACAGGTACAGGTACAACGGAGCCCAAGGAGATGTTAAATACCAATGCCCACATCTGTGTGTTGTGCTGCTGCACTCAACTAAAAGAACAGTAACACCAAAAAATGAGTGTTTAATGGGATGACAATATAATGAAGTGTTGCCCTGCACTCATCAAACGGGTCTGTTTGCTTCGGAAACTCTTCTATAGTTTATATAAACAAGCTGCTGTGTAGCCATGGGGGCAGCCATTCAAGCACAGGATACACAGTAGATAACAGATAAGTACTACTATAGTTTATATAAACAAGCTGCTGTGTAGCCATGGGGGCAGCCATTCAAGCACAGGATACACAGTAAATAACAGATAAGTACTACTATAGTTTATATAAACAAGCTGCTGTGTAGCCATGGGGGCAGCCATTCAAGCATAGGATACACAGTAGATAACAGATAAGTACTACTATAGTTTATATAAACAAGCTGCTGTGTAGCCATGGGGGCAGCCATTCAAGCACAGGATACACAGTAGATAACAGATAAGTACTACTATAGTTTATATAAACAAGCTGCTGTGTAGCCATGGGGGCAGCCATTCAAGCACAGGATACACAGTAGATAACAGATGAGTACTACTATAGTTTCTATAAACAAGCTGCTGTGTAGCCATGGGGGCAGCCATTCAAGCACAGGATACACAGTAGATAACAGATAAGTACTACTATAGTTTATATAAACAAGCTGCTGTGTAGCCATGGGGACAGCCATTCAAGCACAGGATACACAGTAGATAACAGATAAGTACTACTATAGTTTATATAAACAAGCTGCTGTGTAGCCATGGGGCAGCTATTCAAAGACAGGATACACAGTAGATAACAGATAACTACTACAGTTTGTTTATATAAACAAGCTGCTGTGTAGCCATGGGGCAGCTATTCAAAGACAGGATACACAGTAGATAACAGATAAGTACTACTATAGTTTATATAAACAAGCTGCTGTGTAGCCATGGGGGCAGCCATTCAAGCACAGGATACACAGTAGATAACAGATAAGTACTACTATAGTTTATATAAACAAGCTGCTGTGTAGCCATGGGGCAGCTATTCAAAGACAGGATACACAGTAGATAACAGATAACTACTACAGTTTGTTTATATAAACAAGCTGCTGTGTAGCCATGGGGCAGCTATTCAAAGACAGGATACACAGTAGATAACAGATAAGTACTACTATAGTTTATATAAACAAGCTGCTGTGTAGCCATGGGGGCAGCCATTCAAGCACAGGATACACAGTAGATAACAGATAAGTACTACTATAGTTTATATAAACAAGCTGCTGTGTAGCCATGGGGGCAGCCATTCAAGCACAGGATACACAGTAGATAACAGATAAGTACTACTATAGTTTATATAAACAAGCTGCTGTGTAGCCATGGGGGCAGCCATTCAAGCACAGGATACACAGTAGATAACAGATAAGTACTACTATAGTTTATATAAACAAGCTGCTGTGTAGCCATGGAGACAGCCATTCAAGCACAGGATACACAGTAGATAACAGATAAGTACTACTATAGTTTATATAAACAAGCTGCTGTGTAGCCATGGGGCAGCTATTCAAAGACAGGATACACAGTAGATAACAGATAAGTACTACTATAGTTTATATAAACAAGCTGCTGTGTAGCCATGGGGCAGCTATTCAAAGACAGGATACACAGTAGATAACAGATAAGTACTACTATAGTTTATATAAACAAGCTGCTGTGTAGCCATGGGGGCAGCCATTCAAGCACAGGATACACAGTAGATAACAGATAAGTACTACTATAGTTTATATAAACAAGCTGCTGTGTAGCCATGGGGGCAGCCATTCAAGCACAGGATACACAGTAGATAACAGATAAGTACTACTATAGTTTATATAAACAAGCTGCTGTGTAGCCATGGGGGCAGCCATTCAAGCACAGGATACACAGTAGATAACAGATAAGTACTACTATAGTTTATATAAACAAGCTGCTGTGTAGCCATGGGGGCAGCCATTCAAGCACAGGATACACAGTAGATAACAGATAAGTACTACTATAGTTTATATAAACAAGCTGCTGTGTAGCCATGGGGGCAGCCATTCAAGCACAGGATACACAGTAGATAACAGATAAGTACTACTATAGTTTATATAAACAAGCTGCTGTGTAGCCATGGGGGCAGCCATTCAAGCACAGGATACACAGTAGATAACAGATAAGTACTACTATAGTTTATATAAACAAGCTGCTGTGTAGCCATGGGGGCAGCCATTCAAGCACAGGATACACAGTAGATAACAGATAAGTACTACTATAGTTTATATAAACAAGCTGCTGTGTAGCCATGGGGGCAGCCATTCAAGCACAGGATACACAGTAGATAACAGATAAGTACTACTATAGTTTATATAAACAAGCTGCTGTGTAGCCATGGGGACAGCCATTCAAGCACAGGATACACAGTAGATAATAGATAAGTACTACTATAGTTTATATAAACAAGCTGCTGTGTAGCCATGGGGACAGCCATTCAAGCACAGGATACACAGTAGATAACAGATAAGTACTACTATAGTTTATATAAACAAGCTGCTGTGTAGCCATGGGGCAGCTATTCAAAGACAGGATACACAGTAGATAACAGATAAGTACTACTATAGTTTATATAAACAAGCTGCTGTGTAGCCATGGGGGCAGCCATTCAAGCACAGGATACACAGTAGATAACAGATAAGTACTACTATAGTTTATATAAACAAGCTGCTGTGTAGCCATGGGGGCAGCCATTCAAGTACAGGATACACAGTAGATAACAGATAAGTACTACTATAGTTTATATAAACAAGCTGCTAAATAGCAGCTTGTTTATATAAACTATAGTTTATATAGACACTCGTAGAGATAAATATTAGATCTGGCATCATCGGAATGTACTTTGTGTTGTACAAACAAGAAACCTTTTAACAGCCTTTAGCAATTGTACCATCCCGATGTTTTCAAGACCAAAAAGAAGAAATCCATATGCAAGAATATAACATCCATTGTCTGTAATATATTGTAAGTGCTAGTGTGTGCCTTAAAACTGAAATATGACACTATTTTCCAGCAGACCTGGGAGAAC
The DNA here is from genome assembly GCF_017654675.1 of Xenopus laevis. Taxonomy (NCBI): domain Eukaryota; kingdom Metazoa; phylum Chordata; class Amphibia; order Anura; family Pipidae; genus Xenopus; species Xenopus laevis. Next base: position 131,583,856 of record NC_054382.1, on the reverse strand, counting down.
ATTAAATGGAGACGGTTGGCATATATCAAAGAGCTTGAGTATCTGTAATAACATTTTTTTGTAGTTTTTTTTTCTCTTTATTTGTTGTAATATAGCTTTACAGTATATTGCAGAAAATACACAAAACTGCGGAAATATTCAAGAATATTCATTGCTCTAAAAATGTTCCTCTTAAATTAATATTTGGATGTTAGGGGATTTTCGGAAAGACCATTAGTCTGGCCTGTACAAATTCTTCATGTTCCCCAAAACAACAGGAAAAGCAACAGAACAAAAAGGCAAACCAGTGAACACTGAGTAAGGGAGCAGGCTGCAAAGAGTCTGTTTTTTGCTACTAATTAAGTAGATGTAGAGGTTTAGAGAGTTACACATCCTGACTATGAGGAAGTCTAACCTATGCCCTCGGGTTGGATATGTTCCCATTGGCCTAGGGGTGGCAGTAGTAACAGTAGTTCTTGTTCCCTCATCTATAGAAGCTCTTCTCTATAGAAGCTGAGTTCTGTCTCTTTGGGCTACTCTATGGAAGGAGCTTGATTTATTAATTACATTACATTTACTTATTATAAGTTAACCCCCAAAACATACAAAGATTATTATAACACTGAATGCCATGTTGACATCTGTGTAAAAACCACGAGCTACTGAAGGCTGCATATAACAAGTAACAATAATTACAATAACTTACCAATACCCTTCTTCAGCAAAACCCGTTCACCAGCCTAAGGCTAAGCCTCCGCCACCTACTTCTTCACCTGCTGTCTCTCCTTGCCCCTACGCCTTGCCCCAGGTCTATCCAACACCAACCTCACTTTAACATTACCGACCCCTTTTTGGCTACCCAGTAGGGCAGCCCCTCTATGCCAAATGCTGTGACATACCATCTAACCCATCTCCACATGGCGGGAGGGAGGGACGCTGTTTGTTCCCGTACAGTCATCAGGTAACGAGTGTCCCCACACTTTTTCATTGGCTATTTAAAGGCTAAGCCCTTCCCCTTTTCCCTTCTTTTCCACACTACAATTAACATAATTCCACTCACCATCCCCAACTAGCTTTCCTCTGCTCATGGCCCCTTCGGCTCCACCTGTCCCATTCTCGCTATATGGGGCTTCTTCTTAGTGAAAACCTTTGGAGCACACTGTGGAATTCTAGTACAATGGGGATGAGACACCTGGGGTGGGAGTAATACTCCTGAGAGCTCAGTGTATGATTCTATATCATGCCATTAACATTCTTCAATAAATTTACTGTTTTTGATACTGACTTTCAAATTACTTTGTAAAAGGGAGAGTTTTTAGACTTACAGTATGGACACCCACAAGCTTGTAGAATTGTTCAAATAGTCCAAAATGGGGTTGTAAAAATTGCAGAAAATTGCCGGAAAAACTAAGGGGGTTATTTACTAAACTCTGAATGCAAAAATCATGGAAAAATTGTGTTTTTTTTTATAAAATCAGACTTTTAAAAAAATCACACATTTTTCAGAATTTATTAAACCCAGAGGATGGAAAAGTCAGAATCTGAAAATCCAGCATCTCAGACCTGTCGAGGTTGCATATAAGTCAATGGGAGAAGTCCCAATAATTTTTGATGTGCGCTAGGTTTTGTGCAATACCCCAACATTTTCGGGGCAAAAAGCATAAGAAATCAGAGTGGAATATCCGAAAATCTGAGGAAAAATTTAGAAAAATCTGAAAAAATCGTGAAAATAGGATTTTTTTCCTGCAAAGCAAATTTTCTGGAAAATGTTATAATATATATATATACTCGAGTATAAGCCGACCCGAGTATAAGCCGAGGTACCTAATTTTACCTACGAAAACTGGGAAAACTTATTGTCTCTAGTATAAGCCTAGACACAACTACAGCCCTGTCTCCCAGCAGCGCACATTCCGCCAAAGCGAACCCCCCAGCGATCAACCGGACTTCTTTGCAAAGTTGATGGTGACAGAGAATTGCCAAACGGATTACTGTGTGCATTATCCCACTGTCCCACTACCATGTGCAGAGGGTGCTGTGTGATATTGTCATCACTGTTAATCTTTCGTATAACCAACAGAGGGCGCTGTGTGATATTGCAGTCATTGTTATTCTTTAATATAACCAACAGAGGGCGCTGTATGATATTGCCATCACTGTTAATCTTTCATATAACCAACAGAGGGCACTGTGTGATATTGCCATCACTGTTAATCCTTCATATAACCAACAGAGGGCGCTGTGTGATATTGCAGTCACTGTTATTCTTTAATATAACCAACAGAGGGTGCTGTGTGATATTGCAGTCACTGTTATTCTTTCATATAACCAACAGAGGGCGCTGTGTGATATTGCAGTCACTGTTATTCTTTAATATAACCAACAGAGGGCGCTGTGTGATATTTCAGTCACTGTTATTCTTTCTTATAACCAACAGAGGGCGCACTGTTATACTTTCATATAACTAACAGAGGGCGCTGTGTGATATTGCAGTCACTGTTATTCTTTCATTTAACCAAAAGAGGGCACTGTGTGATATTGCAGTCACTGTTATTCTTTCATATAACCGACAGAGGGTGCTGTGTGATATTGCAGTCACTATTGTTCTTTCATATAACCAACAGATGGCGCTGTGTGATATTGCAGTCACTGTTAATCTTTCATATAACCAACAGAGGGCGCTGTGTGATATTGCAGTCACTGTTATTCTTTCATATAACCAACAGATGGCGCTGTGTGATATTGCAGTCACTGTTATTCTTTCATATAACCAACAGAGGGCATTGTGGGATATTGCAGTTTCTCCCCAAGTGAACTGTTGGTATAGGAATGATTAAAAGTGACTGCAATCTGAGCTACTGCCCGCTGATCCGAGTATAAGCCGAGGTAGACTTTTTCAGCACATTTTGGATGCTGAAAAACTCGGCTTATACTCTAATATATACGGTAAGCATAAAAAAAATGAGCGGATTTAATTGGAGTTTGTAGCAAAAAATATTGATATAAATTCAGACTTTGATAAATAACCCCCCTAGATTTTTTTATATTATATATTTTTAGCGCATTTTTTCAGTTCATACTTACATTACATTCAGATCTTTTAAAGGGATCCTGTCATCGGAAAACATGTTTTTTTCAAAACGCAGCAGTTAATAGTGCTGCTCCAGCAGAATTCTGCACTGAAATCCATTTCTCAAAAGAGCAAACAGATTTTTTTATATTCAATTTTCAAATCTGACATGGGGCTAGACATTTTGTCAATTTCCCAGCTGCCCCTGGTCATGTGACTTGTGCCTGCACTTTAGGAGAGAAATGCTTTCTGGCAGGCTGCTGTTTTTCCTTCTCAATGTAACTGAATGTGTCTCAGTAAGAGATGGGTTTTTACTATTGAGTGTTGTTCTTAGATCTGCCAGGCAGCTGTTATCTTGTGTTAGGGAGCTGCTATCTGGTTACCTTCCCATTGTTCTGTTGTTTGGCTGCTGGGGGGGAAGGGAGGGGGGTGATATCACTCCAACTTGCAGTACAGCAGTAAAGAGTGATTGAAGTTTATCAGAGCACAAGTCACATGACTTGGGACGGCTGGGAAACTGACAATATGTCTAGCCCCATGTCAGATTTCAAAATTGAATATAGAAAATCTGTTTGCTCTTTTGAGAAATGGATTTCAGTGCAGAATTCTGCTGGAGCAGCACTATTAACTGATTCATTTTGAAATTTTTTTTTTTTCCCATGACAGTATCCCTTTAATGAATGAAAGTGGCATTTGTGAGTTTAGATAGGGAGAGAGAGTTTAATCGTACTGTAGTATTAAGAACCTGTAAAACCACCAAAATGAGAATGTTTATGAATGGGCCTGTACGTTTTGGATGCCCTCTATGTGGTGTAAATTGGAGGGTTTTATGACTGTCCAATTTTTAGTGATGAGCGAAACATTTGTTTCAATTGTTCTTGCTCCAAATGCATTAAAGTCAATGGGCGTTTTTTTATAGGCGTTTTTCTCTGAGGAATTTTTCCGCTGCAAATTTTCTCTGCAGTTTTGCAAAAAAATTTGCACATGGCAAAATACTGAATTTCTCCGCAAATCCATGTCTGGGAAAAATTTTGCTCATCACTACCCATTTCCCTTTATCCTACTGCTGATCCTGTCATTTGCGTCCAACATGGCAAAACCTTAATGTGTATCCAGGGAACTTCCTCTACTTTATTGCTTTATCTACTTTACATTCCTGTGCTTTCTTTTAATTCCCAGCTATTCACCCAAACAAATCATTTAAATTGAAGTCATATCTATCTCACAGTTATTGCTCCCCTAATTTACATGAACGCTTTTCTATTTTCTATTAACATTCTCCAAATTCCAATCATCATGTAGAGAAGTGGTCATTTGGCTTTATGTATTGTTTCTCCCAGGTATAATGTTCTAGTAAATGTTCTGTTAAGAAACGCAATGCAGTTGCTTCTTGGGACAATAAAGAACCGGCAATGTGTTTTATTAATCCACTAACTGCCAACAAAGCATAATCATCATTGATGGTGAAAATACTTTACAGAGTGGCAATGTCATTGTTACTACGTGTTGGCAAATTGCTGAGCAACGCGACTGTTGGCAGTTTATGGGTTAAGTCCCAGAATGCAAACACAATGGGTGTTGTAGGTTATAAACACTTTATAATGTAATAATAAAGGAGAAGCTGTGGTGCCAATAGTACGTTGTGACTTGCAGTACCGCTTTCCTGCTGTAGCAATCCTTTCAATGAACAGCTTAAAGGGGTTGTTCACCTTTCAATTAACTGTTAGTATGATGTAGAGAGGGATATCCTGAGACAATTTGCAATTGGTTTTCATTTTTTATTATTTGTGTTTTTTGAGTTATTTAGCTTTTTATTCAGCAGCTCTCCAGTTTGCTGTTTTAGCTATCTAGGGTCCAAATTACCCTAGCAACCATCAAAAGCGCAAAGCTAATTTGAAAAACCTGCCTCAGGTGGCAGCACCATATGGTTTATCAATGGCAGCAAAACTAAACTGGAAATTCGGCTTTAAAGGTATAGGATCTATTATCCGGAAACCCATTATCCAGAAAGCTTCGAATTATGGAAAGGCCGTCTCCCATACACTCCATTATAATCAAATAATCCAAATTTTAGACAATGATTTCCTTTTTCTGTGTAATAATAAAACAGTCGATTGTACTTGATCCCAACTAAGATATAATTAATCCTTATTGGAAGCAAATCAGCCTATTGGGTTTATTTAATGTTTATATGATTTTCTAGTAGACTTAAGGTATGAAGATCCAAATTACAGAAAGATCCGTTATCCAGAAAACCCCAGGTCCCAAGCATTCTGGATAACAGAATGGCAATGAATGGCAACCATGCATTGATTTATATAAGACTGGACTATGAACTGGACTGGACTATAGGAGAGGCCTGAATAGATAGACAAATAGTAAAAAGAAGCCATAACAATAAGGGGGTTATTTATCAATGTCCGTTTTTTTCTGGTCGGACTTTTAAAGGGTAAAACTAAATTTTTTTGTAGAAAAAAAACAAAAACTAAAACTTTCGAGATTCAATAAACTCCGATGGCATTAAAGGAATTGTTCAGTGTAAAAATAATAACTTGGTAAATAGATGTACAAAATAAAAAATATTTCTAATATAGTTAGTTAGGCAAAAATGTAATGTATAAAGGCTGGAGTGGGTGGATGTGTAACATAATAGCCAGAACACTACTTCCTGCTTTTCAGCTCTCTTACTTTCCACTGATTGGTTACCAGGCAGTAACCAATCAGAGACTTGATGAGGGGGGCATGGGACATATCTGTTGCTTTTGAATCTGAGCTGAATGCTGAGGATCAATTGCAAACCCACTGAACAGTTTTGTCCCATGTGGCCCCCCTTATAGTCACTGACTAACTCAGAGTTAGAGAGCTGAAAAGCAGGAAGTAGTGTTCTGGCTATTATGTTACACATCCAGTCACTCCAGCCTTTATACATTACATTTTTGCCTAACTAACTATATTAGATACATTTTTTTTATTTTGCACAGACTATCTATTTAGCCAGTTTTTATTTTTATACTGAACTGTTCCCTTAAAAGTCCCTTTAAAATGTCAATGGCAGATGTCCTGTTGATATCCTGATCTGCTCTGGGTTTCGTTCACTAAGCCGAAGATTTTGTGGTTTTCAGGCGTTAAATCTAAAAAAGTCAACGGCAAATCGGAACAAAATTACTACGACTCACGATTTTTTCGAGTTTTTTTCTCCCATAAGAAATTTTCTGAAAAATCTATTGATAGATGGGGGTAAAAGGCAATGCAGATTTGGTCATTTGAGTCATTTTCGGAAAATATAACTTTTCGAACTTCAATAAATAACCCCCTAAATGTGTAGCCTTATGGAGCATTTGTTTCAAGATGGGGCCAGTGACCCTTCTCGATATTAAAACTATTACAAATAAATAATGAGGACCAATTATAAAGTTTGTTTTATTTAGATTTGGCCATTCTATAACATACTAAAAGTTATCTTAACCAAAAACTAACCATCACCAAAAACTATAAACTCAATGTCATTGTTTGAAAACAATGACCTTTCAGCCTCTCTAGAAATGATAGCCCCCCTCAACAGGATGATGGTAATAACAGAAAGAGACTTCCATAAACATGTGGATACTTGTCCTTTAAGACTTCATGAACTATCCAGGAAACCCATCTAGAGTATAATAGATAGAGACAGACATGTGTAGTGAGAGAGGCTCATGTTGTGTTGGGCACAGCAGGAAATCCCGAGGAAACTCTGACCCCATTGTCCTCCGAATGTGCTGATTTGTGTGAAGAATTTCTCCCACTATCCAGCAGAATATTTTTTCACGGGCAGGCGAATAAGCAGCACGCTCCCATTCAAAGTTGGCAAACAAGAGAAGGTTTTAATGCTGAATGTGGAGAATCCGCAACTGGAAAAACTCAGTACAGCTCTAACATTGAAATAAAAAGTGTGAAACTCTATATCATGCCAATGCAAACGTTTGGGCTCTGGCTAAGTTGGTATCATAGCATCACACTCCCTCTGTATGGTTTTAATTTACTGATTGACTGGCACAGGATAAACCTGAGTGACCTTGTGATAGTGTGAATGAAGCTTAGGGAGGCCAGAACTGAGGCATAAGGTAAGTGAGACCAAGTGTGCACACTTCCCTCCCATCACCCCTCCACGTGCCACTGATCACATTCACCTCAGACCACTCCAACCCCTGCTCACCTTCTCCAACTCACTCCACCAACAAATTTACAGCCACTTGCTGGGCCATAGGTTATAGGGGACAGAAGAGATACTAGTGTCTGATGTCCTAGTGCCCCCAACCATTGCACCCTGGGCACAAGCCTCTTGTAACGCTCACGTTATCAGGAACCTTGAACGATGATGGGTACACCCTCATGCACAGGGAACCCCTGTGAATTCCGGTGTTCACCAATGCCCTTTTGGGGCCCCGGGCTTTCTGCTGCAGAAACCAACAAGGAAAGTACGTATACTAAAATGTCCATAAATGAGGAACCGGCAGGATAAGACAAGACGTGGTCTAGAATCAGGCAAAGGGTCAAGGCAGGCGGCAAGTATCAGAGTCAAAAACCAGGAATACAAATCACAATATCAACGCTTCAGCATGAACGGTAAACTGAAACCAGCTAGGGCAATTTTAAAATGGAGACTTGGCTTTTTAAGAGATTTGGCGCCAAAGTTTGAATTCCATGCCAGTTGGAACATGACGCTGGCGTCCATTCAATAAAGTTATTCTTTATCTTATTTTATCTAGTCCAACTATTAAGCCTAACAGGTGAGCAGAGATATTGGGGATCATGCAAGGTTCAAATACATCCCACTTGGGTTGAGTTGAGTTGAGGCCAGGATGCAGACTTGTCAAGTTCTTCCACTTCCATCTCAGCAAAGCCATTCTGAATGCACCTTAGTTATTATCTTGATGAAACTATAAAGGGCTTTCCCCATACTACAAGTAGAAATATTACAATGGGCATGAATGTGATTGTATGATGTAGAGCAGTGATCCCCAACCAGTAGCTCATGAGTAACATGTTGCTCTTCAACCCCTTGGATGTTGCTCTCAGTGTCCTCAAAGCAGGTGCTTCTGTTTGAATTCCTGGCAAGTTTTAGTTGCATAAAAACACGTATACTGCAAAACAGAGCCTCATAGAGGCTACCAATACCCAATCACAGCCCTTATTTGGAATCCCTATTTTGTATGCTTGTGTTTCTCTCCAACCTTATTTTATATTTGAGTGTCGCTCATGGGTAAAAAAGATGTGGGACCCCTGATGTAAGGCACCTGTGTCACTAATCATCTGAATTCAGTACCAATGTTCAACTCCTCAGGGAACATACATAGAGGTTTGGTTATTTCAGCTTTATAATGTTGTCATGTCTTTGTTTGAGTCTTACATTGGAAAGTTCCAAGCTCTCCTCCCACAACTCTTCCAAAAACCTTATAGAGGTTTTAGCCTGTTAGCATATGTTATGTATTCATCTCTATTAGTGATTAGCGAATTTTTTCACCAGACATAGATTCGCGGCTGCTGCAAAAACCCGATGCAAAATTTTTTTTGCCATGACAAAAAGACAAAATTGTTGCAGAGACAAAAAAGTTGCTATAAGAAAAACGCTCATTGCATTGGATGAAATTGTCAACGATGCGATAGTATGATGACAATTCGTGATGAGCAAATTTATTTGGCAGGCATGAATTCATGGGGGAATTCCACACTTGCAAATTTGAACCTATGACAAATATTTGCTGCAACCAAATTATCCTCGAGACAAAAAAGTCGCCATAAGAAAAACACCCATTGACTTTAATGCATTTGGAATGAGAAGAAATTGTCACACATGCAAAAAATTTTCACAAGTAAAACATTTTTTGACGCCCATTGGCTTCAATGCGTTTTGCAAATTTTTTGCTGTTTTGCAAATTATTTCGGAGTTTCGCAAATTTTTCGGTGAAACGGAATGAGACAGATTAGCTCATCACTTATGACAATTATGGGTTTGGCTTAAAGAGGTTGTTCACCTGTGAACAGGCAAAACAACACACAACAAAGGGAGCATATGGAACTGTAACAAAAATAATATATCTAGGGCTCCACACCCAGGGTCGGACTGGGCCGATGGGAAAAAACCCGGTGGGCCCCTGGCTCTATTAGGTCCCGTCAGCCCAGATCCGCACCCTGCTTTGCTTCCGTCCAGCTGCCGTGACCTGTTGGTCGCGGAAAAAACTATGTGCGCGATTGGACGCATTTGCACACGTGCAACGGCGGGAGTTGCCGGACTCGGAGCCCTGAGGCAGCAGCCCCGGAGGGGGGCCCTGAGGCAGAAGCCCCGGTGCACCCCGGGTCCCCCAGTCCCACCCTGACCACACCTTGTATGTTAAATAGTTTGTTTTCAAGTAGAAATCACCGGGAGTCCCGCAATTCACCCCAGTCCATGGGTGTATATCCCCCTGAGAGTAGAGAGAGATATTTATATTTTCAATTGGTTTTCATTTTTTGTAAGTTGAGCCACCCCTTTAAATAGCCTATAAGGGTTATTAAGCCAATGCCTGTTCTTTAATGCATTTAAAAACCCTCATTTGTTTTCCATCTTAGCTAAAACCTCGTGGCAGAAATAGCTGTAGAAAATGTGCAGATCAGGGAGCTTTGCTGAATCTGGAATCGCAGATCCTGCCTCCGTTTAAAGCCGCCGTCCATGAATACATTTGCACAGGTACATGTAATAGCTTCCTTTCAATCTAGGAAAATTGGACATGAACTTTTTATGAAAATGACTCGCCAAGAAAGTAATGATATTGTGCTTCCAAACAAAACAGCTTTTATTTTTAAATAATCTGTCAGACTAAATTCAGAGAAGGTTTTAATTCTGGAGAGATATTGATGTCTTTGAATGGCAAAACGTCTGCCTGTTATTGATTTAACATACACTTTAACAGGAGATCCCCATGATCTTTAGTTTGAATGCATGCCTATAGTCCCTGGAAATAAATTATAGGTTTAACGGGCAACAGACCTTAAAGGAGAAGGAAAGCTACCAATGCAGTTTTTTGTCAATAGATTAGCCACAATAGTGCAAGTTATAAGACTATATTTATCCTGCAAAATGTTTTACCATACCCTAATAAACAGCTCTATACACTGTCTCTGTTTGTTTAGGATAGCAGCTGCCATATTAGCTTGCTGTGACATTACTTTCTGCTTGAGTCTCTCCCAGTGGCGTAACTACCAGGGGCCAGGGCCCGCACCTCCGCAGGGCCCCCCGGCAGTCACGCAGCCACTACAGCGGCTGCAGCGCCGCACGGAAGAGGGTGGGGGCGGGGCCCGGCTGCATGGCCCGCACCAGGGCCCGCCCCCACCTAGTTCCGTCTCTGGTCTCTCCCTACTCATTCATAGCTCTGAGCTCAGATTAAAGCAGGGAAGGGAGGAGGGAAGAGGTAGAAGGGAGGAGAGAGGAGCAAACTGAGCATGCTCAAGCCCTAGCCCTGGAGGTTTAAGCTGAAAACAGTTAGTCTGATACAGAAGCCCATGAGTACACAATAGAAGGAAAGAAATGTGCTGTTTCTTTTGACAGAGGACTCAGAGCAGCATTACTTTGAGGGTTTACTGGTGTATTTATATAAACCTGTCGGATAAAGCTTACTTACTTTTAACCTTTTCTTCTCCTTTAAATGCAACTAACCTTATAAACTGTAGAGATTCTTTAACCTAAAGAAAATTATATTATTCCTCTATACTTTGTAAAGGAGGCCATACACTGCCAGTGGATCCCAGCCCCAATTCCCCATGCTCCTGGGTGGTCCCAGATACCTCATACTTAGACCAGTAAGCTGACAACTTGGTCTGAAGGGGGGGACAGTCCACAGTTTTTATCGGCCACATTATAACCACCTTTACTTCATCATAACCTTGTTTAACCTTGTAATATATTGGCCAATGTATCAGCAATTTTATGGAGAAGGAAAAATAAGATCAATGGTGGTGCCTAATTATTACCCACCCCCCGTGTTTGTATTGTATTTTTTACATAGCACCACAAATTGATTTACAAATGTATTTTATTTATCAAAATCTAAATGTGTACAGTTTCAGAGTTTTCAACCAGGGCCACTTTAACCATAGCACCAACTGGGCATCTGTCCAGGGCCTACTGATTTGAGGGTCCCCACTCTGCCAGAAGTTTTTTTAATTAAATTTATTTTCCTTCTGCTGCCCTCCTTACCCCCACTGCTCATGCTGTCTTCCTTACCCCCGCCACTTTCTGTCTTTCACAAAGGGCCATGCGTTCCAAGCCACAGAGAGAGAGAGAGAGAGAGAGACAGAGAGAGAGCACATCAAGCAGCTGTGGGAGCACAAAGAGAGAAGAAAACTTTGCTACTGGAATTCTGCTTGTGCAAGTGTAAGGTAATGCTTTCAATCTATTCATTGATCTTATTGGCATATATGGAGTTAATGGGGTGCTCATTGGCCAATTTCCAGTGATCTTACTGGTAGTGATGGGCAAATTTGCCGAAAAATGTGTGAATTTCCCGAGCCATTGGCGAAACAGCAAAAATTTTTTGAAACGTGAATTTTGATGGGTGTTCAAATAATGTTGACGTGCGATGGTTTTGACTTGAGCGACTTTTCGGATGCGTTTTTAGAAAATTTTTACGGCAAACTTTTGCAGTAGTTTTCGGAACCACGGAAATTTGCAGCAAATTCACACCGAATTTATTCGCCCATCACTACTTACTGGCAGTTTGGGATTGATGGATTCGGGGCCAGAACTAGGGGTAGGCAGAAAAGGCATGTGCCTAGGGCGCAACATTTGGGTGGGGATGGGCACATACCTCTTGCTTGCATTCCTTTAGTCCTGGCCCTGGAGACCCCCGGTCTTGCCCACTTTCCTCTGCTTTATGATCTTTCTGCCCCCACCCACATAATGTGTCTGCTCATGCACACTCGTGCAGGGGTCGGGGGAGCATGCTGTTGCAGAACGGGCTGCCAAGGGCACCCAGTTGCCTGGCCATTTGTACAGTGATTATACTGGCACAGCTGGGGTTAATATGCTGATTATCCATTTTTTATAGCAATTATATCAGCACATCTGGGGTTATTATGCTGAATATTTATTTTCTGTATTATTTATACTGACACCCCTGGGGTTAATATGCCGACTATTCATTTATATGAATAGTATTACACTGGTACATCTAGGGTTAATATGATCGTTATCCATTTTAATTAGCAAAGAAAGATTTGACAATTAGCAAAGGACAACTCTCTCTCACTTCTATATGACCTCGCCAGCTTTTATTGTTGTATTAGAGTTTTTTCCTGTTTTTATTGAATGAATTATCAATTGTTTGTGCGGTTTAGAGTAATTAGTTAGATAAGAACTAAAGGTTATGATTCAGGTGCAGATGATTTATGTCCATACGGCTGTAGATTGTAGGTGTCTGTGTATTCCTGTCTCTGTGTCTGTGTGGGCATCACACTCCAAACCTACACAGATAATGTGGCCATTTTAATTAAATATTATATGTATTTCAGTTTCACATACGTCACATCCCTTCCTCTGAAACCAGAACACAACGTTTAACTGGCTGTCTGAATCTATAAGAAACCAGCTCTTCGACTTCGTAGCCTCAGTCACTGTTACAGCAAATTGATCCAGGAAAATTGCCATTATTTGAGCTTTTCTCTCCAAATTTCTCAGCTGCACCCACTCGATTGCTGGGTCCTACTTCCCGGAGAGTGAGCTTACTAATGGCCCCTCCCAGGTAATGACTCATCAATCACTTGTAATTATATCCCCATTTACTTTGCCTTCCCCTATAGATTGTGCCCAAAAGGGACCCTTAGTCTAAGGAAGGGATTAATTCCCCATTTCCTGGGTCATAGTATGACTAGTTATCCCAGGGTTGGCCACTAGATGTCAATGTGCTATATAATATATAATGCCTGAGCCATGTGACTTCAGCGGATTCTGCACGAGGCTTTTGCCAGATACTTCTCCCAAGGACTTTCCAAAGGGGAGAGAGTCCCAGGTTCAGCCATCATTAGCCAGGCCTAGTCAAGGGTAACTAAGTCCTGAAAAAGTCTCTTTAGGAGAGCCAGATATATAAAGAGCTACCTATATTGAGAAGCAATTTGGGCTCCACCAAGGAGATTGGAAGGGATTAGATTCCCCAAAGGCATTGTGGCCTAGCCAGGCAACCAGAGACAGGTAATAGGGACTGCCCACATGGGTTCCATATGAGAAGTGTCCCAGAGGTACCAGGAGAAACTCTGAGTGGACTATACTCTTCTCTCAAGCATTACCAGAAGGAAGACTTTGCTATTGATCTCTATTGTGAGTATGTATTGCCCCTACAACATACATACTGTATACTCTGTATCGCATTGCTACTCTCCCACGTGGCTCTCAGTTAATAAACCAGTTAATTTATTAATCAAGAACCACTGGTGCCCAATAAATGGCTGTTACAGTTGTACTACACCCTGCCTCCACACCGTTGCGAGCGCTCAATCCTGAGGAATATAGGGCTCACCCGGAGCACATATTGGGAGGGATACAGCTACTAGTTTATAGCAACGGTGCTGCTCAATTAACTATAAGTTGACACATTAATCAACCTCTTTTGTCTATTCCAGGCTCAGTGAACACAACCCCTGTTATTAACCACATTTGCTCAATTGTCTCATTGGGTATGCTGGGAGAGTTATACCTTCCTTCCCTGCTTCTGTGCCACAATACCAAATTTCATAAAGCATTCATGCTCACCCCAATGCTCTTGTGCAATGGGATAGTATCATTCTAAAACATCTTCACATACTCGAAAGCCCCCAAAAGCCATTGCTGGGAAAATCCTCCGTCCTTCATTCTCCAACACCAAAGTATAGAGGTTATTAGTCTTTCTGCACTTCCTCAACATCAAATCACTGCTTAAGAATTCTTCCTGCAAATCGTATACAGTATTCTAAAATCACATGACCAGGGGCAACTGGGAAATTGACAATATGTCTAGCCCTATGTCACATTTCAAAATTGAATATAAAAAAATCTGTTTGCTCTTTTGAAAAATGGATTTCAGTGCAGAATTCAGCTGGAGAAGCACTATTAACTGATGCGTTTTGAAAAAAAAACATGTTTTCCCACGACAGTATCCCTTTAAGTATTTAATGAACAGATAATGGCTTATGTGAAGTTTATTGTTTTATTTGCAAGTTTTACATCCAGCGTTGCCTTGGGCCCCACTCTGTCCCTTAACAAACTCTTTCTGTTAATAGACTATCGGAGAGTGACTGCTTTCTAACCCTGGGCTTGTTTGCACAGAAAGGCAATGTACCTCGGATAAAAAAGCCATTACTGTCTAAATAAAGCAAATATAGAGAATTCTATTCATCGGAAAACTATTCTGAAATGGTCACAAATGCAGTTAAAGTGCTGAAATCGGACAACATAGAAGTGAGGAAACAGCAGGGAACCTTATTACTGCCTGGCAGCAACTACTTAGGATTGTTATGTTCTCAACCTGAATGACTTCTTTATTATTATTATTTATATTATTCTTTATATTTAGGCAAAATCTGATTAAAAATCTGATAAAAAAAAACAGTCGTACTTATAGTTAATAATACATGTATTTTGCTGGATCTTCTACAGTTATTAAGTGTACAACTGCTAATAATTACAGTTTTATTTCTACAGGTATGGGATCCATTATCCGGAAACCCGTTATCCAGAATTACGGAAAGGCTGTCTCCCATAGTCTCCATTTTATCCAAATAATCCAAAATTTTAAAAATGATTTCCTTTTTCTGTGTAATAATAAAACAGTAGCTTGTACTTGATCCCAACTAAGATATAATTAATCCTTATTGGAAGCAAAACCAGCCTATTGGGTTTATTTAATGTTTACATGATTTTCTAGTAGACTTAAGATATGTAGATCCAAATTTTGGGAAAGATCCATTATCTGGAAAGCCCAAGGTCCCGAGCATTCTGGATAACAGGTCCCAAACCTCTACCAGGAAAGAATACATATTTGTTGCCAGTTGCTTCCTCTGTTTTATTGTTGTGTTTATTCTTTATATTTTATTCTGGATAAACACTTCCATAATAATCTGTATTAAAGCTCTCAGGCATTATTTATGGAAAGCGCTCACTATAGCACCTGTAACCCATTTTTGGCCACCCCCTGGTAGTACATCACATAATTGTTACCGATGCAGATCCTGAGTCCCCTTTGCTAAGTGAAAGGTACTGGAAAACTCCTCTCTGGCAGTGCCTCCACCTAATGGGGTCCTGGAATACACTTGAGGATAGTCCCATCAGGAAACAAATCAATCACACAATTTATTATATAAAAATATAAACTTTATACAAAGAAGTGCAATTTTAAAGGGGAAGTAAACTGTAACATTATACACATAAATGCATTCAAAGCATGACCCACTACCCTGGGAACCTGTAGAAGTCCAGTCCTGGTAATTCCCTGCCAGGAAAAGTCCTGCAACTCCATTTTGGCAGCCCAAGAGTCTCCATCCCTTATCCCCAAAAGAGTAGCAGTCCTGGGTAGCGCTACCTGACCAAATACCTTTCCCGATGGAAAGTATTTGCTCCCACGTGGCAGGCACACAAAAAGCCTGTTTCTCCAAACAGAAGATCACTGGATACTTATCCTTTCCTACCCCTTCCATCAGGTAACACTCACCCCAAAGGAGTCACACCGACAGGTAGTGAACAAGGTTCTGCAGCAACCTGTAATCTGTAACTGTAATGGCTGACTGAGCACATGGCATTTCCTTTTATATTGTTGCACAGCGACACCTTGTGGCTGCCTTTGGGATCAGCCATGCTGCACCAATCACTAGGGCTCTGTCCCTTAGGAAACCCTGTATCTCACCATGAGGCTCTGACTAAAGGGAAAATTAACGCTTAAGGTCCCTACACACCTTTATACACAATTAAAATTGCTTCCAAAGCAGATCTTTACTTGGAGGTAAAAGACTTTATCCTACAATATTTTGTTTTTTCTGTCAACTTCTCCAACTGGGCCGAGTTTAGAGATGTAGAAAACATTCCCAGTGATGGAAGGGAGTAATTAAGGGGTAACTACGGTGCTCAAAACTTCACTTTCAAATTGCAGTGAATATAAAGTTCTTTCAGTATAATTTCTCTCACTCTGTCTTTGTTATTCACTTCATACACTTTGCCATTCCCTCGGCTCACAGCTCCTTCATTAGTGCATGTTTTTTCCCCTGTGTGTTTTCTTTACTTTTTTTGTGTAATTAGGCTTGTTTTACATTTATCTAAAAAAAACATAAAGGAAAGAAAGGTATAGAGAATAGCAGAAGTGCTGTATGTGAAATTAAGTGCAACATATAGGGTCAAATATTGGAAAAGGTGGATGTTCCTGCAGGAATACCTATGCTGCCATAGTTTTATGGGATCTCTCTGTACAGACTATGAGCAAACTTAGGGGCTGTTCCTGCTGAATTGTGCTTAGTACAGAGGAATACCAATGCTGCCATAATTTTATGGGATCTCTCTGTACAGACTATGAGCAAACTTAGGGACTGTTCCTGCTGAATTGTGCTTAGTACTGGGGAATACCAATGCTGCCATAGTTTTATGGGATCTCTCTGTACAGACTATGAGCAAACTTAGGGACTGTTCCTGCTGAATTGTGCTTAGTACAGAGGAATACCTATGCTGCCATAGTTTTATGGGATCTCTCTGTACAGACTATGAGCAAACTTAGGGGCTGTTCCTGCTGAATTGTGCTTAGTACAGAGGAATACCAATGCTGCCATAGTTTTATGGGATCTCTCTGTACAGACTATGAGTAAACTAAGGGGACTGTTCCTGCTGAATTGTGCTTAGTACTGGGGAATACCTATGCTGCCATAGTTTTATGGGATCTCTCTGTACAGCCTATGAGCAAACTTAGGGACTGTTCCTGCTGAATTGTGCTTAGTACAGGGAATACCTATGCTGCCATAGTTTTATGGGATCTCTCTGTACAGACTATGAGCAAACTTAGGGGCTGTTCCTGCTGAATTGTGCTTAGTACAGAGGAATACCAATGCTGCCATAGTTTTATGGGATCTCTCTGTACAGACTATGAGTAAACTAAGGGGACTGTTCCTGCTGAATTGTGCTTAGTACAGGGAATACCTACGCTGCCATTGTTTTATGGGATCTCTCTGTACAGACTATGATCAAACTTAGGGGCTGTTCCTGCTGAATTGTGCTTAGTACAGGGAATACCTATGCTGCCATAGTTTTATGGGATCTCTCTGTACAGACTATGAGTAAACTTAGGGACTGTTCCTGCTGAATTGTGCTTAGTACAGGGGGAATGCCTATGCTGCCATAGTTTTATGGGATCTCTCTGTACAGACTATAAGCAAACTTAAGGGACTGTTCCTGCTGAATTGTGCTTAGTACGGAGGAATGCCTATGCTGCCATAGTTTTATGGGATCTTTCTGTACAGACTATGAGCAAACTTAGGGGCTGTTCCTGCTGAATTGTGCTTAGTACAGGGAATACCTATGCTGCCATAGTTTTATGGGATCTCTCTGTACAGACTATGAGCAAACTTAGGGGACTGTTCCTGCTGAATTGTGCTTAGTACAGAGAATACCTATGCTGCCATAGTTTTATGGGATCTCTCTGTACAGACTATGAGCAAACTTAGGGGACTGTTCCTGCTGAATTGTGCTTAGTACAGGGAATACCTATGCTGTCATAGTTTTATGGGATCTCTCTTTACAGACTATGAGCAAACTTAGGGACTGTTCCTGCTGAATTGTGCTTAGTACAGAGAATACCTATGCTGCCATAGTTTTATGGGATCTCTCTGTACAGACTATGAGCAAACTTAGGGGACTGTTCCTGCTGAATTGTGCTTAGTACAGAGAATACCTATGCTGCCATAGTTTTATGGGATCTCTTTGTACAGACTATGAGCAAACTTAGGGGCTGTTCCTGCTGAATTGTGCTTAGTACAGAGAATACCTATGCTGCTATAGTTTTATGGGATCTCTCTGTACAGACTATGAGCAAACTTAGGGACTGTTCCTGCTGAATTGTGCTTAGTACAGAGGAATACCTATGCTGCCATAGTTTTATGGGATCTCTCTGTACAGACTATGAGCAAACTTAGGGACTGTTCCTGCTGAATTGTGCTTAGTACAAAGGAATACCTATGCTGCCATAGTTTTATGGGATCTCTCTGTACAGACTATGAGCAAACTTAGGGACTGTTCCTGCTGAATTGTGCTTAGTACAAAGGAATACCTATGCTGCCATAGTTTTATGGGATCTCTCTGTACAGACTATGAGCAAACTTAGGGACTGTTCCTGCTGAATTGTGCTTAGTACAGGGAATACCTATGCTGCCATAGTTTTATGGGATCTCTCTATACAGACTATGAGCAAATTTAGGGGACTGTTCCTGCTGAATTGTGCTTAGTACAGGGAATACCTATGCTGCCATAGTTTTATGGGATCTCTCTGTACAGACTATGAGCAAACTTAGGGACTGTTCCTGCTGAATTGTGCTTAGTACAGGGGAATACCTTTGCTATTTTACTTTTACTAGAAAAAGTGAGTGAATTCCCACAATACATAAAATACATTTCAGATACAAATGTAACAAGCGCTGTTGTCGGAAGGAACACAGAACATGTTTCAGAACATTTTATGATATTCACACAAAAAAAGGTGTCACATCAGATTAGAGTGAGAGAAGCTAATCATTAGAAGCGCAGGCCGAATGCTTTGACCTGTCTAATAATGCAGATTAGGGAGTTACTGGGGCTTGGAGTGTTCTGTTGCTCAATAGTGTTTCAGAGAATTCTATCCCTCTTCCCCATCCTAAGTGTTATGATCAGTCAGGTATATGATTAGAATCCGAGAATCATTCTTACTTGAAGCATGAATGTCATTGCTGAGAAAACACAAAGGATATTGGGAAATGAATAGCGCTGCCTGCGAGTCACAATTATCAGTAATATTTCATCAAACCCGGCCAGAGATTTGTGGAATTGAAGTCATTTCTTATCTATGAAAGTCCTCCAGCTCTAGATTGGTTAAATATTAATTGAAAAAGAGATTATTTAGGGGGGAGAAAAAAAAACCCATGAACAACACACACATATAATACGTTCAGATTGATTTTCAGATTATAGTGAGGCTGCCGAGCAGGGAGATGTAGTTTTTTGAAACAAATATTGTAGGCGAGTGGCGGTCAATTTTGGGCAAAATATGAGCATGACAGCAATTATCTTTGTTTTCACAATGATTTTCTATTTGGAGACGGCACAAGGAAAATAAATCAGCCGCGCAGGACTGAAAAGGCCGAGTATTGGACGCAGGTATTGAACCGGCACAACAAAAACCCCCATTGTCCTGTTTTCTGCCTGAAAATCCCTGTTTTACATTTTATACCGATATTAACCTTCATTGTGACATCACTTTATAAAGAGAAGCCGCTCTTTGCTTCAGTACTTAACATATTGTTACTTCCACCACTTAATCCACTCAATATTGATTATCCCTGGGGGGGGGGGATGGAAGACAAAGTAGGAAGAGAATGTGAGAGGAGAGGGAATGAAAAGGTGAACAACTGTGATAAAGAAACAGAATAAGGGCTAGAGAGGAGCATGGGGCCATTGAGGATAGTTCAAGGCTGCAGGGAACTCTGAGTATCACTCATGTATTATTAGGGATGTAGCGAACCGCCGCCGATGTGTTCGCGAACGCCGTTCGCGAACACCGGCAAAATTTGCGAACTGTTCGCGAACTGTTCGCGAACTTCGATCATCCGAAAATCGTTCGATTCGAACGATCGAAGGATTTTAATCGTTCGATCGAACGATTTTCGTTCGAATCGAACGAAAATCGTTCGATTTTAGCAATCGAATGGTCGAATGGGCGACCGATTTTGACGCGAACGCCTATTGGCGAACGTCGCGCGACGTTCGCGAACTTGCGGCGGACGCGAACAGTCGAAGTTCGCGCGAACTAGTTCGCCGGCGAACAGTTCGCTACATCCCTATGTATTATAAGGGATAATGTACCCCCTACTGTAAATGATAAGGATATTAGAAGTCACTGAGGGTTGTTCTGTGACCATATAAAGGCACAAGGCTGCAGGCTGAGTTATACAGGGAACTCTGAGTATCACTCATGTATTATAAGGGATAATGTACCCCCTACTGTAAATGATAAGGATATTAGAAGTCACTGAGGGGTTTTGTGACCATATAAAGACACAAGGCTGCAGGCTGAGTTATACAGGGAACTCTGAGTATCACTCATGCATTATAAGGGATAATGTACCCCCTACTGTAAATGATAAGGATATTAGAAGTCACTGAGGGGTTCTGTGACCATATAAAGACACAAGGCTGCAGGCTGAGTTATACAGGGAACTCTGAGTATCACTCATGTATTATAAGGGATAATGTACCCCCTACTGTAAATGATAAGGATATTAGAAGTCACTGAGGGGTTGTTCTGTGACCATATAAAGGCACAAGGCTGCAGGCTGAGTTATACAGGGAACTCTGAGTATCACTCATGTATTATAAGGGATAATGTACCCCCTACTGTAAATGATAAGGATATTAGAAGTCACTGAGGGGTTGTTCTGTGACCATATAAAGGCACAAGGCTGCAGGCTGAGTTATACAGGGAACTCTGAGTATCACTCATGTATTATAAGGGATAATGTACCCCCTACTGTAAATGATAAGGATATTAGAAGTCACTGAGGGGTTGTTCTGTGACCATATAAAGACACAAGGCTGCAGGCTGAGTTATACAGGGAACTCTGAGTATCACTCATGTATTATAAGGGATAATGTACCCCCTACTGTAAATGATAAGGATATTAGAAGTCACTGAGGGGTTGTTCTGTGACCATATAAAGGCACAAGGCTGCAGGCTGAGTTATACAGGGAACTCTGAGTATCACTCATGTATTATAAGGGATAATGTACCCCCTACTGTAAATGATAAGGATATTAGAAGGCCAAATACGTATATACACGCCAATGAACTTTAAATGCCCTTTAATATCCTTATGAATTATAACCAGGAGTGCATTATTTTAGTATATATAATTTTCTGTGACTCGTCATGACACCAAGCAAGGATTATAACTGATGCCATAACTAAGCACTCCTTATCAGTACAAATATGGGATTTGTTATCCAGAATGCTTGGGACCTGGGGTTCTTCATACCTTACATTTACTAGAAAATCATATAAACATGAAATAAATCCAATAGGCTGGTTTTGCCTCCAATAAGGATTAATTATATCTTAGTTGGGATCAAGTACAAGAGACTGTTTTATTATTACACAGAAAAAGGAAATCATTTTTAGAAATTTGGATTATTTGGATAAAATGGAGTCTTTGGGAGACAGCCTTTCTATAATTCAGAGCTTTCTGGATAACAAGTGTCCGGAAAACAGATTCTATACCTATAATTTATCAGGATGTTTTAAGTCTACAATTTTTATCAATATTATGACTCTGGTGTATTATATAATAATTTATCCGTTGTGCAACTGTCAACAGGTAATGTACCTTTTTTTTTAAACCTGTGCATTGAATGTAATAATGTAGACAGACCCCAAGTGTTTTCTTTGCAATATACTGAGTCTAAAATGTCTCTGTTTCTGTCTCCTGGGTCTTTATAGTATTTGGCATTTCTATATTTTCCAGGTATAAAACACTGACATCCCCAATGTACCCGATATTTGCATTTCCTTGCATTCATCTACGCTATGGTCTGGTTTTATGCTGCCTGATCTGTATTGGTTAATATACAAGATAATCATAAACAAGTAAAATATAAATATGGCTGCACACAAAGAAAGATAGTATGCACAGGTCTGAGTCTACTTTGCCTTTAAACAGTATATGGTTCATTGTTATTGGATTGTGTTTGAGAGGGTTACATTTAATACTCAAGTTAGGATGTGGATGATAGTCTGCATAACCTCTCAGTGCTATATAAATAAAGGATAATAAAGAACTATTTAATTCATTTTTTATTATTTGTATTAAACAACTTATTAACAGGGTCGGGCTGGAGCTTTGGGGGTCACGGGGGTTCCCTGCCAATTTCCAAACTCCAGTCCCAACACCGTTGCATGCACACCACCGCATAAGTCACATATTCTTTACATTAGGGGGCAGTCGATTGGCTTATGAAAAAGGAGAAAAACCGGCTCTAATCTTCTCAGGACAATTATAGACACATACATTAAAGCTATACTAATTTTAGATTACTTTTAAATTTCACGGGTTAGGTCCCTTGTAGGTGAAAATAGTATATTATTAAATGAAACGCTTGGCAATTCTTACCAAGCAGAAAGGTTTGACCTGGGTGTCCAGACCCCAGGCCCTTCACTTAAATTAGTCAATGAACGGAAAACAGCCGAAGGGCTTTGACTCACCGAATTAGCCGAATGGTCCGGGTGCCGTGCCCCGAACCCGTAGCTTAGGCAAATTCTATCTTCACAATAAAGCAGCACGCACTCCTGCGACCATAGCCATGAGGATAAAATTGTAACTTTATTCCATGTAGTTAAAAAGTAAGCGTCCTAACGCGTTTCGTATCAACAGATACGTAATCATAGGCACATGTTAACAAAGTAACCGTTACAACAATTTAAACCTAATTGAAGGAAATGACGTCCTGGATGACCCCACTTAGGGTACTCCCATCGGACCTAATATTTAAAAGCATTTAACTCTTAACATAACAGAATGTTACTACTACAAAATTCATTATTTAAAGTTATTTAGCAATCAAAATAACAATTCAGTTCTACTTTATAAAAAGCATTCCAAACACGGTAGAACAATTTTAGTATGCATTATCAACAATTAAAATTCAAATCTCAAATTTTAAATTTTAAATTTCAAATGTTGAATAAAACTTTTTCAAACATTTTAAATACTTCAATTCAAATATTTCTGGCCCAATTTTCTAAAATATTATTTTAATTATCATTACTAAAAAATGTGTTTGATGCTATTAGATTCTACAGAAGAAAACCTCATCATCAGATATGCTGTGGATCTACATCTATCCTTAGCGAAACTAAATTAATAACTGTTTAACCACGACATTTAGCCTTCTAACACAGACTCATATTCAAAGTGACATACCTTACTAAGCGGTCTAAAAATTGATAAATGACCACAAATACTCGATTGCTAATTTTATAGCTTTTTGATTACATTTAATGCAAGTTATATTACACGCAAATTATAAGACCTACCAATTTTAACCCTACCAATTAATTAATTAAGTTAAATTCAAAAGTTGAGACCAAATCATCTTCCCTTCTTAATATTTGTGTTAAATTGGGTCATTTAAATACATAAATTAATGCAAGACCTGCTTCCAACCAAAAGCGTAAGTTCATTTTATATCGCATAGATACATTAAACATGGCACACCACATCAAAACTCAGTCCCTTCGGCTGCCTTGTGTCCAATGTAAATATCCAGAACGCTTCTCTATAACGGAGTTTCACTGCTTTGTCACCACCTCTTAAGGACTGATATACCTTTTCTATCCCTTGGATCTTAAGGTTAGCTACATCACCATTACTACATTCCAAAAAATGCCTAGAAACCGTTGTGCTGTTACTTTGTGTTTCAATACTGTGTATGTGTTCACGCATTCTACATTTAAGATTCCTAGTGGTACTCCCAACGTATTGAATGTTACACTTCTTGCAAGTTAACAGATACACTATAAAAGTAGTGTTGCAATTTATGTAACATTTATTATGAAACACATTAGCAGTGCTACTACTCTCAAATTTAGAAGTCTTTTCAATGTATTTACAAGTTACGCAACGACCCGCTCCACATGGATAGGTGCCTAATACATTAGGCCACGTTCTCGGGCTGTTTTGTTTCCCACATACATCACTCGGTGACAATACATTTCCAATGGTTCTAGCTCGACGCGACACGAACCTACAACCCTCCTCCATTATCCTTCGCAGTTTCTCATCACCATCTAAAACTGGTAAGTATTTTTGAACAATCTTTTTAATCTTATAAAACTGCCTACTGTACGTGGTAATGAACATTGGTGTAGTATTATGTGCGGAATTTTGGGACTTTTTCTCTCGATTTAGGAGTGTGCTCCTATCCATTTTCAAGGCCTTCAAGAAAGCTGTTTCTAAAAGAGGCAAAGAGTAACCTCGAACCAAAAAGCGATCCCTTAGTTGTACTGATTGTGATAAAAACTCCGCATCTGTGCTGCAATTTCTACGCAATCTTTGAAACTGCCCAATAGGTACTGCTTTGAAAATGTGTTTGGGATGACAGGAGTTTCCTGCTGATTCTTTTCTATATACTGTGCTTGTTATTCCACATGATTTACTATTCAGTTTCAAGTCCAAAAAGTCTATAGTGACATTATCGTAAGAAAAAGTCAATTTTAAATTACAGTCATTATTATTAAGGCTGTCTACAAAATTTGAAAACTCTGACTGTGAACCCCTCCAAATTAATAACAAATCATCCACATACCTTTTATATAATTTAATAAAGTTAACCCCTGTGATTTTGCCTCCGAAGAGATATACCTCCTCCCACCACCCCATGTACAAATTTGCATATGTGGGCGCGAATTTCGCACCCATTGAGGTACCGCATGTTTGGAGGTAAAAGGTCCGATCAAATGTGAAAAAATTATGTGTTAAAAGGTAGTGCAACACATCAATTATAAATTCAATAGTCTCTGCAGTATAACTACTGTATTTCTGAAGATGGTAACGCACTGCCTCAATCCCTTTCCCATGTGGTATGTTAGAATATAGACTAACTACATCAATCGTGCCCCAACTGTAACTATTTTCATCCCAAACAAAACCATCTAAGACTTGCAAGACATGCTTAGTATCACATAAGTACGAATCTAATCTCTTTACCAAAGGCTGTAAAAGCATATCAATTAATTCAGCTAAATTCTCATTTAAAGAGCCTATACAAGACACTATCGGTCTTCCCTCCGGCGGACGTTTACTTTTATGCACCTTCGGCAAAATATGGAAAATCGGGATACTAGGATTTTCAGGAATTATATAATTTTTAATCCTTTCTGTATAAATGCCTAATTGCATACCCCTTTCTGCCAATTCAATTAATTTGCCTTGAAACTGTTCTTGAGGGTTTGATTTCAAGATCTTATATGAGTCTGTGTTATTAAGCTGTTTGTTCACTTCATCAATATAGTCAGCCCTATCAAGGACCACAACTTTCCCCCCCTTGTCTGCCTTACGGATTACGATAGTTTCGTCAAGACTTAACTCTTTCATCGCCTGGGTCTCGTACCCAGACAAATTAGAGTGTGTTTTAGTAATTCCATTCTTTAACGATCTTAGCTCTTTTTCTATAAGATCCTGAAAAGCCTCAACGGCTGGGCCTCTCTGATGCACTGGATAAAATTTCGATTTATCTCTTAGCCTGTTAATAGCATTTAGATTAATCCCGTGCAATCTTAGAGCATCGCTCTCCGTTTCGGCAGACAAGGAGTTTAAATGAAACAGAGCTACTTCATCCTGAAAATCAAATTTTAAGCCACTCGATTGGCTGGCTGGGGCCCATTGAGTTTTTTCCCACTGTCCCCCTGGCCCATTCCGACCCCGATGAATTAGATTTTACTCGAAATACGATTGGCGGGTTAGTTATTAAAAAAAAATTGAATGTCGAAAACTTGGACGAATTTTACTGACCCGAAAACTCAAATAGAATTCGACCAAACTCGATTCGAGATTTTTCTCAGAAAGAAACTAGAATGACAGGCTACAAACATATCCAAATTCGTTATGGGACCTCTCTCATTGGCTTATACATGAATTCAGAAGATTTTAGGTGGTGAATAGTCGAATTCCAATTCTTAAAGGGCCAGAGTATGATAAATCTAGAAAATATAATTCAAATTTTTTTCAAAAACTTGAATCGAGTGTGGATATTGAATTTGATAGGGGAGTGGTAAATAGTTTCCCCATTTATACTGCATTCCCCTGGGGTTTGGCCACTGAAGTTATACACAAACAAGGCTCCTCCTCTTCCTGGGTCAAAGTATGCTCTATAGTTTGGCCAATAGGTGGCAGTATTTAAAAGTATTTAAGATGAACACATGTGCTGGTTCAAAAAGGGTGCAGTGAAACCTAGACAGGTCATGTCTAGTTAGTGATATGTGACTCACCTTAATACATCACTCCAGATGTGAGAGATAGTCAGGGCTATTTAGCCAAGCAGCACAGGCTCTACCAAGTAGTATGAGTGGTACCAGGACCCTGGGTACTAATTGCCCAGAAGTAGGGGCTAAATGTCAAAGCTAGGGTCTAAAGAGACACCCTTGGAGCTCCACTTAGGGTAAACAATAAACCAAAATTTCCCGAAAAGCATAAATCTAATGTATCATTAGGATAGGCTTCCCGCTTTCCCAGTTGGGTCCGGGTGCTCATGCCCCAGACCTTCAGCATAGGGGAGTAACTCACGAAAAAAAAGCATTAGGCAGGCACCAATCCCGAACGTCCAACAAAAGAATCTACTTTTGTTGAACGTCCACTTAGGGTAAAGGCTGAAAGCTAAGAGTGCCTTTGTCTATGCTGTGTATCCTCTCTCTTACCTTTCAGGAATTTGCACTGATGATTGTTGCTGTGAGTAGGAACCTATCCATGAATATTCCTTGTACCTGCTTCTTTCTGAGGAATTGTAATCTGGACTGTGTTCTCGATAAATAGATTCTATGGTTAAGTTATAAGAACCACTGGTGCTCATTGTTTGTGTACTATATATATAGTTCAACAACACCCTGCCTCCACAGAGCTATGAGTGAGCAGCCATAATAGCTCCTAGATCTCATTGACCAAGGAGACCAAATACCAATATTGTCCCCCTCCCTATCCCATGGCATTCCTCCATGTTCCCCCCCCCCCAAAAACTGCTCTTTCAATTGGAACCCCATTCTTGGACAGGCCTAACTTGTGTTTTATAGAATGTCAATGACTACCAGGAACAGGCTGAATCTTTGTTTTTGTCTGGATGCAAATATTATAATATTCTCTACAAAAGGCCTTGAAGTTTTGTCCCTTTTAAGCGCTTGTCCTGTATATATAAACTTTTATTATCATGGAGATGATCCTAAATGAGACAAGTAATTGGAAAAAAAAGATAATAACACATATATAAAAAGCAATATCCAGAAACACCTGGGTTGGAATGAATTTTCATATTATTTGACTTGAGAAGTATTTGTTTTCTGCAATATTTATAATGCCCATAATTGCATTTTTTTTTTTTAAAAAAAAAAAGATCCATTATTTCCCTGAAATAACTTATTTGCTGTTTGTAGCGCAATAAAAAACAATGAAAGTAAATCTGAAGCAGCGGTGACAAGGCTGAAGGGCAAATTCAAGGAAAACCATCGCAAACAATCTTCCTCTGGATATTGTCAAACAGATTATAGACATGTAGATGCCTCTCCAGACAGACTGCACAATGAAAGCAAACAAAAAGCCCATGAATTCAACACAATTTTGTATCATAAACTGTCATATATATAATATAGGCATTCCAACATACCTGAATAAAGGAGAAGTGTTCCTACGCAAGGTTATCAGCTTGCAGGAATGGTGATACTCAAGGTGACGCCTTACAAGGGATATTTAAAGAGGCAACATTTTTTTCTTTTTTTTATATTTAATTTATTTATTCAGTTTTTTTTTGTTAAAACAAAGAATTAAACACATAACAGAACAATACAGCAATACATATTTTCTCATTGCATAGTTATCATGACTCATTAAATACATTTATCTGTATACACAAATACATAAAAAAGAAAGGAAGAGAAGGAAGAAAAAAAAAAAAACCCAAAAAACCCCATATTAATTAATAAATAATAATAAGGAAATTACATTTTTTTCATTCTTCGTATTAATGCTATTTTTATGCAAGAGAAAACTTTAGTTGCTTTATTAGCCAATGACTGACACTGCCTATAGATGCACTGTCTGTTGTCAGGTAGATGAGACAGCTGAGAATGTGACTCCCATAAGGTAGTCAAGTAGTAAGACAGACCTTCAGGCAGATGTACCTTGAAGTGGTCCGGATCCGACCAATGGAGTGGTCAGGGAGAAGAAGTCTAAGCCTGACACCCTATCCACTGTGGTCCCTTCACTAAAGACAATCTAGGAGCCTTGGGAAGCTACTCCCTGCTACACCTCCTTGATGGAGCACAAAGCTGCTCTCTCTCTCCTCACTGTCTTACTCTCCTAGAGATTCCATAACAGATCTAATCCTGTCTCTAGCTAGCCTATTTCACGGTGTCCCTGCTCCCCGACTTAGACACTAGATATACTGGTCCCTCTATGGCAAAAGGGCTTTACTGGGCCTTGGTGAACCCAGACTCAATGGGAACTTCCAGATGGTCAGGACACCAGAAGCCAAAGAGGAAGATCCACCCAGCGCCGTTTCTGTATCCATTGCCGCCTGAGGCGGCTCCAGTAATGCCGCCCCCCCAGCCCGATTCACGCTAGTGCGGAGAGCGCAATTGCGCTCTCTCGCCCTAGTAAAGCCGAATTTCCGGTTCAAAAACCGGAAATTCGGCTCTTAAAGGCACCAGGAGCGGCTTTTTGCCGCCCCTGGAAACCTAGCTGGCGATGCCGCCTGAGGCGAGCGCCTCAGCTCGCCTCATTGGCGGATCGCCCCTGGATCCACCCCCTTTCCATACACTATATTAAAGTGCGGCATGAAGTGGTCATTACACCTCTTGGCCAATAACTAACATATGTAGATTAACACATGGGCTTTTACCCAGCAACTAGGGAAAAGAAGGAAGGGTAGGAATTTAAAGCCATAGGGGCACATTAATCCTATGGGTCCCTACATTAACTTTTAGTATGTTATAATACAGGGATCCCCAACCTTTGTTACCTGTGAGACACATTCAATTGTAAAAAGTGTTGGGTACCAATACAAGCATGAAAAAAGCTTATCGGGTAGGATACGACTGGCCATTAGTTAGCTCCTATGTGGACTGGCAGACTACATGAGGCTCTGTTTGGCAGTACAAGTGGTTTTTATACAACCATAACTTGCCTCCAAGCCTGGAATTTGAAAATAAGCTCCTGCTTTGGTGCCACTGGGAACAACAAAGGAATTGGTGAGCAACACATGAGCCTCTCATTGGGGATCACTGTTATAGAATGTCCTAATCCTAGCAACTTTGCAATTGGCTGTTATTGTTTTTGTTATAGTTTTTGAATTATTTGTCTTCCCATTCTACATCTTTCCAGCCTTCAAATAGGCGGACCCCAGCTGCCAAAAAACTAGTGCTATGTGAGCTTACAATTTACATTTTATTACTTTCTATACAGTCCCTCTCCTATTCATTAGAGTCTCTCATTCAAACCCCTGACTGGTTGCTAAGATGCATGGGACCCTAGCAACCTATATATCCAAACTAGAGAGTTGTTAACTGAAAAATCACAAACTGCAAATTGCCTCAAACTATCAATATCGATACCATACTAAAAGTAATTTTAAAGGCCAATTACCCCTTTAATTAAGGAGGGCCCCCAACACACTGCTATTTAGTGAATAACTGTATAAAAATAGTGTATAAAAATTGTTAAAAATAATTTTGACACCCATTGCCTTTAATTGGAATTTTTAGCCGTTTCGCAATTTTTTTCGGGAGAAACGGGACAAATTCGCCCATCACTACTCAGTACCTATTAGAAAGCATTTTGATTTGTCAGGCAGGATATATTATATATTACAGGGTCAGCGAACCCCCAACAACCACAATTCATTTTTAAATGCAGATTTTAAAGATGAAAAAATAGGACCGTTCATTATTCAATAACCAAGATAAAAACAGACAAATTAGAAAATTGTTAAGACCAGGCCTTTCTACAACATATAAAAATGTAATTCAAATGTGAACTTCCCGTTTGTGATTGTTTGGCAAAGCGATTACCTCTTTAGTAAATATAAAAACAACACAGTATATATTGTACAGTATCTTGTAAACAGATTTGTTCAGTAGAGTAGAAAGAGATATATCTGTGGGTGAAAGGTAAAAGCTGAAACATTCTGATTTCTGTTAGAGAAAATAACATATTAAATGATAAAGGGCATCTGATTGTTCTGATTGTTCTGAAAAGTGAAATGTGTAGGAAAACGGCATTGAACCACCTTAAATTATTGGCCTTTAATGTGTCAGGGCTTTCAGGCAATTAAATCACATAAATTACATTTGGGAGAGAAGTTTTAGAATTCAGATCGGTGTTTACATACACAGAATAAATAATAATAAATAGTAAATTAAATAGGTGAATGATTTATTCTTTTTCTTTTTACAAACAGAACCAGCACATTTCGCTATTTTTCAAGCGTTTCAACATGAAAAATAGTTGTCCAAATCCTTTGGCCCAAAATGTGATGTATATGGTGAGACTTTAGCTCCAAAGCATTTGGCACAAGAAAAAACACACCTATTGATTCCAATTCTTTCTGCAAAATGTTGATGAAATTGTGGTGATACGGGAGAATACAATTCATTACAAAAGACCACTGTGAGTAAGTGATGGACCATTAGTGTTTAGTTGAATATTGGAGCAGGTCAGATACCCTTGGGATACTCACATTACATCACTTGTGGCTTGACTATGAATAAACAATATCCTTCACTTGTGCAGATGAAAACAAATTCTTTGAAAAATGTTTAATTCTTGTTTACGTTTTTCAGAATTAAAAATAAAGCCTAAAACCTTTCCATCTTTACATATAAGGTTGCCACCTGCTCTGTTTTGACAGCCTGAATTTCAGAAGGCTCCCTGGGTCAAAACTGCCCGTCTGGTTTCCAAATTGATGCAGCCAGTGTCAGACTGGGACACCATGGGTCCACCCTTAGACCAGGGGCCCACCAGAAAACCTTAGACCCTATTTACATAACAGATTGCTTTAGGAACAAACAGAAACTGAATTGATCATGGTGTTCTCTTTAAAGGGATCCTGTCATCGGAAAACATGTTTTTTTCAAAACACATCAGTTAATAGTGCCGCTCCAGCAGAATTCTGCACTGAAATCCATTTCTCAAAAGAGCAAACAGATTTTTTTATATTCAATTTTGAAATCTGACATGGGGCTAGACATTTTGTCAATTTCCCAGCTGCCCCTGGTCATGTGACTTGTGCCTGTTCTTTGGGAGAGAAATGCTTTCTGGCAGGCTGCTGTTTTTCCTTCTCAATGTAACTGAATGTGTCTCAGTGGGACATGGGTTTTTACTATTGAGTGTTGTTCTTAGATCTACCAGGCAGCTGTTATCTTGTGTTAGGGAGCTGCTATCTGGTTACCTTCCCATTGTTCTGTTGTTTGGCTGCTGGGGGGGAAAGGGAGGGGGTAATATCAATCCAACTTGCAGTACAGCAGTAAAGAGTGATTGAAGTTTATCAGAGCACAAGTCACATGACCAGGGGCAGCTGGGAAATTGACAAAATGTCTAGCCCCATGTAAGATTTCAAAATGGAATATAAAAAAATCTGTTTGCTCTTTTGAGAAATGGATTTCAGTGCAGAATTCTGCTGGAGTAGCACTATTAACTAATGTGTTTTGAAAAAAACATGTTTTCCAATGACAGGATCCCTTTAATGATAGCCTCTTTCCACAGCTACTCGGAAAATGAATCCTTCAGCAGGTAAGTATTTTCAAGGGTAGGAACAGGGTCAGACTGGCCCGGCAGGTCACCGGGAAAAAACCTGGTGGGCCCGACCCTCATTGGCCCCTTGCTGGGCCAGACTCCCTCTTCCGATATTCGTTTGTAAAAAAAAAAAAAAAAAGAAATCTGTCGCCATGCAGCACCGTCTGCGCATGCATGCGGAGCGACGCCATTCAAGCATGGCGCCGTTCGTGCATGCACACCAAGCGGTGCATCACAGTAGGGGGCCAGGGGTAGGAAGGAAGCCCAACCACACAGCTTGAAGTTTTCGTAGGTAATTAACCATGGACCAGAGAAACTCTAGTGAATAACCAGCCGGGTTTCTTAGGAGACAGTTAGTGATATATGTCCCCACTAATCAGGTAATCATACAGTCTAATACGTAAGTAATTCAAGGATTAGCCAAGCAGGGGCACACAGGCAAACAAGGGTTAACAGCAGAAGTCTTTTGGCAAGGATTAGTCTTTTGCGGGGAGAAAGCATAGCAAAAATTGACAAGGGTTAATGACCCAGTCTTTAATAAGGAAACTTGCACAGAGTAAAGTTAGCACAGAGTTAATATCAACGTCTTTGCATGAAAGAGAGAGTATTGGCTTGCAAGGGTTAACACACCATCTTGTAATGAAACAACCGGTGCTAGGATTCTCTTTGTATAGCGATTGACTCACTAACTGGCAGGAGGAGAGAAGGCAGAGTCATTGCTAGGGAGCGCCATCCAGGTAACCGAGCTGATAAGGAGTGAGAGTGGCTGAACCATACCTCCCAACTGTCCTGTTTTTTAGAGGGACAGTCCCTCTTTTGACAGCTCAACCCGCAGTCCCTCATTTGTACTGGAAAGTCCTGTTTTTCTCTGCACTGAACAGCCAGAAAAAGAAACAAAGTTTCTAACTTAATTGGCTTTTGGCAGAGAGCCCAGAACAGCCACAGCTGCAGATAAGATACTTTGGTAACAATTTTGAGATAAGCAAATAAGTAATTGTAACAGTATAAGATAACAGGTCCCTTGGGAGAAGTTAGCCTCACAGCTTAAAGTGCAATTAACCTTCATTAGCAAATCTGTAATAACTGAAAATAACACAAAAATATGTTCAAACTTTCATAACCTGCCAAATTTGGTAAAATTAACATGGTAATTAGGGGGTGTGGCCACAAAAATGGGCGTGGTTAAAAATGTTACCATGCTGCACGCGTCAACTTTTTTGTCCCTCTTTTTGTTTCCAAAATGTTGGGTGGTGTGTGAAGTCAGGAACACGAAAGGTCAAGCCTGCAGATCCGTCCAACCGAACTGAAGTACCAGGGGAGAAGAACCGAAGCCAAATCCGAAAGCAAACAGAACATCAGAACAGTCGATATCAAGTTGAAACGAAGACGCTGAAGTTACTTCCTGAAAGACGTAAGTAGAACTGTGCAGTGAACTGTGCATGCGCGGCCCTTAAATTGCAGGGAAGGCAACTGCAAACTTACTCTACTGTACAAATGGCTCATTTACAATATAGTCGTAAGGGAGCCCCTCAGCACCCACAGGGTGTCAAGGACTAATAGGTAAGTACTGGGGTCCCTTTTATGTTTTGCACATGGGCACTTGTGCTGCTTGAACTTCATGCAATGAAGGGATATATAAATACATGATCAGTGATCACCCAGGTGCCTGCACTTTTGCTCGCAGGTGCAACTTACCCCTTTACCACAATATGTTAACTGGCACTATTTTTGCCTCCAATTGCCACAGTCATGTAACATCAGGGTCGGACTGGACTGGTGGGACACCAGGAAAAAACCCGGTGGGCCCCGGCCCAAACCTGCTCCCCCGGCTGTCCAGCTGTTTGCACAGTGCGGTGTCTTTTTTGTGCATGTGCAGAGTGCGGGATGCTTCGTGCATGCGGTGCAGTTGATTTTGCACAGGCTTTTGCAAACTTCTGACAGTGGAAGAAGGTTTGCAAATTTTATAGTGTGCGCCAATGTGCAGTGAATGTATTCAAACTTCTTACATTTTTATTCTCATTTGTGCAAATTGCTTTGCTCTTTGCCACTTTTATTAAGTTCCCCCATGCGTGCATAAAATTACTCATACTGCTTTATGAATGAGACCTATAAAATGTGTTTCCGATCTAGTAACCAAAACAATCAGATGTTTGATTTCAAATAGTGAACCAGTTAAGCCTGCTTACTGCTTGGGCTACTACTACTACTACTACTACTACTACTACTACTACTACTACTACTACTACTACTACTACTACTACTACTACTACTACTACTACTACTACTACCAGGACCGCCATCAGAAATCGCAGGGCCCCATACGACAAAATTTCCTGGGCCCCCAGGGCTGCGCCCACCACAAGCCCCACCTACAGGTCTGCCCTCCCCACACCACAGGTCCTCCCCCCAATACACAGTAAAAAAAAAATATTGGTGGCTAGGGTTTCCAGATGTTAATAAAAAATAAAGTTATTGGTGGTCAGGGCCCCCATAAAAAAACATTTGTGGCCAAGGCCCCCCCATTAAAAAATATTGG
Organism: Xenopus laevis; assembly: GCF_017654675.1. Taxonomy (NCBI): domain Eukaryota; kingdom Metazoa; phylum Chordata; class Amphibia; order Anura; family Pipidae; genus Xenopus; species Xenopus laevis. The sequence goes on along the minus strand of NC_054382.1, from coordinate 131,549,525 downwards.
TGGCTAGGACCCCACATGAGAAAGAAATGGTGGCCAAAATTGGTGGCCAGGCCCCCCCCCCATTATAAGAAAATTGGTGGCCAGGGCCCCTTAAACGTCCATGCCTTCCCGAAGTCAGCAGCTCTTAGGAAGATGGGGGGCGTAAGCTAATCAAGTAAGTGTGGCATGGCCGGCCCCCCTTACCCTCGAGGCCCCCTACAACTCTCCCCCCTGTCCCCCCCCTGATGGCAGCCCCCCTTTTTTATATTACCTGCTTATTATATATATAGAATGTTGGTCTACTCTAAATTTGTACTCTAAGGGGGAAATGTAATAAAATTTGCAAAGAGCAAAACTTTGTGAATAAATATTCGCCTGCCACAATGTAATATTCTTCACTAAGACCATTTTTTGCTCTAACGAAACATATTACATTCCTCTATATGGATTCTGTTTATTCAAATTTTAGATTGTGTTTCTTTCCTTGATTTGACAACATTGATTGCAATTAATAAACATCAATTTGCAAGATTAATAAATAAAAAAATGAAAATATAACATGTACATGAAAACAATGATTGATAATAATCAAAGGATTTACATTTTCAAGTTATAATTCTTTTAAACAGCTTGTAAAAATGAATGGAATAATAATATTGTAATTGTGATTGAGTTTATTTTGACATTATCAAAAAGTTTTTTTCCAATCTCTTTGCAAACATATTAGCGATTAAGGGAATAATAGAAAAAAAAACATGATTTTATCATTTCTATCATTTTTAAAAAATGACCTCAAATGGAATATTGATTTTCGCTAGTGGTCATTCGCACTCTATCACCAGTAGGGATGCATCAAATCCACTATTTTGGATTCATCCGAACCCCCGAATCCTTAGAGAAAGATTCCGCCGAATACCAAACCGAATCTTAATTGGCATATGCAAATTAGGGGTGGGAAGGGGAAAACATTTTTTTTTACTTCCTTGTTTTGTGACAAAAAGTCAGGCAATTTCTCTCTTCGCCACTAATTGGATATGCCAATTAGGATTCGGATTTGGTTTGGCAGAAGGATTCGGCCGAATCTGAATCCTGCTGAAAAATGCCGGATCCTGGTTGAATCCCGAACCGAATCCTGGATTCGGTGCATCCCTAATCATCAGGCAACAATTCGCTCTGGCGAATGGACATTATTCAGCAAATTCACTAAAGTGCAGATTTTACTGATTTTCCTGCCTTCGCAGTGCATTAAGTAGCTAGATCTTCCTCAGTCACTTACATTATATTCTGTGTGCCGAAAATACATCAAAATCCAAAAAAAATGCTGGCGACTTCTCCTTTTTTCAGTGTGATTGCCTGCAAAAGTCCTAACACACTTTTTTGGGTAACCGATTTTTAGTGATGGGCGAATTTGCGACGTTTAGCTTTGCCGAAAAATTCGCGAAATTCGCGAAACAGCGAAAAATTCCCGAAACGGCGCTGGCGTCTAATTTTTGATGCCGTCGCCCGTTTTTTGGCGGGTTTTTTTGGGTGAATTTTCGCGGGCGTTTCGCGAATTTATTCGCTGGCCGCGAATCGCTCAAATTTGGCGCGAATTCGCGCCTGGTGAATAAACTCACTACCATCACTACCGGTTTTCCATATACATATTTATAACATGTGGAAAATTAATTTTACAATACACATACAGAACCCATATAGAGGAATGTGTATTGTCGTTATTAACGCTGAACATGTTTTTTAAAAAGTGTAATTTGTAAGCATTTGCACCAACATTTCCCGCCCTTTGCAAACTGACCTGAGCGCAAGATCCCTAGCCAAGTTTCTCTAGGCACAAATTAACGCTAGCGCATCTTCACTATCAAATGCTCGCATTGCCAAAGTAACGCTCGCAGAAAGTCGCTAGTGTTCGGCGCCCGCAATGAAACTCTGCATTTTAGAGAATTAGCGTAGTCTGAGTGAATTTTAGCCTGGCGAAGTCTTGCGTTGGGTGCGAAGTGGACGCTGGTGAATTTTCGCCAATTAGAAAATCTGCCCCTAAGTTGGGATCAAGTACAAGCTACTGTTTTATTATTACAGAGAAAAAGGGAATCCTCTTTTAAAAATTGGATCATTTGATTATAATGGAGTCTATGGGAGCTTTCTAGATAACAGGTTTCCAGATAACGGATCCCATACATGTAAAAGCAACAGTACCTTTTTTAAAGGTAAATGTAATATTTTATTTTATAATTTGAATGCATTATTTCATGTTCTACACATGTCTCCAGTGGCGTTGGTACATATTTTGTCGTTCTTTTTTCCCTTTAGATATTTTTATGTTTTTCACAGTTCCTTTGGGTCTGGGTTAAAAATCCGGAAGAGGAAATGTTACCATTCGCCAATTATTTGTTAAATGAGTATAAAAGTTGGCTTGAAACAGTAATTGCGTAAAAAAGAAGATATGAAATTATATGATTTTAAACAAAAAAAACCACTCAAAGTAATAATAAAAGAGGAGCATAATAGACTCTCAGTTAACTCTTAGGTGCTTTACACACATATACGGAGATAATGGTAAAATAGAAAGCAAACACCCAAATACTGCTGATAAAAGTCAATGTTTAAATGTTTTCAAGCTGTTAATTGTATTACACTGTTCATACCGTATAATAAGAGACATTTTATTACATTGAAATAAAATAGTGAAAAGCTGTTGGAGAAAAAAACTTTTAGAAAACTATTCAATTCAATTGTTTTCACCGATGCAGTTTTTCAGATAAAACATGTAATTCCGTTTTTTGTTTAACTCTGACCTGTTATTGTAAGTTTGTATTAATTTATCTAACTCTACAGTGGAAAACAATGCTTTACAGAGCGAGGAACCAAGACTCTCAATAAATATGATTTATATAATGAAAAAAATATATATAAAAATATATATCATGATTTATGAGGCAGTCAGTAAGCCCTGAAGATGCTTAATATGTTGCAGGGAGGAAGAAGGGAGACAAAAAACAACAGTGGAGCAGTTTCTAGTTGAGATATACCTAAAGCAACTGGGCTTGTTGAGTAAACTTGAAAATGTTAAACCATTCATCTGTGAAAAACTAAAAAAGGAGCTGAACTAGACAAGTCTATGAGATAAGGAGTTGAACTGAACAAGCCTATGGGATAAGAAGTAGAACTGAACAAACCTAGTGTCAGTAGCGCCCGTTGGCGATCCTGTCTTCGGCGGCGTCCCTTCAAAGATGTCGCTGCCCATGATCCACGTAGTCCGACGCCGGGGTCGTGACAAAATTCAAAATAAAAGGAGGTAAGATGCACGATTGTTTTGTTTTGAACATTCCTGTGTGTTTGATAAATCCTGTTATATTTATTCCTGGACTTTTGACCCTGCCTGAACCTCGACTCTGATATTATTCTGCCTGCCTTTTGGACTTTTGCCTGGACTTTGATTACGATTTTGCCTGATCCTATTTGTACAATGAACTTGAACTTTGAACTTGAACCCTAGAGCTTCCTCCTATGTCCTGACTACTCCTGCTGGGAGCTGATAGGCCCCCTGACACCTAGAGGGGATTGGGGTTTAACTATCAAGTCTATGGGATGAGGAGGTGAACCAAACAAGCCTAAAGAAGAGAGGGTTTGAACTATCAATTCTATGCAATGAAGAGTTAACTAAGCAAGCCTATGGTATGATGGGTTGAACTATCAAGTCTATGGGATGAGGAGTTAACTGAACAATCCTATGGGATGAGGAGTTGAACTGAACAATCCTATGGAATGATGGGTTGAACTGAACAAGCCTATGGGATGAGGAGTTGAACTGAACAAGTGTATGGGATGAACTGAACAAGACTATGGGATAAGAAGTTGTGTAGAACAAGCCTATAGGATGAGGAGTTGAACTGAACAAGCATATGGGATGATGGGTTGAACTGAACAAGTGTTTGGGATGATGGGTTGAACTGAATAAGCCTATGGGATAAGTAGTTGGATAGAACAAGAGTATGGGTTTGAACTATCAATTCTATGCAATGAAGAGTTAACTAAGCAAGCCTATGGTATGATGGGTTGAACTATCAAGTCTATGGGATGAGGAGTTAACTGAACAATCCTATGGGATGAGGAGTTGAACTGAACAATCCTATGGAATGATGGGTTGAACTGAACAAGCCTATGGGATGAGGAGTTGAACTGAACAAGTGTATGGGATGAACTGAACAAGACTATGGGATAAGAAGTTGTGTAGAACAAGCCTATAGGATGAGGAGTTGAACTGAACAAGCATATGGGATGATGGGTTGAACTGAACAAGTGTTTGGGATGATGGGTTGAACTGAATAAGCCTATGGGATAAGTAGTTGGATAGAACAAGAGTATGGGTTGAGGAGTTGAACTGAACAAGCCTATATTATATGGGGTTGAACTAATCAAGCCTATAGGATGTGGTGTTGAACTGAACAAGCCTATGAGATTAGTGGTGAAATGTTATAAATGTTACTCAGCAAGTCAAGTAGATATCATGACCTATTTATTTTCCAACAAAACAGTAACATTTTATAACATTTCCCTGAATATTTCAATGTCACTTTAAAAATAAGACTCCATTTCCCTTTCAAAGACAAAGAAGCACTTTGGAATATTCTCAAGGGGTCCATAAAAATGGCCAACAGAAAAAAAACTGCTCAGAATCCATTAGGTCTATGTCCGCCAACTACACAGGTAACGGAGCAGATGGCTTCCCTTTTTCTCCATTCCCCTTTTTTTTTGCTGTTTACAAAACTTAAATCCAGTCATCTGAGTTATTTTTCAGACAAGTGTTTCTCTCTTATAAATATAGGTCAGAGATTTTAGAAGAACATGTACTTTTAAGTTTTCCAGCTTGTTAAAAGCTTTTTTACACTTGGCTTTGTGTTGTTAAATTACTAATGTCCATCGGGCAGGTTGTGCGACATTGTTTTACTTTCTTTTGCAGCTTCTATTTTCCACTTTTATAGGTTCTAAAAGCAAAGTCTTCAGTGTTATTCATGTTTACTGGGCTGTAGGCACAGAAACTGCAACTTGACACAGGAATCTGAGAGGTTATAGTGAGGTGAGCTGAAAGTACCCAAAAAGTCTACCAAAGTAAAAAGAAATTAACCATCAATGATGTATGGATGGAGACTTAAACGTTCCCTCAGCAAATCACAGTACCATAGTGCCATCATGTATTTCCAATATGCTATACTGTATTTCTAATATCCAAATCAAACTATCTCCCCTGAATAACAATTAACTGATTGCAAATGTATTTTTGCCTCTCCTGCTCAAATGTGTGCAAGTGTGTATGTGTATTGACATTATAGATCCCTGGAACTAACACCACCCTGAATTTTACATTAATGTCAATGTTCTTACAGTGGGTTATCTCAATAGGAGCAGCAGTATCGGACTGGCCCACTGGGATACCAGGAAAACTCAAAGTGGGTCCAGGTGTCAATGGTCCCTTTTGCTTCTTATTCTTATTTCATGGTCATTGCCTATTTCTTTATGGGAAAAAGAGCCTTAATAATGGAAGAATATAGCAAGCAGATGTAAAAGACTAGGGGGTATATTTATCAAAGAGTGAAGTTAATAGTGAAGTTCCGCCACTAGACTGAAATTCCGCCACTCTCCATTCATTTCTATGGGATTTCTATAGGCATATTTATCAAAGGGTGAACTTTCACTTCACCCATTGATAAATACGCCTTTCAAAATCCCATAGAAATGAATTGAGAACTGCGGAATTTCACTCTAGTGGCGGAACTTCACTCTTTGATAAATTTACCCCTAGGAGAATAAAGATGTTGACTGGGGAGAGTAGGAATAATAGTTTGGTAAATGGCCCATGGTCTAAGGTTTTCTGGTGGGGCACTTGTATCCCAGGCGGGCACTCAGTAGCAGCACATTTGTGCTAAAATAATTACCCAATACCTTCACTTTAACACTAAAATGTTTGCTGAAATTCCAACTTGCAGTGCAGCAGTAAAGAGTAACTGAAGCTTAACAGAGTACAAGTCACATGACTGGGGGCACCTGGAAAGCTAACAACACATCTAGCCTCATGTCACATTTCAAAATTAAATATAAATAAATCCATTTGCTCTTTTGAAAAACAGATTTCAGTGCAGAAGTCTGCTGAAGCAGCACTAGTAACTGATGCATTTTGGAAAAAACATGTTTTCCCATGACGGAACCTTCTCAATATTCATCCCTTCTGATGATGTATCTGAAGAACCTAGTGCCATAGAGACTATCATATTTTTGCTTTATTAGGAACTTTTGGTTCTCAAGAATCTGTGTATAATATAAACAACTGCACCACTCCGTAATCTAATAATGCTCTTCCAACCTTATGCTGCAAACTACATTTGGGGAAATTACCATGGCAACACTATCCAGTGGCAGGAAAGTGGAAGGCAGAGTCACTGATAGGGTTATATAAGTTACAAATAGAAATGGGGCCTGTCCTAGTATACAATCTGGAAATTATACAAAGGAATTAATATGGAAAGCCTTATTTACAAACACTGAGTGGAGGTTGTGTGGTTAAACAGAAAAAGACAGATAACCTGTTGGAACGTACCTGGCACCTAAATGAAAAGTAAATGACAAATGCGAGGATGTGAATCAAATAGTTTCAGAAATGCAGAAACACTTGAGCTTTTTGGTGCGTTTCATTGTTTAATCGGCATGCTTTGTGCACTCGGCTAATTGAGTAAATACGCTTCCCAGCAGAGCAGAACTGCTGTTCGAAATTTCCCCAACATTACCTTAGCTATAATGGGCGACATATTTCAAAAGCCAGACACTGTAGAGTGAGAAAATGGATGTGTTGCTATATGAATCACCTTAAAAACCTGAATTATATGTTTCTGAAAAATGCTTTTTATTCCCTGAACATAATGTGCACAATAGGTGTTCTTAATGCTGTAATTGCATTCCAAATAGGTGTCTTTTTTTTTCTAGGTCTTACACAAACGTATGCAGAATTCAGACTCTCTTAAGGATTATTCATTTTAATCCAGTACTTGATTTTGAAACCGAAGCTCGTTGAAATGAGTGTAAAATTAGAATTGTCAAGTACCTGTAAAGCACCAATTAACTCTCAGTAAAGGAAATGAGTTTAGTCTTCATGTAGAGTACTTTTAGTACCATAATATGATGTATTAAATTCATTTTTAAAGATACTTTAAAGACTTTAAACCATAACTTTTTTCTGATGGAGGCACTTGATTGGAGCACAATTTATTCAGAGCTGCACACAATCATTTATATACAGTTGGGGAGCTTACCCCATTTATTATTCAACCATAGTATCAAAGTTTTGGGGGGGGGGGTGTAACCGCAACCCTCCCTTCGTCAGAATACAGAATAATGTGTATTCATGTCTATAAAGCCACAAAATACCTTCCTCCCTATCCAGAGTCCAATTTTATCCAGTCCTTTATCCAATCAGTCCTTAGTTTAGTAAAGGTGTCAATACACGGGCAGGTTTTTTACTTCCAAACGACTCCAGAATGTTCCGATAATATCGATAACCTATCGGATGGTGTACGAAAGATCATCGGACGAACGATCGTCTCAACATTATCGTTCACAAAATTGATCGGATGAGTGTAAAAATTTTAGTCGTTGCGGGATAAAATCCCTCTTTGCCCATGTCAGGATTGTAGCACAAGCCAACGAACATATACGGAACAACAAACATATACGGAACAACGAACATATACGGAAGGACCCTAAGGTTCTTTGCTGTAAGCTTCATTTGTAACTATATGAAGTATGTAAAGAAATAAGTTGGTGCTGACTACAGGAATATCACCCTATAACCTCCTATGTGAAAGAAGTTTATTATGCTATAACAAGACATACCGTATATACCCGAGTATAAGCCGAGTTTTTCAGCATCCAAAATGTGCTGAAAAAGTCTACCTCGGCTTATACTCAGGTCAGCGGGCAGTAGCTGAGATTGCAGTCACTTTTAATCATATACCAACAGTTCACTTGGGGAGAGACTGCAATATGACACAGCGCCCTCTGTAGGTTATATGAAAGAATAACAGTGACTGCAATATCACACAGCGCCTTCTGTTGGTCATATCAAAGAATAACAGTGACTGCAATATCACACAGCGCCCTCTGTTGGTTATATCAAAGAATAATAGTGCACCCTCTGTTGGTTATATCAAAGAATAACAGTGACTGCAATATCACACAGCGCCATCTGTTGGTTGTATGAAAGAATAACAGTGACTGCAATATCACACAGCACCCTCTGTTGGTTATATCAAAGAATAACAGTGACTGCAATATCACACAACGCCATCTGTTGGTTATATGAAAGATTAACAGTGACTGCAATATCACACAGCGCCCTCTGTTGGTTATATGAAAGAATAACAGTGACTGCAATATCACACAGCGCCCTCTGTTGGTTATATGAAAGAATTAAAGTGACTGCAATATCACACAGCGCCCTCTGTTGGTTATATGAAAGAATAACAGTGATGGCAATATCACACAGCACCCTCTGTTGGTTATACGAAAGATTAACAGTGATGGCAATATCACACAGCACCCTCTGTTGGTTATATGAAAGAATAACAGTGTTGGCAATATCACACAGTGCCCTCTGTTGGTTATACAAAAGATTAACAGTGATGGCAATATCAAACAGCGCCCTCTGTTGGTTATATGAAAGAATAACAGTGATGGCAATATCACACAGTGCCCTCTGTTGGTTATACAAAAGATTAACAGTGATGGCAATATCAAACAGCGCCCTCTGCACATGGTAGTGGGACAGTGGGACAATGCACACAGTAATACGTTTGGCAATTCTCTGTCACCATCAACTTTGCAAAGAAGTCCGGTTGATCGCTGGGGGGGTCTCTTTGGCGGAATGTGCGCTGCTGGGAGACAGGGCTGTAGTTGTGTCTAGGCTTATACTAGAGTCAATAAGTTTTCCCAGTTTTCGTAAGTAAAATTAGGTACCTCGGCTTATACTCGGATCGGCTTATACTCGAGTATATACGGTAAATCCATATGTCTGCATGGAGCAGGGAAGGAGAAACTGACTATATACTACAGACAGTGACACAATGCTGGCACCCCCTCGTTTGTTGAACAACGTTCGTCCGTACGTGAAGCAAATGATGCGGTTATATATGTTCATATAATATCGTATGGTAAAATAATTGTCAGATGATCGATTAACGTTACGATAGTTCATCGCAGAACGATAAAAGTATGCCTGTGTATGGCCACCTTAAGGATCCAGGAGAGGCTTGGGAAGCATCCAATAGTGAAGTCAACTCTGCTTGAAATCAAAGTCCAAAATTTGTATTCTATGGCTTTATAGGTGTGTGTACACATTATTCTCTATCCTGATGAAGAGGGGTTACACCCGCTTCCTGAAACATTGATACTTTGGTGGAACTATTATGTAAGGTATCCCTAACTAGAACTAACACCAAGGTCCCAGCCCTGGTTTGGTCCTCGCTCATGATTCCAGCCGCCTTCTGCTTCAGGTGGAGCCCGCCACTACTCGGATGCCACCAGGTCTTAGAGTGAGAACCAAGGAGAGAGTTCTGGGAAGGCAAATGAGCCAAACATGAACTAAAGGAACAAGGAACGTGGTTGAGGGACAGGCTGAGTCGATTCCAATCAGTCAGAGCAGTACAGAATCAGGAGTCAAGAACGTAGTTGGGGTCACTGGCCGGGTCAAAACCAAAAGTATTGTGGTACAGAAGCAACAGGTAAAGTTGTTGTACCTTGTTAACCAGTAAAAATGTTGCAGGGCAACCCTTTTGAAATAAAAATATAACAACAAGTGGTATAAAGGTGATATCTTTATTAGCTTACTATAATAATATGGTGTTAATGTGGTGTATATGGTGGTGTTCTCTGGTATGTATATATACAACATTCAGCTCATAGGTCAAATGACCAACAAAGTAAAGGTATCACCTTTATACCACTTTATTTTTTTTTTATTTCAAAAGGGTTGCCCTGGTACAGAAACAGGATCCAAGAGAGTGGTCAATATACGGGCAAAGGTCATGACAAGCAGCAAATTAGGAATGGTCAGGAACAGGCTAGGTCATTAGCAGACAAGACAGACTGAAATTGCACCCAGAAACTATTGAAAATAGACCTATTTTGGGCAATGAATGAATTTTGTGCCGTGTGCGATGATGTTGCACGCCAATGCCGACGTTTCGCACCACTGGACCACCAGGTACCCTTACAGGAACAATAAATGAGGTAAAATCCCTAACTGCATATATATGAGTGTGTGCAGCTCCGTATACATTGTGCATTAGTACCAGGACCTAGCCAGGACAACTTACAGCCTCACCAGTGCAGTATTTGTTAACAAATGGGTGTGTGGTGGATCAAATGCATTTGGCACTTTATTGGAGCCATGTATGGTCCTGTGGCTCACTGGTAGTTTTGACCACTGCTATTCTCGCTGAAAGGGAAAGTTCTGCTAATGAAACACGCTCACAATTCCTACCTGACATTGCATCTTCTGCCACAAGCCAGATATTGAATAGGAAATAAATACAAGTAGGGAAGGAAGTCTATCTGCTTGGTCTCCTTGAGAACCATCAAGAGCTGAGGAGCAATGTGCAAAAATCCTTGTATATATCCATATTTTTTTTTTACCTACAATGCTGCATTTTTTCACCAGGATTTCCACAACACAAAGTATGTGAATTGCAGTTGCAGAAACATAATAACATCTACACTGGTAAACCATGCACAAGTATCATTCATAATTTTCCAAAACCATACAAATGAAAAGGTTTAGGTCTATTGGTTGAGTAAGATAACACCCAAAGTAAATCCTGGTAGTTAAAATTGCTTAAGTTTTCTAATAATATGTTTTTTTAAATGAGTAAAGTGTGTTGGGAGTTTCCTTAAATGAGAAGGATCTAGGGGTTTTTGTAGATAACAAGTTGTCTAATTCCGGGCAGCATCATTATGTGGCTACTAAAGCAAATAAAGTTCTGTCTTGTTTAAAAAAGGGCATTAACTCATGGGATGAAAACATAATTTTGACCTTTTATAGGTCCCTGGTGAGGCATCATCTGGAGTATGGGGGCAGTTTTGGACTCCAGTCCTTAAGAGGGATATAAATGAGCTGGAGAGAGTGCAGAGACTAAGTGCAACTAAATTGGTTAGAGGGAGGGAAGAGTTAAATTATGAGGGGAGACTGACAAGGTTGGGGTTGTTTTCTCTGGAAAAAAGGCGCTTGTGAGGGGACATGATTAGACTTTACAAGTACATTAGAGGACATTATAGACAAATAGCAGGGGACCTTTTTACCCATAAAGAGAATCACGTACCAGAGGCCTCCCCTTCAGACTAGAGGAAAAGAAGTTTCATTTAAAGGAACAGAGTAGGGGGTTCATCACAGTCAGGACAGTGAGGTTGGGGAATGCACTGCCGGGTGATGTTGTGATGCTGATTCAGTTAATGACTATAAGAGGGACTTGGATGATTTCTTGGACAGACATAATATCAAAGGCTATTGTGATACTAAACTCTAAAGGTAGTGGAGATATGTGTATATACAGTATAATTTATGTGAAAGTATGGAGTGGTGTGGGTATGGATGCTGGGTTTCATTTGTAGGGGTTGAACTTGATGTCTTTTTTCAACCAGATTTAACTATGTAACAATGTTTCACTCTCAACCATGTTTTTTTGTGGCAGTTAGACGTATTGCTGGTATTTCTCCTTTAGATCCATGACCTCGTGATTGTTACAGATATTCATATTCTATAACTACTATAACCTCCCTGGGCAGGTTAAAAATGTAATCTTCCAATGCACTACGCTGGCCAGTGACTGGTGTATCCATTGAAGAAGTAAAGAGAAGCCTCATTCTACCTTCAATCCCTCATATCCTTTTGTGCAGACCCTGGCCAAGCCAACCGGGCACTCTACGCAACCTGGTGGGCCACCTTATTCTTCTCTGTGCTAAGGCACATGTACACGAGTTGTGATGGCACGGGGGGGGGAAGCATATGCAGTGGTGTGACGGAGACACATAGTGGTACGGGACCAAAGGTTTAGACTAGGAGTAAGTGAGAGAAGAGATACTGTAAGTGCCTGGCAACCCCCTCATCGTTGTGCCCTAAGCATGTGCCTCTTCTGCCTACCCCTAGTTCTTACCCTAGCTCACTCCTAATTAGTGATGGGCGAATTTATTCGGCAGGCGTGAATTTGCAGCGAATTTGCGCGATTCGTCACCAGCGGATAAATTGACAAAACGCCCACGAAAATTCGACCGAAAAAATTCGCCGGCGTCAAAAAAAAATTTGTCCCCAAAATGGGCGTCGGCGTCAAAAAAACAGGCACCGGCGTCAAAAACGGGCGCCGGCATCAACAACGAGACGCCAGCAACGTTTCGCGAATTTTTCGCCGCTTAGCGAAATTTGCAGGAAATTCGCAAATTTTCCGGCGAAGCAAAATGGCGCAAATTCACCCATCACTACTCCTAATAGTGGGAAGCAAGAAATACACAACCAGAAGAACAAAAAATAATTATACATGTAAATCTATCTTGGCTTAAGCAGGACTAGTTAAGATAGATCACAGGTCACATTGAACTCTCTCACCCACGATGGGCCTTCACTAAGTGGAAATGGAGAAATCATTTGAAGCAAACACAGTTCCCTAAGAGGTTTATCTGTGCACAGGTACAAACTATAACATTCATAATTGCTAAACAGTTCCTGGAGTTGCAAAAGCTATATTTAACTTACACAAAGCAAAATGTGTTAGTACAAATCATACATTTTTGTATCACAAATATTTTCCCGTTAATTACTTTTATTATACATTGCCCCAAATAATCAAGTAGGGCAGGTCTTTTTGTCTTTTTTGTCCAAATACAATTAAGTCAATTGCCGTTTTTTCTTTTTGTGACTTTTTTGTCTCTGCGACAATTTTGTCTTGGTGACTTTTTTGCTGTGGCAAAAATATTTTTTTTTCTCCAATAAATTTGCAGATGGCAAAATGTAGAATTTCTCAGTGAATCCACACCTGGCGAAAAAAATCGCTCATCACTAATCAACAATTTGCATTGTGCAAATATAAAGCATTTTATTGAGATCCCCACATTGTTGAGTTTAGTGCAAAATTCAGTTATAGTGCCAGATTCTGTTTATATAGTAGGCAACCAGTTGTTTAGTTTAAAGATTATGAGCAGAAAGGTTGAAAATTAAATACAACTTAAAAAAGGAAACTATCAAGCACCATATTGTGTAAACTGGAACCATCACACTTTATCTCACAGTCAAAGGAAATAATATATATTTTTGTGGTTTTTTCAAAATAATTTTTCTAATATAACTGTAGAAAAATAATATTGAGTACCAAAGTAAGCTTTTGTCCATAGTTATAACTTTTCTCATTTTCCATCAGTTAAAAAAAATGGGAAAAAAAAAATAAATAAACAATTGCACTTATACTTTGTTGGATTTTTATCAACTTTTCTAAACATTTGAATAAAATCACTGATCCATATCCGTAAAGCTCTCAAACATCTCGAATCTAAAATGTTTTTACATATCTGCCAAAAGATAAAAGAAAAAAAAAAACATTTCTGACATTTAACATTGATTTCATACTTTAAATTGCAATAACCTTTTCTAGGCTACAGGAAACTGATCTCCTTTATGCTTTCTTTATAATAATATCCATGTAATACAATTAAAAAAAAATCTAAAGGGCAAATCAGCATTTTTATGTTTATGCACATATTTATTTTCTATTGAGAACACCAGACACAAAATAAATAGGATTTTTATGGAAATCACACTGTCGGTTTTATGAATATTTGGTTATTTTGTGAAATGTACTATTTTGTTGTTTGTTTCTAAAAGTTTCTGCTCAGTGAAAAATACATTAATACATTAATAAATCACCCATTAATTTAAAATTGAATTTTGGATTATTTGTTCTTATAGCAACACGATTCTGGAAGATTCTAAATTAGACTTAGACTTTTAGCTTTAAAAAAAAAGTATGCATAAAACTTTTTATATAATGAAATTAAGGGGGTTATTTATTAAAGTCTGATTTTTCCTCATTGGAGCTTTAAAGGGAAAAACACAATTTTATTTTTTTTGGAGGGAAAAAAACTATTTTTTTTTGTGATTTATTAAACCCCGATGGTGTTCAAAGTCAGAATAAAAAGGTACTCTATCTCAAATGGCAGATGTCTGTTACAATTGGAAGATATCATGATCTGCACTGGGTTTTGTACAATTATCCAAATAATTTGTGGTTTCGAGGTGTTGAAAATCAACTTTTGACACCACGTTGGCAATTCCGATTTTTTCATGATATTATCGAGGCTTTTCCCTGCACCACATTTTTTTTTTTAATACGTTAAAAATGTGCACAGGGTCTCAAAGTGGTTTTAAGAAAATAGAGAGACATTTTCGGACTATAGGAAATTACCCCCTATGTTTTGGAGCATGCCTGTATTTTTTGGGTTATAAAGTTACATGTTACAAAGAAACTCACCAATAAGGATGAGAAAACGTTTTCACCTTATGCAGTTTTGCTGTTTCAACCAGTGCAGTATTTTTTGTGAATAAATGCTAGAATTTCATCTTGCAGTCTTTTCTAACAGAAAACAATAACCACAGCCAATCAAGTTCCTCCGTCAAGATTGACTCGCTAGATATCAATGCCATCTAGTGTCATTTTGAGGGAGCATAAACCCAGTGCACCATCTTGCCCAATAAAAACACCTTAAGGCTGATATAATTTTTTGTATCCATTGACTCTAATCCATTGAGTGTAATATTTGTGGTTTCACAAATTTTTTTAGCAAACCAAAATTGCCCAATTGTGTTCATCACTACACATCAACATTTAGGGGCAGATTCATTAAGGGTCGAATTTCGAAGTTAAAAATACTTCGAAATTCGACCCTCGAATTGAAATCCTTCGACTTCGAATATCGAAGTCGAAGGATTTAGCGCTAATCCTGCGATCGATCGATCGAAGGATTTTTCGTTCGATCGAACGATTAAATCCTTCGAATCGAACGATTCGAACGATTTTAATCCAACGATCGAAGGAAAATCCTTCGATCAAAAAAGGTTAGCAAAGCTATGGGGACCTTCCCCATAGGCTAACATTGACTTCGGTAGGTTTTATCTGCCGAAGTAGGGGGTCAAAGTTTTTTTTAAAGGGAAAGTACTTCGACTATCGAATGGTCGAATAGTCGAACGATTTTTACCTCGATTCGTTCGATTTCGTTCGAATTCGAACGAATTTAACCAATTCGATGGTCAAAGTACCCAAAAAATACTTCGAAATTCGAATTTTTTTCATTCGAATCCTTCACTCGAAGTTAGTGAATCTGCCCCTTAGGGGCCGATTCACTAACTTCGAGTGAAGGATTCGAAGTAAAAAAACTTCGAATTTCAAAGGTTTTTTTGGGCTACTTCGACCATCGAATGGGCTACTTCGACCTTCGACTACGACTTTGCATCAAAGGATTCGTAGTAAAAATCGTTCGACTATTCGACCATTCGATAGTCGAAGTACTGTCTCTTTAAAAAAAACTTCGACCCCCTAGTTCGCCATCTAAAAGCTACTGAAGTCAATGTTAGCCTATGGGGAAGGTCCCCATAGGCTTGGCTAATTTTTTTTGATCGAAGGATATTCCTTCGATCGTTGGATTTAAATCCTTCGAAACGTTCGATTCGAAGGATTTAATCGTTCGATTGAAGGAATAATCCTTAGATCGTTCGATCGTACTATCTGAGCTAAATCCTTCGACTTCGATATTCGAAGTCGAAGGATTTTAATTCCCAGTCGGATATCAAGGGTTAATTAACCCTCGATATTCGACCCTTAGTGAATCGGCCCCTAACATTTAGGGGCAGATATATAAAAAATTTAATGTGATTTTTTTTCCCCACAATTCAAACTTCTTTGCATCAAAACAAACACATTCAAGTTATATTTTAGAAAAACTCAATCAATTAGATCATTAGAGTTTTTTTCCCCGTTGTTTTTGACCATCTGATTTTTCGATAAACATGCAAACATTCAAAATTATCCTAAGTAGAGAAACGCTCACACAACTCACAGATTTGATTCTTGATAAATATGCCCCTAAATTAAAAGTGTCCATTAAAAATAGAATAACAGTCCATTTCACACCTCCTTCAAAAATAAAAAGGTTTACTGGTCATTTTAGACAAGATACTGTAGATACTGTAGGTCTACAATGAGTTAATGCCAAAAACGTGTCCTTAGAAGAAATCTCAGGATACCTGAAATACTTATAGTGAAGTCTTCGTCTAGAAAATTGAATTTCTTTTGAGGTTGTGGAAAGCATTCCATTTCATTCCACACTGTCGCATTTTGTATTTGAAATAAACCTCACTCTTGGTGTAATGTTTTTATATATATGTTTCTGAGCTGCTTCTGAGCCCTGGAAATAAAGGGAATTACATTTTAGATTACTATACAAATTAATATTCATGTCGGAAAGGCAAGGACAAAAATGAAAAACAAATCTCCATTTCTCTAACCTCACCTCAGGCGTAGTCATGATGTCCAATTCCACTTGTCCAAAATATATAAATATATTAGTAATTACATTTCATTAAAATTTGATTCTGCATTCTAAGTACATATTTTGCTTTTTTACTGAAGTTATGAAAATTCTTTCCGCTATCCAAATGTTGACCAGATTTTTTTCTATAGTTAAAGTTGTTGCTGGAAGACGTTTTCATAATATAAGACATCTGAAACAAACAGTGGAACAGGCAACGTTATTAAAGTTTTAAGATTACAGAAATGACTTTTCAAAATATTTTTTTCCTTCTAAATAAACAGAAAATGTTACAGAACCAGAACAAGAGATGTGCACTTTTGTTTTCCTAGTTATTTGATCATGCCAAACGTGCTCTTTAGCAGAGGAAAAGTTTAGCTAAAGTTTTTTATTCCCATGAGCTGATCAACTACAATGTACTGACATAATATTTATAGTTTATAAGCCCGTTGGCCTACCCTGCAAAATAAGGTCCTGGTTTCTGGTTACTTTTTTCCTGTGGATGTTGTGTATTCAGATCAATATTATTAATATAATATTGTAATAGTATAATACTGTATAATAATATTATATAATTAAATATTCTACAATTAGGGCTGATTTATCAAGGGCTGAATTTCGAAGAGTTTTTTTGAACTCCCATTACTTCGAAATTCTAATTAATCAAAAAAAATAGAAATTGATCAAAAAATTGAATAAGTCCATTTTAGTTTGAATTCGAATTGTACAAATTAAAGTAATAGCTCATTTGAATCTTACGATTTGAAGTTTTTCCAAAAAAAAATTTGATTTTTCAGATAGGTTCTAGGAGGCCCCCCATAAGCTAAAACAGCAATTTGGCAGGTTTTAGATGGCGAATTTTCAATTTTTTTTTTTCAAATTTGAAACAAATTTGGACTATTCCCTAGTCGAAGTACACAAAAATAAGCTCAAAATTTAAAATTTCTAAATTCTAATTTTCAATTCGACCTTTGATAAATCTGCCGTTACATGATAAATTTCGAATTTTCGAATTTTTTTCAAATTCTAATCAAGTTTGGACTATTCCCTAGTTGAAGTACACAAAAATTAGCTCAAAATTCTAATTTTTCAAATTTGAATTTTCACTTCAACCTTTGATAAACCTGCCCCTAAGGTAAGAAAGGACATAACCGCATGCTGTCATCACAATGTATATGTTTTGAACATCAATTGGTGAAAAAAGTTATAGTTGTTCAATGTCCTTGCATGTGAAATACATATAAACAGTATGTTCTCTTCCTGGTAAGTGCTTAAAATAAAAAAAAAAAAACACTCAAACACCCTTTATGTAGATAAAAAAAGATAAGATAGTTGCCCAGAGTTTAAAGGATACGGCAACCTCCAGGTAGTAAAGAAACACACTGGCACACGAGACTTGTAGTTGCAGGGCAAGGCCTTGCAAAAAATTTTACTGTGGAAGTGCAACGTTTCTGGGCTTCAAACTACAAGTCACATGTGCCAGTGTGTTTCTTTTCTTCTCTTCCTGGGTAAGTCCTGGGAAGTGTCACCAACTGTAACCTTCAGCACTTAATACCCCTCCGAATTGTGTCTGTAGGTTACTCTCCTTACGGATTCACTGCAAATTTCTGCATTTCACTGCCGGCAAATATATTCTCGAAACTCTCACTAAAATTCAAATTTTTTTCAAATTTGATTCGAATTTGGAGTATTCCCTAGTCGAAATACACAAAAATAGCTTGAAATTAGAATTTTTTTTAATTTGACCCTTGATAAATCTGCTCCTTTTGACTTTTTAATTATCATTAGTCTGGTTTTATGATGAACTGAAAGTTCAATGGGTTTCTTTCTTAAATATGTGCATTTTAAACTTGCACAAACATTGATCTTCATTATGCAAATATGCACCGAGGGCCATGTGTTTGTTTAGATTTTTAGCTAAATTAAGGAATATCTTGGCAGGAAAAGTGTGTCTTCTAGACGTCGTAGGCTGTTGATTAATCACACATAATGGGCAGACAGCATGTGGGGAAAGGTAATTTCATACCAATCACAAGCTATTATTTGACAGTCTTTCTTGTGTTTCTCATCATTATCACTGACAGCAAGGAGAGAAAAAAGGAAACAATCAAAATAGTTCATGTAGTTCATGCGGTTGGGAAAATAATTGTTGGTTGAGCTTTAGAAGCTTCAAGCACAATTAAATAAGGATGACATTTAAGTTATTCTATATGGTATTTTCTCTGCAAACCTATTTCATATGGAAGAGAAGTGCCCACAAATACCCCTTCCATCATTTATTGGTGTAAGTTTTCTGGGAGACCTCCTTATGCTGGAGGAGGGTGTGGGTTTTCTGGGAGACCTCCTTGTGCTGAAGGAGTATGTGAGTTTTTTGGGAGACCTCCTTGTGTTGGAGGAATGTGTGAGTTTTCTGGGAGACCTCCTTGTGCTGGAGGAGGGTGTGAGTTTTCTGGGAAACCAATGTGTGATGGAGATGGGTGAGAGGCCAGTGGACATCTCTGTATGCTGGAGGGAGGTGCTGCCAGCAGCCAGTGAATGAGTAACCCTGGAGGGGAGAGTAGAGAGGCTTAGAGAGAAGACTGAATATACCTGAGAGTAGGAGTTGCTCGTCAATGGTGAGAAACCCAGAGAGGGGGGAACGTTTAAATGCATGATGTTGAAAAGCTAATGAACTGTATTCCTATGAATTTATGCTGGGAAAAGCCTTAAGAAATAAACCTGTGTTTGGCTGAAGACGTGGTGTCCCTGTCTTTTGCCCCATATACTCTGCTAAACCTGCCTACCGTTGCTAATTCCCCAAAAATGACATGTACCAGCAGCCAGTTTGTCACAATATTTGCCCTCACTCATCTCCAATCTATCAAGGTTCATGGTCAATGTATTGATGTATTTTTTTAACCCAAATGAACTATATAACTATGTGACGGGTGCACAAGCAGCCTCTCTTCTATTCACAAAGTGCATTATATTCTAGAAGCCTGTGTATAATGCATTTTATGCTTTAGTTTTCCTTTAATATCGCATTAAATCTCCCCCCTAGATGCTCATTATAATCCAGGATGATGTTTGGTGAAGGTCAGCACATTATTTTCCGCTCATAACTATCTTATCATTGTAAATTAGAACACAAATACCTGTCTCAGTCGCTTCTGTTTTGTGATCTTTTTCTTTTTTACTTCTGTGTCTCATGGAGTTTGATACAACAGATCACGTCTTCTGGAATTGAACATCTGTAAATGGGAAGCAGTCTATAAAGAATTCCATACTGTGCTGTATATTAACAATTGCAATTTATATCTGTGGGCTTTTCATCTGCAGTGAAGTGAGACCTCCTGTTGCAAAGCCTCCGTATCTTTACGTTCTGTCCGCTCTATGTACAAATGCGCTTTCACTCAACTTTTAAGATAAAATGCAATCAGTCGCTTTTAAAAGAACACTCTGGCACTCGGCTAAATTATTTTAACTTCCTTTCTGTTTAACCTTTTATTCAATGATACTCCTATGGGATTTTCTTTTTCTACTTATGAAAATAAGCTAAACAAGTGTAGAGATAGGGATAACATGCAATGTAATGACCCAGGGGGTAATAGTAGGAATGTTCCATTGGTGTGTGTTTAGACTTAGGTTATGTAATTAAAGGAACTAAATTTGTCCATGAGCAGTAAAGGTCCCCATACGCAGTATAATCTGCAGATTATTGGGCAGCGTATGGGCTTTCCAAATCAATATCTGGCCGAAAGACACACAGATGTCGATTGCCAGGTTTAAAAATCCATTGACTTGAGGACCACATTGGTTCATTGATGTGGTCCTCAATTGGACCCCCTGTATTCTCCTTGTTGTGATCTGATGGTTGAGCCCTAGGGCCCACGACTGGATCAGCCCAATTTCACCAATCTTGCAGAATGCCAAATAAGTGAATCTTTGTATGTATTACCAGCTTAACCCTGGCAAATCCTTCTTAGGAATAAAATTACAAACTTTTCTCACATCTTTCCTAAGCAGAAGAACATCAGCCTCTTTCTTTCTCCTGACAACTTCCTTGACTACTTGCTGGTCAGACTGGTGGGAAACTGACCAGCAGGTGGCGCTGTTGTAACAAAATTCACTCATATTAACAGTACGGGGCACATTTACTAAGTTCGAATGAAGGATTCGAAATAAAAAAACTTTGAATTTCGAAGTTTTTTTGGGGGTATTTCGACCATCGAATAGGCTACTTAGACCTTCGACTACAAATTAGATTCGAACACTTCGAATTAAAAATCGTTCGACTATTCGACCATTCTATAGTCGAAGTACTGTCTCTTTAAAAAAAACTTCGACTACATACTTCGCCACTTTAAACCTACCGAGCTACAATGTTAGCCTATGGAGACCTTCCCCATAAGTTTTCTAAGCTTTTTCTGATCGAAGAAAAATCGTTCAATCGATCGATTAAAATCCTTCGAATCGTTCGTTTCAAAGGATTTAATCAGTCGATTTTTACTTTGATCGATCTAAGTATTTGCGGTAAATCCTTCGACTACGATATTCGAAGTTGAAGGATTTTACTTAGAGGGTCGAATTAGAGGGTTAATTAACCCTCGATATTCGACCCTTCGTAAATGTGCCCCTACATGTATCCCTTAATATCTTGAAAATAAATAAATAAATAAATAATGAATATAAATGACAAAAGTGCTTACAATAGCCCCACATATGAATTAACTTGTACTTTTATGACTTCACCAACAAAAACATTGCCTCTGTGCCTGCTATAGACGCACCAGTTTAAAATAACTCCACTCTGGTTTTAATACAGAAAGTAGGTGAAGTAGAGGACTGGCTCATTATTGATTAGATTCGCTTTTTGAACATATTTGTACTAAATTGGACTGAATTATGAGCAAAATGCTCATTGGTCAAGGATTCTCAGTTAAAAGTCTTCAAACCGTCACATCACTATATTGTGTAGTTGGAGTAAATATCATCAAAAATCTTATATGTATTAAAACAGCATGTTTTTTTAATCTCTTTTGTCTTTTCTCCAAATTATTTGGCTTTAGAGTTGTCCAAACTCTTGCACTTTTTGCTGGATTTGACCGAATTCTTTGTGTTTTCCAAAACCAAATGGTAACCTTTGGCATTATGTGAATTTAAAGTGCTGGACAGCATTTTTAGGGTTCACTATTAATTATGTTACATAGGGTATACGTTCATTATAAACCAAATCTTGAGCAGTTAAGGGTTCTCTTAAAAATTAATGCATTCAACATGAAAGGAATTCTGTCATGATTTTTATGGTATAGCTTTTATCACTAAATTACAATGTGTATAATGCAAGTAATTCATTCTGCCATTTAAAATTGAATTGTTGAACCAATAAATGTATTAATTCATTGTAATATTGGTGTGTAGGTAATTTTGCCTTTTCATGTGCTTTCAGAAAGAGCCAGCATTTCAATGGAACTGCTTTCAGATAAGCTATTGTTTCTCCAACTCATTGTCACAGAAGGAGTTGTAACTTGGGCTAGCCAGACTTGGATTTTTATTATTGAGTGTTTTTCTCATATCTACTACTAGGTGGAGCATGGGAGCATTTGCAACTTGTTACGGCACTATAGTGTAGAGAAGCCCGTAACTGCCAGGACCTACCCCTTAGGTGTAGCAGAAGAGCCCTACTAACTTCGGTGTTCACCAACACTCTTTTTGGGGCAGGGATCCTACCCACGGCCAAGGTAGTCTGAAGTGCAGTACAAAAGGATCAGGCAAGGTCAAAGTCGTGTCCAGGCAAGGGTCAGTGGCAGGCGGCAAGAATCAGAAGTCAAAAACCAGACAGGAGTCAAAAACCAATACGGAATAAAGGAAAAAGCTTGAGCGGAGTCTAGAATACTGAAAACCAGCTTGTGCAATAAATCCAAACAAAAAGCGCTCTTTATCTTGAATTTTGGAGGCAATTGTGACGTCAGCACACTTGGTGACATCACAATGCACCGTGCATCAATCTAGACACGAAGCGAGCATCATTACGAATATGCATGTCCAAACGTGCTGACGTGTGTCTCATTCATTTTTTGATCTTCATACCTTAAGTCTATTTGAAGCTCATATAAACATTAAATAAACCCAATAGGCTGGTTTTGCTTCCAATAAGGATTAATTATATCTTAGTTGGGATCAAGTACAAGCGACTGTTTTATTATTACACAGAAGGAAATAATTATATGAATTTTGATTATTTGATTATAATGGAGTCTATGGGGTAAATTTATCAAAGAGTGAAGTTCCGCCACTACAGTGAAATTCCGCAGCTCTCAATTCATTTCTATGGGATTTTGAAAGGCGTATTTATCAATGGGTGAAAGTGAAAGTTCACCCTTTGATAAATACGCCTATAAAAATCCCATAGAAATGAATGGAGAGCTGCGGAATTTCACTCTAGTGGCGGAACTTCACTCTTTGATAAATATACCCCTATGGGTGATGACCTTTCCATAATTCATAGCTTTCTGGATAATGGGTTTCTGGATAATGGGTCCCATACCTGTGCTTGTTATATCACAGGCTTGTGTCTCTTCCCAAGTGCAGTATGATGGGAAAAGAACAGCCACAATCCCAAGGCTCAGAGAATAACAGACTCAGGAGCTTCAGATTTATGATTATCATGTATTGATTACCTGTACATTATATACTAACAGAATAAGAGACTTAGGGGCCGATTCACTAAGCTCGAGTGAAGGATTCGAATGAAAAATACTTCGAATTTCGAAGTATTTTTTGGGTACTTCGACCATCGAATTGGTTAAATTCGTTCGAATTCGAACGAAATCGAACGAATCGAAGTAAAAATCGTTCGACTATTCGACCATTCGATAGTCGAAGTACTTTCCCTTTAAAAAAAACTTCGACCCCCTACTTCGGCAGATAAAACCTACCGAAGTCAATGTTAGCCTATGGGGAAGGTCCCCATAGGTTTGCTAACCTTTTTTTGATCGAAGGATTTTCCTTCGATCGTTGGATTAAAATCGTTCGAATCGTTCGATTCGAAGGATTTAATCGTTCGATCGAACGAAAAATCCTTCGATCGATCGCAGGATTAGCGCTAAATCCTTCGACTTCGATATTCGAAGTCGAAGGATTTCAATTCGAGGGTCGAATTTCGAAGTATTTTTAACTTCGAAATTCGACCCTTAATGAATCTGCCCCTAAGTTGCTTTATAGTTGGAACAGAAGAGCCAGAACAATCGGCTTCTGCACCGGGAAGTTAATCTGCGCACAAAGCTATGAGGACATAATTACCTGTAACAGATTTCATCTTCCTGAATTGCGCACAATGATAGCACCGCATTCTTATTTCTCCACTTGAATAATACCTACTTATTATAAACCACAAGAATAAAGCTCTCCAAAGCTCCAAGACTTGTCACCCATATTTGTAAGGGAATAAATCAGAATCATGGCGGGTTCTGTGATCTATTCTTATCCCTCCGCTGAACTGTTTTATTCTTTGCCCTCAACAAACATTAATGCCTTGTTTTCAGTAATCACTTCATGGTCATTGCTAGGAACAAATTAAAAATAAATTGCCACCGTGCCGGGCCTTGAAGCTTTAATCTTCTTTGTCTGCCATTATGTTACGAGCAAATGTTACGCTAAGTATCAGAGCCATGATACACACTTGGATGTTTATGATCACATTTTTTAATTACACAAATCATATTTTCTTTCTTTTTCCAGTTATAGACTATTATATATTATTGTTGTTTTTATTTTCGTAATACAATGTTTGATTAGAGTTCAGGACCACCAGGGAATACTACCATTCATCATTGTACTGTATTAATATAATTAAATTGTTATTTAAAGGGATACTGTCATGGGAAAACATGTTTTTTTTTTTTTTCAAAATGCATCAGTTGATATTGCTGCTTCAGCAGACTTCTGCACTGAATTATTTTTTTTCAAAAGAGCAAGTGGATTTTTTAATATTTAATTTTAAAATCGGACATAGTGTCTGTTTCCCAGGTGCCCCCAGTTATGTGACTTGTGCTCTGATAAACTTGAGTCATTTTTTACTGCTGCATTGCAAGTTGGAGTGAGGGCACCCCTCCCTTCTCCTCTTATCTCAGCAGAACAATGGGAAGGTAACCAGATGACAATAAAAATCCATGTCCCCCTGTGACTCCTTTAGTTACTTTGGGGCAAATTCACTAAGCGCCGAAGCGCCAAACGCGAGTGTTAATTCGCTAGCGTTTTTTCATTTTCGCTACTGCGCAAATTCACTAACGAACGCTGGTGTAGTTTCGCTAGTGTTACTTCGCACCCTTACGCCAGGTGAATTTTCGCTAGCGATGTAACTACGCAAATTCATTAACTTGCGCAGTGTACTGAACACTACCTTTTACGCTAGACTTCCTTCGCCACCTCAGACCTGGCGAAGCGCAATAGAGTAGATAGGGATTGTTTCAAAAAAAGTCAAAATTTTTTCTAAGTCCCAAAAAACGCTGGCGTGTTTTCTACATTATGGGTGATAGGCTGAAAAAGATCGAAAAATTTTTTGGGGCTCCCCTCCTTCCCCCCTACATTTCCTGACTCATGGCAACTTACCTAGACAGTGGGCACATGTGTAGGGCAAAATAAAAATTTTATTTGAAGATTTGAAGGTTTTCTAGGCATTTGTAGTGCTGATACGTATTCCTCCATTGAAATTTGAATTTCGCGCCGTATGCAGATTAGCCTTCGCTAGCGTAACTTCGCTTTACATAGCGAATCAACGCTAGCGCAACTTCGCAACCTTACGCTACCCCTGTGCGCAACTTCGGATTTTAGTGAATTTGCGGATCGCTGGCGAAACTACGCATTCGCATCTTAGTGAATTTGCCGCATTGAGTAGGAGAAAGTAGTTTCAGGCTGGCTCTTTCTGAAAGCATATGACCAGGCAAAATGACCTGAGATGCACCTACACACCAATATTACAACTAAAAAATCTTGGCCATGGGACTCCTTTCTGTAGTACCCCTTGCACCCCCCTGATGGTAGATTTGCAGGTGGCACTACGAAGATGAGCCATCACTAACATCATCATTGACGACCACCTGCTGCCTACAACAATATGGTTGCTTTAGATTAGGCTGTTTTTTCTATGCAGCCCTAAGCCAAGGCAGCTAAAAAAGTCTGCAAAGACTAATTACAGACAAAACATATTAAAGAAACCAGGGGTGCATGTATATGACCCTTAGTGCTCACTTAAGAAGCACCAGAAGGTGCATAAAATGGTGTGTAACTCAGTCAGCTCTGTTTTCATGGCCAGAGCCTCAGGTGTCTGTGCTAGGGTTGGCACCTTTCCCTACTACTAACTCCAGTAGGGGCGATGACACATTGGAGTGGGATGATGCCATTGTGGTTGTAGAGGTCAATGACAATGGCGGGCAGAGTATGGTGATTGGCCGATCAATTTCAGGGAATCCTATCTGGTTTTCTTGATTTAGAAAACCGGACAGTAAGTTTTCACCCGAACAGCCCTCCCGAAAACCTTGCTATCAGGGTCAAAAACCGGACTGGTGGCAACCCTAGTCTGTGCTCTAAACTGGAGAAACCTCTGGATATGCAAGAAAGGTAGAAAGCAGTGTGCAAAATGCCAAAAAAAGATGGATTGCTGCCCTTTTGTACTTTCCACACAGTGTTCTGTAAATTATCCCTAATATCTCTAATGTAAACCAGTTCAAACTGATGACCTCTATGTGGAAGACGATCAATCAAACTTGAAGAGAATACAACCTATTGTATAGTGCTGTGCAAAATGGTGACACTTACGTGATCATAGCAGCAATGATAATAACCCTATCAGATATAGATGTTTGTCCTTTGGATGCAATGATGAAATTGTGTGCTGACTAATTGTTAAAGGAGAAGGAAAGCTATGGAGGCATTTTATTTCCAACAGATTAGCTGCAATAGTGCAAGCTAGAATACTATATTTATTCTGTAGAATGTTTTACCATACCTGATATATAAGCTCTAGAAGCTCTCTCTGTTTGTTTAGGATATCTTGGTGTGACATCACTTCCTGCCAGAGTCCATCCCTGCTCACTTATAGCTCTGGACTCTGAATACAGCAGAGAGGGGGAGGGGAGGAGCAAACTGAGCATGCTCACGCCCGGGGCAAGAAGGTTTAAGCTGAAAACAGGAAGTCTGATACAGAAGCCCATGAGTACACAATAGAAGGGAAGAAATGCAGTGTTTCTTTTGACAGAGGACTCGGCAGCATTACTTTGAGGGTTTACTGAAATATTAAGGTGAGCCTTTCTAATGAGGCTTACTTAGTCTTAACCTTTCCTTCTTCTTTAAGAGATTTGATCAACCTGCAATGAGACCAAGTGCCAGATCATTCACAGATCAGCCTACGCGCAGCCGACTTTATTCTACAAATGCAACACCTGCGTCTTTGCTAAAAAGCCTGTTCATCTCACCACGTCAAGTTCCATATTCATATCCATATTTCATAGTGACAACAGCATTACATCTAAAAAGATCACAGTTTAGAACATTAGAAATGCAGCAAACAGGAAATGTGTTGGAGTAGAAATAAACAACGTGTTGACATTTTATAAATAAACAATAATATAATATTCAAACCTCTCACAGACATTGTTGTGTCCTTGTCTATAATTGATGGGCTGCTGGGATGGGGGGGATAAGCATTAGCCCTTTTTATTCTACGTATAAAGTACAACTCTATAGAAGCTGTGAAGAAATTATTTAGAAGCTGAAAAAGAAATTACTCAGAATGGAAGACCAACATTATATTTTGCAGCAGATAACTCAGGACTTTATGATATTGTTTTATTTTAAAGAGCATTTATTCAATAGTGTTAACTACGGAAAACAGGATCTTTAGAGGTTTTAGAGGTTTTCATATTCTTTAGTGAATTACTAAAATACTTTTTAGATTCAAATCTTTTAATAACTTTTGTGGCACCCAGGGTTTTAGAGAAATTGTGCCTTAAAAAAACTGTAATACCACTAAAATCCAGCCTTTAATAAAGGGCCTCAAAGGATTAGGAAGCCTTCTTCACAAGCAATTGTATTCTACAAACTAACGCCAATAGAAAATCACACTTATCTACTCACGCAACAACATCAGATAAAATACAATTATTAAATATATAACTAAATAATTGTAATTTAATTATTTTCATTATACATTAAAATGATATTGTAGTAATACACACTGTAATAAGATAATAATAATTTAATGTAATAATTTAATAAGACAGTAGTGATGGGCGAATACATTTTCCAGGTGCGAATTCACATCGAATTTCCATGTTTCACCGCCTTGAAAATTCACTGCCGAATATTTGGCAGCGTCCAAAAATTTTGGACGCCCATGGGAAAAGCCGCTCGCATCATAACCGCAGCACGTCAACATTATTTGGACACCCATTGACTTTAACATCAATGTCAAAATTGACGCGAGCATCAGAACAGACTCAGGGAATTTTCAACAATTTCGCGGGAAATTGTCAAATTTGCCCATCACTATAAGATTCTTTCAAGTAAGCTAGACATTAGTGATGGGGGAATTTATTGGCCAGGCGCGAATTTGCGGCGAATTTGCGCGATTCACCTCCAGCGAATAAATTTGCAAAACGCCCGCGAAAATTCGCGGCAAAAATTCGCCGGCGTCAAAAAAATATTTTCCAGAAAAACGGACGTCAAAATGGGTGCCAGAGTCAAAAACGCGAATTTTTGGCCGTTTCACGAATTTTTTGCCATTTCGCGAATTTCGTAATTCGTTTTGCAAATTACGGCGCAAATTCGCCCATCACTACTAGACATTTCTGTATTGTGAGCACAATTTGGTGCTTAAAAAACAAAAGAAAAACATGACTAAAGCAAACTTAGAAAACGAAGTGAATGAAATAAAAGAGGAAATGTGAATATCGTGCTTAAGGTGCAGCATGGAGGATAAAGTGGCTACTGACCTTGACTGGACATTGAAAGTGTAGTTATCAAACTGTTTGTCATGCAGAGTGATTGGAACCAGTTTCAAGTCCTTCTGTTCAACAGGAGAGCTCCGGCTTATTACAAAATAGACAAAGTGCCCGGGTTGGTTAAATCTTTTTCAGCTGCGTAATGGATTTCCAACAGGGAAAATGTGAACGTTTATTTTGCAAAGAAACACGATATAATAATAAACTGTTTGGGATCTCAGTGGTAGCATTGAAGAAATAAAAGATGATATTTTGGGGTTTAATTATGAAGCTAAGCAAAATATTTTCTGTGTGAAAAATATAAAATAAATGGTACATTACTAACGCTCTGTTGTCCTTACGTGGGGATACCTCCATGCAAAGCAAAGGGTTTTGCTTTTTTAATACAAGAATCATGTCAAAAAGTCCCATTTTTTTACAGTACTTTAAGGGGTTATTTACCAAATCCAAAATGTTGTCACTATTTTCTGACGGACCAAATCCGTTTCCCCCTTATCGAGAAATTTTCACCAAAATTTTTTGGGCAAAAATATGATTTTTTTTTTGATTTTACACCCAAAACCTGTGATTTTTTTGACACTGAAACCAATCATCCAAGCCCCTCAATGGCATTAACAGGATCAGCCATCACAACATCATCCGGCAGTGCAGTCCTCTACGTGAAGAACCATCTACTCTTCTTCCAGTGAAAGCTCTGTTCCACTATTCTTAAGGAGAGGACTCTGGTGCGGTGATCCTAATTGTCTAAAATGTCCACTAATGCACTTGTAAAGAGTGTAAAGAGTAAAGAGTAAGTGTAAAGGGTTAAGAGAAAACAACCCCAACCTTGTCAGTCTCCCCTCATAATTTAACTCTTCCCTCCCTCTAACCAGTTTAGTTGCACTTAGTCTCTGCACTCTCTCCAGCTCATTTATATCCCTCTTAAGGGCTGGAGTCCAAAACTGCCCCCATACTCCAGATGAGGCCTCACCAGGGACCTATAAAGAGGCAGAATTATGTTTCATCCCTTGAGTTAATGCCCTTTTTTATACAAGAACTTTATTTGCTTTAGTAGCCACAGAATGACACTGCCCAGAATTAGACAACTTGTTATCTACAAAAACCCCAAGATCCTTCTCAGTTAAGGAAACTCCCAACACACTGTCATTTAGTGTATAACTTGCATTTATATTAGTTTTGCCAAAGTGCATAACCTGCATTTATCAACATTGAACCTCATTTTCCAGTTTGCTGCCCAGTTTTTCAATTTAGTCAAATCACTCTTCAAAGTAGCAAAATCCTGCATGGAACTTAAAGTCTTGTACAATTTACCAAGGAACTAGTACAGAGCTCTGCTGTACCCCACTAACAAAACTGGTCAAATTAGAAAATTCCCATTTACCTACCTAATCTATCCTTCATCCAGTTCTCTATCAAAGTACAAATACTATGTTCCAGTCCAACATTCCTTAATTTACAGACTTAACTGACAGGTTTATACAGAGGGGGTACCCCAAAGGGAAACTTAAAGCAGTGGAAGAGGAGGTCCAGAAGATAGAACGCACTGAAATACTAAGACCCAAACAAAAGAAAATTGATAGGGATAAACTAACTTGCGTTAGTAAATATGATAACAGGAGCAAAATGGTAGAAAGAATTGTTAAACAATATTGGCCAGTACTGCAGACTGATGCCACTTTCGGACCCCTTTTTTCTAACTTCCCCCGGTTTGCATACAAAAAAGGCAAATCAATACGGGACACATTGTGCTCCAGTGTAGGATCAGATAGACTAAATACACCATTTAAAGGTAAGGCAAAAGTTGGTACCTTTCCGTGCATGGAGTGCAATTGTTGTAGTTCTATCATAAAGGGCCCGAATATAAATCATCCCATATCAGGGCAAGAAATTAAGCTGAATGCGTTTGCTACATGTAAAACAACCCACGTGATATATGTCCTGAAATGCCCGTGTGGGATGCTGTATGTGGGCAAAACCATTAGACCTGTGAATGTTAGGATCAAGGAACATAAGGGCAACATAAGAAATTTTAAAGCTGATAGTTACTCTGATACATCTGTATCTAGACATTTTCACATGGCTAAGCATAATGTATGTCAGCTTAAATGGAAAATATTAGAAACAGTACCAAAACCGACTAGAGGAGGGGATCACAGTACCATATTGTTACAAAGAGAAGCGAGATGGATTAGGCGTTTGGAAAGTACCCAGCCTAAGGGGTTAAATGAACAATACAATTTGTCATGCTTTTTATAACTGATGTAAGGAATTAATGTACTGTCTTTTACCCATAGGTATTATAATTAGTCAGCTAGCTGTATGGTCAAGGATCTCCTACAGAATCATGAAAGGGTGAGTCTACTTTAATAGGTATATACATTGTTAGCTACCAGTATTCAGTAAAATCGCAACAATGTTGCGAATAATTGCCAGTATGATTAGACATTTCTAGAGCAATATATTGCTGCTAATGTTCACAACATAGTAACAACAACAAGTGATTGGATAGGCTAATTTGCAGTGTCCATTTGTATCTACAGGTTAGGCTGATCTAAGCAGTTTCCTGGTTTTATCAAAATAAGCAATCGGATTTGTTCATTGGGACATTTGACACAGTCGTGTGATTCGTAAGAATAATGTGCACATAAGGTGTTTTAAAAAAATTTTTTATTGTAATAATGGTGTTTTAAAAAAATTTTTTATTGTAATAATGGTGTTTTAAAAAAATTTTTAATGCAAGTTTTTTCAGTATATGTATAAAGAGAATTTTTATCTGTTTTATACAATGGTTTTACACAGTATTAATATTGTGTCACAACAATGCATATGCACTTATATAATCAGATATACGCTAAACGTGTACCATGTTAGAATGGTTTGTTACTATGCACTTTATAATTGTTTTGTTGCACTATGCACTAAATACACTTCACTCTTAGGGATGTAGCGAACTGCCGATTTGGTGTTCGCAAACGCCGTTCGCGAACACCGGCAAAAAATGCGAACGTTCGCGAACAGTTCGCGAACTTCGAACACCCGCTAAAATCGTTCGATTCGAACGTTCGAAGGATTTTTCATTCGAATCGAACGTTCGAAGGATTTTAATCGTTCGATCGAAGGATTTTCATTCGAATCGAACGTTCGAAGGATTTTAATCGTTCGAACGAATGGAAATCGTTCGAACGAATGGAAATCGTTCGAACGAATGGAAATCGTTCGAACGAATGGAAATCGTTCGAACGAATGGAAATCGTTCGAACGAATGGAAATCGTTCGAACGAATGGAAATCGTTCGAACGAATGGAAATCGTTCGAACGAATGGAAATCGTTCGAACGAATGGAAATCTTTCGATTTTAGCGGTCGAATGGTCGAATGGTCGAACAATGTGTATTCGAATCGAACGTGAACTCAAAATGCGAACGTTCCCAAACGTTCGCGAACATTAGGCGGACGCGAACGGTCGAAGTTCACGCCGGCGAACAGTTCGCTACATCCCTATTCACTCTATGTTACACCAAGGGGTTAACTTTGTGAAATTAACCCATGCGACATGTGATAGGTCACATGAGGTTTTGAGGTTTTTTAAGTTTGTTGTTTGATTGTTCCTGCACACTTGACAAAGGGCGCCGCCCGAAACATGTTGTGTATCTCTACCCCCAATAAAGAAACTATTGCAGTTCAGTTGCTGCCTTGGATGTGTCCCACACCTTCATATTTTCTACAGTTTGACTAAACTGGGATATCAAGCACAGGATACCCCGTGGGAAAATCCGACTAAGAGACTAGGTGAGCTCCACGTGTATTCTCATTCCTTAATTTAACCAGTGACCTTCTGTGTGGCACTGTATCAAATGCTGTAGCTTAGTCTAAGTAGATCACATCCACTGCCTTGAGTCGAGGTTCCTGCTCATCTTCTCATAAAAGGCAATTCAATTAGTCTGGCAAAATCTATTATGTATAAAAACCATGCTTGCACAAACTCATAGTATTATCATAGTATTATGATTTGCAATGAAGTCAAGTAATACTCCTTCCAAAAAAGCTTTCCTACCACTGATGTCAGACTAACCGGCCTATAGTTTTGAGACTGAGAAAGGGATCCCTTTTTGAATAGCGGCACTACATTAGAAATACGCCAGTCTCTCAGCACTATGCCAGACCGAAATGAATCCTGAACATTAAGTAAAGTGGTTTGGAAATCACAGAGCTAAACTCATTTAGTACCCTGGGATGAATATTGCTATTTACGTATTTAATTTTACTCCTTGCTGCAATACCCTTTTCCATTTCTGCTTGTCTGATAGACGTGTTGCATGCTTTATTGGCCTCCTTGTGCCTGATAAGCAATTCAGCTCTCCCAGCAACCTCAACACCAACACTTCTATCAAACGACAAAGGTTTTCCTTTGCAACAACGTTCCTTGCTTACAAGGTGAAAGACTGACATGCACATTTATTAAAAAACTTTTTAAGAGACATCTTAATTTGTTTTTGACTTCCCATTTGTTTTTGTGTTTAGCCCTGTGAAAAGTATTTCCCAGTTAATATGCTTCAGAGATGCCCTTATACTGTTAAAGTTTGCACGTCTATAATTTTGTGTTTTAGTTGTTTCCTTATACAGTAGTGTTGCCTCTGAAACATAATCTCAAAGGAGACCATGTTATGATCACTATTCCCTAAATGCCCCTCACCCACACAAATGCTAGAGATGAGTTTGATATTATTAGCTCATTCCTAGAAGGTTCTTGAACAAGCTGAAATACTAGTCATTCAGCATATTAACAAACCTGCTAGCTTTTTCTGAATTTGCAGCCACATTACCCCAGTCAATGTCTGGATAATTGAACCTGCCCTTAATAACATCTTGACTTAGTTGTGAAGGCACCTCCATTTGTAATAGTAGCTGGACTTCATTCTTACGTTTAAAGGTGAGGCTGGAATAAACACACAAAAAAGAAAAGGGAAATAATTTAAAGTGTCAGTCAGTGAAAAATACACAAGTCCTGACCAGAAGCAGTGAACCAACAAGAAGTTGAGGCACACCAGGAGAACTAGTTGTAGGACTAGAATAGACCAACAGGAGCATAACCCAAATGGATACTAAAACAAGGGCTAGAAATTCAGGAACTGGTCATACGAACAAGGACAAGTATGACTCGTTCAGGATACAAGAGCTTCAATAATTAGAACAGGGTTTAAGGAACAAAAGCTGCTGGAGCTGGGAACACTGCATTTATAGGATATGTACAGGCAGCTTCTGCTGGGAGGTCTCAGGCAATGGACTGCACCTGTATTGACCTGCAGACTGGAGTAGTACAATTTCAATGCTAGGAATCATGGTACTTCTAGCATGCCTATGTATTATGGAGGTAAGGGCAGATGCTGTAGAGCCCCCACGATCAAAAACAAAAGACCTGATACATCTTTATGGACCTGTTGGCAGTCAAGTAAACCTGAGATTACAGAGATCACTGAGAGTACAGAGATTTCATGTAAATGCATTGCCTCTAATTTAGTTCCTGTAGCTACACAGTATAGGCTAGTGACCCAATAACACACAAACAATACAAATGTAGTAATGGATGAATTTGTACTGTTTAATTTCGCCCAAAAATTTGCGAATTTACTGTGAAATTTTCGAAACAGCGAAAAATTCACGAAATGCATGGGCGTCAAAATTATTTTTATTTACTTATGTACTATAGATGATTCCCTTTTGCAGTCCAGAATTTTGATAGCCCCCCCCCCATACCTTGTTTTACCAACATACGTTCCTCAGAAATTTTTCACCAGGTTTCGCCCATAGACTTCAATGCGTGAAAAATATTGTTGTGCATCAAAAAAAAAAGTTTCTTCGTCGTTTTATGAATCTTTGGCGAAGAGAAACTGGTCAGATTGGCCCATTACTACAGACCAACAATAAGTCATTCATGTTTACCAAGGCTAATGGAAACCTAAATAGGCTGCAACCAGTGTAAATTAGGTTCCTGTTTCAAATGCTACTATTGAATAACAAAATTATACTTTACAGACGTGGTTGTGTAGACAAACAGGCAATTATTTCCACCTATAGAAAACATCTTGGCAGTGTATGTACTGGTGATCTGTTGTTGGTAGACTAGAAGGAGTTAACTATAGAATCATCCTTGTGCCTTTAATTTCTGAGTTTGTTGCATGAGATCATTCTCTACAACCTACAGGTTTTATTTCAAATTGTATTACCAAGCAACAGGGTTCCTGCTTTTATCCACAAAGAAAACTTGAAATGTAATTTAATTCTTGTTTCAAATTACATGTAAGTGAATCTTCCCATCCACATTAACCTAATTATTTAAAGTATTTGAAAATATATTGACTTGCAAACCTACATCCGAGTAATTCTATAACTAGAAAACCCGCTTTATTTTTCAAATGTACTTCTACTATCTCCTAATTTGTTTTTTTTTTGTTTTGTTTTTTTGCAAAAATCATTGATTAAACTAAAACATGGAATGCTACAGAGCATTGGTAAAATAGATTAATAGAAATAAGGGAATGGAAAGGTCATTGCTGCATGCAAAATTGATGGCATTAGTTCAATAAACAGGTCTTGGACTAAACATGGTTTTGTTTTAATTGTGAAAACTCTAGATTTTTTTGTCATTTTTGAGCTAAACAGGTCTAACAACAAAATGAAGTAGTAGGAGAAGTCAGGGACAGGCAAGGGTCAAGAAACAAGATCAGAACAGAGTAAATGCACCCGGGCACTATGGAGATAGACTTAAGTTGGGCAGAGAATTATTGGCCATGACCCATTTTAAATTTTTGAATTTCGTGCCAAGCACGATGATTTCAGATGCAGCACTCGCATCAAAACCTGCAAGTAGCGCATGTAATTTCTGCATTAGTGTGCAAAGAAAGAGGATGTGGCAGTCGTACCCACACCACTAGACCACCAGGTATTCTTACACGTGGCAGTTTCACTTATCACTATTAGCTACTGTTTACTGCTATATCACATTCTAGGTGAGGTAGTATATGCAAGTAAGTAAAGTTGGATATGGGCTACTGACAGACCATGTGTCATGGGGTCCTTTGACGGTTTTCCCTCAATAAATGTCTGAAAATCGGTCAGATGTCGATCGGGCTGGTTTGAAAATTCAGTCAGATCGAGGGTCACAGCAGTTGATGGGGTCCTCACTTTGACCTCCTGTATTCTCTGCATTGTAATCAGATCCTTAGGCCCTAGGACCCATGATCAAATCAGCCTGATATTGCCCACTTCAAGGTGGGAATACCAGGAGAGATCCTCTGGTTTGGTAACCTCGTCAGACAAGCAGTTTTCTGCATGTATACATAGTAACATAGTAAATAATGTTGAAAAAAGACACACATCCATCAAACCTTTTAGGTTTGTTTTTTTTAATCTGCTAGTTCCAAAATGGCAATGGGACCAGTCCCTGGATCAACTTGTACTATGAGCTATCTCCCATATCCCTGTTTTCCCTCACTTGCTAAACACCATCCAACCCCTTCTTATACCTATCTAATGTATCAGCCTGTACCACTGATTCAGGGAGACAATTCCACATCTTCACAGCTCTCACTGTAACAAACCCCTTCCCAATATTTAGGCGGAACCTCTTTTCTTCTAATCTGAATGGGTGACCTTGTGTGAGCTGGAAAGACCTACTGGTAAATAAAGTATTAGAGAGATTATTATATGACCCCCTTATATATTTATACATAGTTATCATATCTCCCCTTAAGCGCCTCTTCTCCAGTGTGAACATCCCCAATTTGGCCAGTCTTTCCTCATAGCTAAGATTTTCCCTTTACCAGCTTAGTTGCCCTTCTCTGTACCTTCTCTAATACAGTAATGTCCTGTTTGAGTGATGGAGACCAAAACTGTACGGCATATTCTAGAGGGGGGCTTTCCAGTGCTCTATACAGTGGAAGAATGACCCCCTCCTCCCATGACTCTATGCCCCTTTTAATACAGCTTAAGACCTTATTTGCCCTTGATTCTGCTGACTGGCATTGCTTGCTACAGCTAAGTTTATCATCTACAAGGACTCCAAGGTCCTTTTCCATACTGGATTTACCTAGTGCAGTCCCATTAAGGGTATACCGTATATACTCGAGTATAAGTCGACCCGAGTATAAGCCGAGGTACCTAATTTTACATACGAAAACTGGGAAAACTTATTGACTCGAGTATAAGCCTAGACACAACTACAGCCCTGTCTCCCAGCAGCGCACATTCTGCCAAAGTGCCCCCCAACGATCAACTGGACCTCTTTGCAAAGTTGATGGTGACAGAGAATTGCCAAATGGATTACTGTGTGCATTGTCCCACTGTCCCACTACCATGTGCAGAGGGAGCTGTGTGATATTGCCATCACTGTTAATCCTTCATATAACCAACAGAGGGCACTGTGTGATATTGCAGTCACTGTTATTCTTTCATTTAACCAACAGAGGGCACACTGTTATTCTTTCATATAACCAACAGAGGGTGCTGTGTGATATTGCCATCACTGTTATTCTTTCATATAACCAACAGATGGCGCTGTGTGATATTGCAGTCACTGTTATTCTTTCATATAACCAACAGATGGAGCTGTGTGATATTGCAGTCACTGTTATTCTTTCATATAACCAACAGAGGGTGCACTGTTATTCTTTCATATAACCAACAGAGGGCGCTGTGTGATATTGCAGTCTCTCCCTAAGCGAACTGTTGGTATAGGAATGATTAAAAGTGACTGCAATCTCAGCTACTGCCCACTGACTCAAGTATAAGCCGAGGTAGACTTTTTCAGCACCATTTGGATGCTGAAAAACTCGGCTTATACTCGAGTATATATGGTAAGTGGATATTTTTACATCCCAGGTGCATGACTTTACATTTATCAACATTGAATCTCATTTGCCACTTAGCTGCCCAGATTGCCAATTTGTCAAGATCGTGTTGCAAAAGCCACATCCTGGATGGAATTAATTGGGCTGATAGTTTTGTGTCAGTTGCAAACACTGATACATTACTTACAATACCCTCCCCTAAGTCATTAATGAACAAGTTAAATAAAAGTGGACCCAATACCAAGCCCTGAGGGACCCCACTAAGAACCTTAGTCCAAGTAGAGAATGTATAGTCACTTTTACACCCAAATCTCAGCTTTTGCACCTATAATTTAGGATTTTTTTCTCAATATACAAACTATCCAGTTCAGTTCATCTGTTGCTAATGTCATCTTTACTAGAAGGACTCATTAGCATACACTAATTGTTATACACAACAGCCTTAAGAAAACCTTAAAAACTCTAAAACAATATTCAATTCATTTCCAAATATGACTTGCAGAAAGTCTATAGATCTCTAGGTAGTACAGAGTATGTTAAACAGCACAAAATGCTTAGTGACTACATTTGTAACATTGTTCCTCTTGGCTACTGATTTTAATGTGCTTGCCTTTTAGAAGCTCAAATTAGCTCTCACATACTTTAATTACAATAATGGATGTCTTTATCATGTTAGAAACCCCTCTGAGCATTTCCTGTAATTGTGAGTTTATTTCAGCTTGTCCCGGTGCTCTTAATTTTAACTAAATCTAAAAGATAATACAATATATTGATTTGGGTTTTTCATCCAAGCATGACATGTTGGGTCCTTCTGCAATATCTAGACTTTTGAGTAGGTTTTATTAAGGTAAAAATAAAAACCAGTCATTGCACATTTGTTTCAGTATAAAAATTCATTATCAGAAACCTTGCTAAGAAAATTATACCACAAATAATTTTGCAAAGAATTCTATCATAAATCAGTTGTATACCTAAATATAACATTTTACATAAATAAGTGAATGTCAGTCTAAGCAACCCTCCAGTATACATTACAAAAGTTCGATGTTTACGTATTTTATAAATATATTTGTTGTATTAAGCAGTAGCTGTCTTTGCCATTCTCTGCACTGCTGGTTCTGACTACATCTACAGGTACCACCGAAAATAGTAGTAAGTCTTCCTCCAGGAAAGAATGTCCCACAATGTTTTAAACACGTGTGAGATTCTCCTTCTGTACAGTTAATAAATTAAAATAGAAGAATGTCACTTTACTGTAGTTTGCCCCTATAAGGAATCATTTATTCAGAGCAATCAGCAACTTGAGCCACAGCAACAAGGACAGTATGGCTTTCTTGGAAACTAGAAGCTTTCTTAGTGATCCCACACTTCAAATTATCCTCTAATATACTTACCAAGTTGGCCTACAGTCTCCACCAGCACCATGACTTAACTTCCTATTAACTTCCTCTGCATTTTAAAGCTGGGCCTCTATCCAATTCAGTCCACCATTCAAAACCAAACTATCACTCAAGTGCAAGATTAATGGTCCTTTAATGTTTTTCATCAAGGTGACCTACAGTCCCTGCCAGCACCACAAATTTCCTTCCTTAACCTTGTGCACTTTAATTTATTCCAGTCTACCATTGGACTCTCAGTTAGCAGGTTAAGAAAATATAGTATGACTGACACTCCTTCTTCTTGTCAATATTCTTCCACCGTGAGTGCATAAGTACCAAAAATATAAGTATACAAGAATAAGGCAGAAATTATCTGCTCAGTTAGTGTTTATTGCTACTCCAGTGAGCACTCTAGTGTACTTTGAATGGCAGGACCATGTACATTAGTGTCCCCTGAAACTATGGAATGGCTTTATCTTCTTGAAGGAAGTACACAGAAAGGAAATGAAGAAATTTAAATAACTGTCTAAATTGTAAATGGCCAGACTATCCCTTGGACTAGGGATTCCCAACCTTTTTCAACCATGAGCAACATTCAGATGTAAAAGGAGTTGGGGAGCAATGTAAGCATGAAAAATATTCTTGAGGGTGCCAAATAAGGGCTGTGATTGGCCATTTGGTAGACCCTATGTGTAAGTCGACCAACAGGAGTCTCAGTTTGGCAGTACACCTGGTTCTTATGCAACAAAAACTTGCCTCCAAGTCAGTTATTTAAATTTAAACATCTGCTTCGAGGCCACTGGGAGCAATATTCAAGGGGTTGGTGAGCAACATGTTACTCATAAGTCACTGGTTGGGGATCACTGCCTTGGACCATAAAAGAAGAGTGTGGAAAGCAAAATGTGATTACAAAACAATGGTTCCCACACTGTAAGAATGACCTGTGGTAGTGGCTGGAGGTGCAGACTGAAAGTAGGCAAAGATAAGATGAGCTTTGGAGAATGCCAATTTGCTATCCTAAAATTGCTTCTAGTCCAGGCTGAAGGTGAATAGTGATATTAGGTGGTAAACACAGATGTCCAAAATAATCTTCAATCAATAATGGAGCAATGTGTTTACATACCTGTACTGTATGTCTTTTAAAACCCCTTAAAACCCTTAAAATTCACTGAAACAGGGAAGCAAATGAGAGAAGATCAAATATATAGTTGGAAGAAACAGCATGAATTATAGGACGATTTCCAGATGTCCTGTGTTCAGGAAAGAAAGACACATCAAAGAAGAAGCAAAGTTGCAAAATAAGAATATGGGATGAAATAGGAAAGGAGCCATTGAAAGAATTAACTGAAGAGAAGAAGGGAGGATTTATAGGATGAGATTATAAACAAGGCAAATAAGGAAAGGACAGTGTTTGTGTGTTTGGTGGGTTCCCACTAGCCCAATGTGATCCTGCTCTCCAGAATTGCAGTTAGAGTATTGCTTTTTATATTCATGGGTATTTTGTTTAATGATCTTGTCGGTCTGGTTAAAATAATGGATGGGGGATCTGGTATCCGTATTGCTGTATGCTTGTTCAACACCCTGATTTCTCTTGGGATCTGCATTCATTTTCTACTTTACCTCATGGGCTGAAAGATCTTTCCCTGGCAGCCTCGAGTTTAGCTGTGAATTGCTCAGAATGTAACACCACTTGGGGTTGAATTCTGGAATATTATATTACAGACAAATAAAGGAATGAATGATGTAACTGATCACTGCTTAAGCAGTTCTGAACTGATTACCAGTTACCATGTTGTGATAGTAGTTAATTTTGAAGAATAGAAATGGGTCAGTAGTTACAGTAGGTGACTGGACTCAGTCAGGTCAAGGTTTAGATCTTGGTAGAGACACAAGTCATTGGTTTACTGCTTATGGTAATTCACTTAATGCCCCTAATCATTAGGCACCACGAGGAGATTTCACTAGGACTTTAAGCTTTCTTGATCTATAGCATACAGTGATTTGTATAATAAAAAGAACTACAGAAAGGCCTCTACTAATTATATGAAGGTCAGAATGCAAAATAGAGACCAAGAAAGGTTATAGCCATAAAGAACTCTCAATCAAGGATACGGATATTAATCACAATGAAGACTGAGGATTGTAGAGTTGTCCATTCTATATAGTTAGTGAGAGATAGTATTTACTTACTAGAGGACAATGGGATGGCCCATATCATAGGAATTTCTGTAACTCCTCACAGTGAATATTCTAAAAAATACCGGATATTTTCCTTACAGATTACATACAAAGGGAATAGGAAATATTCCTGGTTGGCTGGTGAAATACTAATCTCCTTCTTTGGTCTAGACAAGAATTATAGCGGTTCTGAAAAATTTGTACTTAGGAGATTAGTTATACACACTGATTTTTCTTATGAATCACTGAATAATTTAAATGGAAGATAATGATATATGCTTCAAATAAAACTGCATTTCGTATAATTACAATTTTATTTACAGGCCACTTAACTCATGTTCACTGGAGCTTCTTATTTTAAATTGGTAGTGACTTTTCCTGCTATAAAATGTTTAATTATTTTGTCTTCTATTATGCTGAACCAGTTTTTTTTTTTTTAAAACAAAATGATTAGAACCAACCCTGTTTAATATTCCTTAGATCTGTTTTTACATAATAATTTAAACACTGGTTATTTCCCTAATACCTGCAAACAGCACGGCACCTTATATAATTGTAAATATTATGTTTTCTAAACAGGGAGAGCGAGGCAATTTTTAGATGCTGAGGAACTTTGTACTTGATAAATAAGCAAAATGTACGAACCTGCCACCAAATAAGCAATGTTTGCAACTGTAATCTAAAATAAATGTAGAACTAGCAACAAACCATAGACAGGTGGATTAAGGGATAACAATATAGATATAGATGATAGAAAGAAAAAAAGAAAGGGAGAGAGAGAGAGAGAGAGAGAGAGAGAGAGGGATAGAAAGATAGATAGATAGATGATAGATAGATAAAGATAGATAGATGGATAGATAGACAGATGGAGAGAGAGAGAGAGAGAGAGAGAGAGAGAGAGAGAGAGAGAGAAGTAGAATCTAAACCAAACTGGTACCATTTTAAGGTTAATGCATTTCTATAATTTTTAACATTTGTCCCAAGACTAAAACTCTCAGTTCCCAAGGCATAATATTTTAAGGAAAGCATACTTTGTTTATCTGTCATGCATGCATTATTAGTATACCAGTGTTGACCACACCCAAGTATTGGACATAAGCACGAGAAGCCTAAAGAGCTAATTCAGTTACTGAGATGAGATATATACACAATAATATTCAGGTTCCATATGCCTCTGACTACTAACACATTGGGCCCATAGCTGCCTATCTCAGGTGTCTGATCCACCAACTGTTGCATACGTGGGTATATTCCTTCTCAGTTGTGTTTATTCAATGGTCTTTTATATGGATTACTGTAGACCAGTTTTCTGAAGTATTTTCTACAGTTCCCAAGACTTTGGGCTTCTTAACCTTCACTGACCTCCCAGATGATCCTTGACTATTCAACACTTACAGTTCCTGACATCAGACTGCATTGCACAGAAGACGTTACTACCGCTAGTGACTAGTCCCTTGATTGCTGGATGAGACAGATTGCACTATGTAACTTTGATGCTATGGACACAAACATCTTTATTCAATTTTGTTAGGGACCAATTAAGGTCTGCCCAATTTGTGTAGCTTTCTTATCTAAATACTAGCAAGTTGTATGTAAAAGCACAACTGCTATTACATACATTTATTACAGTGACATTTCTGATATAGAAAAGTTAAGAGCCCTAACTAAATGTGTTAGAAGCATCAGTTGTGTTACCAACCTTGACATAGACATGCAGAGTGGTGCAAAAACCCAATCATAAATCCATTACCATGAATTATAATGTGTCTACTATTGTTCCTTAAGCAGTCAAAATATATTTAACCAGTAAGTTTGCCAGTAATTTATTATTTATTTTTCATGTAATGGAAGAGCCCATGAATGATTATGATAAAAATGTTAGGCCATGGGGAATCCATAGCTATAGGCAACCAGTGTTGGACTAAATCTTCTAGGGCCTAGATGAGGCCTTAATGTTAGGTTCTCTGGTAGACCCGCCTAGAAGATTCAGTCCAACGTTGCAATTAGATGTAGATAGTACTAAATGTAAAAGGGGTTATATGGACTAATAGTGCAAAATGCAATGGGTTGTCTTTGGCTGGGGACCCTGAGAAATTCTCTGATACATATATAGTAGAAAATCAGATGGCACACACTCTGGCAAATGTGCAAAAACTTGTAGTTTATTGAGATCCACACACGACGTTTCGGAGGTACAACCTCCTTTCAACCTACTGTTTTGTCATGAATGATAAACACTACTTGTCACTACACAGATATTATAATTATGCAATATTGTACACAGTATCACTTACTGACATATTTTTGCTTGTATACACACTTTGTGATGTCACTTAATTGGAAAGGAGGAGCATTCCTCCAGAGCACCTTTATATACCTGTGAATTGGGTTACACCTAAGAGAGCACTTGAGAAAGGAGGTTGTACCTCTGAAACGTCGTGTGGGGGGCATCTGATTTTGGATTACTGAAACCAAGGTTTGCAGTAAGGTTTCTAGATTGAGCACCACCCGAATACACACACAGGTTTTGCATTACCATTGATTAAGAAATTCTCTGATACTCTGCAGACCAATGTTCCTCAACCAGCTGCTCCTGAGCAAAATGTTGCTCACCAAACCCTTGGATGTCCCTAAAGCAGGTGCTTATTTTTTAGATTCCTGGCTTTTGGTTAAATAAAACAAGACATACTGACAAACAGGGTTACCTATTGTCAGGGAGCCGGGAGCTCCCTCCAGGGAGGTAGTCAGGATCGAGGAGGAAGCCCTCTTGAGGGAGCAAGGTCGCGGTGTCCAAAGGGTTAATCCAAAGAGTAGCCAGAATCCAGGAAAGAGTTCACGGGCAGGCAGATAACAACAAAGTCCAAAGTCCAGGCAAAGGGTCAAGATAATAATCAGGAACAAGATTAGCAATAGCAGCTCACAGGGAACCCAGGATACACTTAGGGAAAGTATTCCTATACTTGGGCGCCATTCCGGCGTCTAGGTCACGTTTTTATTTTGAATTTGGCGCCTTTGTGACGTCATTGGCGTCCTTGCGCCGACGTTGATGTCATCGCGCCGGTGCCGCTACCCACGTGGCGACCATGGGCGCCGCCATTTTGGGAGCGACGCCGGCAGGGGAGGACACGCCGCCCGGAGCTCCTGGAACTGCTCCCAGCGGCGATCGTGACACCTATAGGCTGATAATCCATACAGAGACTACCAAATAGCCAACCACAACTTTTATTTGGCATCCCAGGATTTTTTATCCTAGCTTTTTATCATAGCTGTGTTGCTCCCCAAGTCTTTTTACATTTGACTGTGGTTCATGAGTAAGAAAGGTTCGGGGTCCTTCCTGTAGCAAAGATATTCCTGCAACGTCCTAATAAGCCTTACACAAAAAGTAAAACAAAAGGCACATAACTAAAAATAAAACAAAGATTCAGAAACTAAAGGACAATGCAAGTTTCCAAAAAATGTCAATTTACAGTGTTGTACAGGTGAATTTGTGTTCCTTTTAGACTAAACTGGCAAATAGGTTAATAGAGTACTGTGGAGACTCAAACAATAGATATCTATATTTAAA
Organism: Xenopus laevis; assembly: GCF_017654675.1. Lineage (NCBI taxonomy): Eukaryota > Metazoa > Chordata > Amphibia > Anura > Pipidae > Xenopus > Xenopus laevis. The sequence goes on along the minus strand of NC_054382.1, from coordinate 131,504,996 downwards.
CTAATAATATTAGCTTTTTTCTTACATTTCAATAGTTTCTTTTCTCAAACATTTGTCTCTGTAACATTTCACATAATATTTCAAACACTGGGTGAAAACCCATGTCTAATGGAATTATTATGCTGTATGAGAACAGTTCTGAGATGTGATGATCGAGGTCTTTTCCAATTACTCAAAAAAACAATCATAAACATCTATTTATTTTATCTGGCTGATTTTTGTTTTCCAAAAATGCTCAATGTTTGGTGTTGGTTGCAACATATTCCCTTCGATTTGTTGAATATTATTCTGTGAAGGATTTAGGTCAAGAAGGGTAATGCTAAATCCAAACCAAACAGAATCTGTCTGCAATAAAATCCTGCTCCTGAATTATTCATACGCAACAGCATAGGTGACTCTTCAAGCATTTTGAATTAAACAGAATTGATTTCTCACTTTTTATGCTCAGTCTTACAAGCTTGTTGTACTTTTACTTCTCCTTAACAAATAAAATATTGATTGAGTGTCATTGAACGTATGTTTTATTTAAACTTTGACCTTTCCCGGCTGGTTAGGTCTGCGCCAGAAAATGCTACGATATTCTTTGACTGGCTAAATTGTCTTCTAATTTTGATGGAGAGGTGAGATTAAACTGAACTGGCAACTGTGGATTATTATCATCTGAAAATATGACCTTTGTAAAAATATTGCTGCTATATAGAACATGGATATCTTCACCCTGGCTTTGACTGCAGCTTTAAAGCTGGATACTTCAAAATATTGTACAAGGCTCTACAAAAAGATTTTGCCTCACTCCAGCATATGTTAACTCCTTGGGGCAAATTCATACGGCGCGAAATTCAAATTTCAATGGAGGAACACGTATCTGCACTACAAATGCCTAGAAAACCTTCAAATCTGCAAATAAAATTTTTATTTTGCCCTACACATGTGCCCACTGTCTAGGTAAGTTGCCATGAGTCAGGAAATGTAGGGGGAGGAAAATTTTCGATCTTTTTCAGCCTATCAGCCATCATGTAGAAAACACGGCAGCATTTTTTGGGACTTAGAAAAAATTTTGACTTTTTTTTAAACAATCCCTATCTACTCTATTGCGCTTCGCCAGGTCTGAGGTGGCGAAGGAAGTCTAGCGTAAAAGGTAGCGTTCCCTACACTGCGCAAGTTAGTGAATTTGCGTAGTTTCGTCGCTAGCGAAGATTCGCCTGGCGTAAGGTTGCGAAGTAACACTAGCGAAACTACGCCAGCGTTCGTTAGTGAATTTGCGCAGTAGCGAAAATGCCAAACACTAGCGAATTAACGCTAGCGTTCGGCGCTTCGCGCCTTAGTGAATTTGCCCCCTTAACTCTAAAATGTCCGTTGTCAATTTTACATTGATGCTAAATTAAAAGACCGCTCCAATCTTGGACCAAGTTTGGGAGTTTGTGAATCTTTTAAAAAATACTGCCTAACATGCAAGGCAAGCCTTTAAACATTTTTTTTAATGTAAGACCTCATATAATTTTGCTTAAATAACATTTTGTAGCATTATAGATACTCGCTGGTACCATTTCCAGCTGTTCTCAAGGTAACACCTAACCCCTCCTGGGCTCTTACTGAAATATTGGAGAAAGGGTCTTCAGGCTGAACTCAACACATTCACTGTCACAAAGAGACTTAGACACACCAGAAATAGTAAATTTAATAAACAAAAAGGTAATTCCTTTGTTCACAATAAATTTATTGAGTTTTTGTTGCTAATACTCAGACCACATGTGTCTAAGCACAGTGGCCAAGGATCCTCAAGGGCTCCTACAAGGGATGACATTAGGATGTCCTGCCCACTTGAGTATCTACAATCTGGTGTAACCTGAACTCACACTTAGGGGGTCTATTTATTAAAGGTCCTAATTTTTAGAGGGAAAAAAATTATGCTCTGAAGTTGCTAAAAAATTTGAATCTGGAAATACTCCAGCAAAAATCTGGATTCTCAAGAGTATCCAGCTGCTTGAGCTGGTTTTCGTTCGATAAACGAAAATTTAAGTTTTTCGGGTGACTACTCGATAAAGTTTTCGGAGCGGCAATTCAAAAATTTGCGAACGGACGCTTGGTTATGTTGTAATGTATTTTTGCACCAAATTGAAAATACTAATTTGCAGCAAATTATTATGATTATTATTATTATTATTAATAATAATAATAAAGGGGATTTGGGTTTGGGAGTGTAGTTGAATTTTTTTATGACAAACAGTGAGAAAATATCGAGTTTTAGTTAATAACCCCCTAAATCTCCCCTGTATAGCACATAGCTGATTTTACTAGCTTATCCTCCTTAATTGTTCTATAACAAGACCCTGGCAAAGGGGGAAACCTTATGAACCCACCATTGGATCAGACATAATTATATTCTGTACAGTTATGTTAAATATAAAGACCTGTATCTCAAGCATTTCTCTTTCCTGGCCAAATGCGTTGGCCTATTTATTATACATATACGGCAGGTGCATTCATGGAATTAAGGTTTATGCAAAAGCCTACAAAAAAGTAAAAAATTATTATGTAAAAGTAAACCATAATATATTAACCACCCACCACAACTTCCAAACTGCACTAGTGACCTACAAATAACTAAAGAGATCCCAAGAAAAGTGGCAGTTAGAAATGGGGATTGTATAAAGCGTCGAGCATTTCCCGCTCAGAGTTGTCATTCAGGTTGGAGGAGGCTGTAAAACGGTGTTGACATTAAATAGATGCGATGATTCCCAGTTATTATCGTGTGTGCCAGATGTAAGCAGCTTCTGAGTAAAATGCATTACATTCTGTCAAATCACATTGTTTGTGAAGAAATATGATGGCTGAATCGGAGGCTAGTTTACTTATTGTGTTTCGTTCTGTTTACAGGAATCCGATGATAAATTCATTATTTGCATTCACAGTAGCACGCGGCACCGATTGCAGTATACAAGTGCATTCTTCCCAGACTCTGTGCTTTGCTTTAGAGAAGGCTCAATTTATTTAGAGAACATCTTTATTATATGTTTTACTGCATAAATATTCAGCAATGTTGGCTGTATCTTATCCAACGACGTTCCTTGAGACCTCAAATTGTTACATAGTTACATAGTTAAATTGGGTTGAAAAAAGACAAAGTCCATCAAGTTCAACCCCTCCAAATGAAAACCCAGCATCCATACACACACCCCTCCCTACTTTTAATTAAATTCTATATACCCATACCTATACTAACTATAGAGTTTAGTATCACAATAGCCTTTGTATTATGTCTGTCCAAAAAATCATCCAAGTCCCTCTTATAGTCATTAACTGAATCAGCATCACAACATCACCCGGCAGTGCATTCCCCAACCTCACTGTCCTGACTGTGATGAACCCCCTACTCTGTTCCTTTAAATGAAACTTCTTTTCCTCTAGTCTGAAGGGGAGGCCTCTGGTACGTGATTCTCTTTATGGGTAAAAAGGTCCCCTGCTATTTGTCTATAATGTCCTCTAATGTACTTGTAAAGTCTAATCATGTCCCCTCACAAGCGCCTTTTTTCCAGAGAAAACAACCCCAACCTTGTCAGTCTCCCCTCATAATTTAACTCTTCCCTCCCTCTAACCAGTTTAGTTGCACTTAGTCTCTGCACTCTCTCCAGCTCATTTATATCCCTCTTAAGGACTGGAGTCCAAAACTGCCCCCATACTCCAGATGAGGCCTCACCAGGGACCTATAAAGAGACATAATTATGTTTCATCCCTTGAGTTAATGCCCTTTTTTATACAAGACAGAACTTTATTTGCTTTAGTAGCCACAGAATGACACTGCCCAGAATTAGACAACGTGTTATCTACAAAAACCCCAAGATCCTTCTCATTTAAGGAAACTCCCAACACACTGCCATTTAGTGTATAACTTGCATTTATATTATTTTTGCCAAAGTGCATAACCTGCATTTATCAACATTGAACCTCATTTCCCAGTTTGCTGCCCAGTTTTCCAGTTTAGACAAATCACTGTGCAAAGTGGCAGCATCCTGCATGGAACCTATAGTTCTGCACAATTTAGTTGTTGTATTCTGACTGCAAAATGCAGGTTCTTCTTTGTCTTTTGCTCAAGCATCTTGTAGAGTTTAGAATTTCTATGAAATTCAGAATGCCTAAGCACTATTTCCTTTAAATACAATCCCTTAAAGTAATACCAACACATCTACTTCAAGTATGTCTACCTTATCTGCTGGACTCTACCATGAAAGTAAATGGTTAGTCTGGAAGCATACAGTATTTATACATGAAGCCATCAGGATTTTACATTTAGTTTCACAGCAGTTTGAGCGTTTCAAAGCAAAATTATGCTATTGATCACTTCTGCCTAGCGAAACTTTGTTAGTTCTCTTACGCTTTGGTCAATATGAATTGGGCAGGTACATTAAAGTTGTATGGACGTCTTTATTAGAGATGTTGGTGCAAATGCTTGAAGTGGTCATTTTTGATTACAAATGTCCAGGGAACCTGGTTAAAGACAAAAGAGATCATATAATGCCCTACACATGATCCCACTCTAATGTTCCATGCCCTTCAAGAATCTGGGGAAAAATGTTAACCTAAAAAAGTTTCAAGTTATGACTTAATGAATTTTCAGCAGACAGGATATGATATAAGTGACAGAAGATTGACGAAGATCTAGCTTCATTTTAGCAGTTTGTCTGGTCTGAGGTGGTGAAGTAAACTCTGGCGAAAGAGGTAACGTTCAGTAAAATTCACACTTTACTGAATTTGTGGAGTAACAACCTTTTTTTAGAGTGAAAAGTCGCCTGGTGATAGATTGCGAATGAATGCTAGTGATGGTCCAGTTTGCTAGCGAATAACTTTAGTTAGCATTGATGCTTAACTTTGTAGCTCTTTGCAACTCCCCATTTATATCTGCCCCCATATTTCCCTACAGCTTACACTTTACTCAGGATCTTCACTTCTCATAATGAGGGAACAGGCATAGTTCGAACATAATGTAGAGGGGGCCATTACCAATGGTTTAGCCTCCAAGGCAACATGAAGTCTGAGTCTGAGAGTCACTGCTTTAAGACAAATATTTCAGGAACATCATGCATTGTAATTGCAGGTAAAGTATGCTGTACCATGTTAGCCAGTAAAAAATTCTTCAGAGAATTGAAAGTTTCCATTAATTAAAGAAAAGTGTGTAAATACAAATTAATAGAAACTTTCAATTCTCTGAAGAATGGACTAAACCTGGGCCATGGGTTTATGGCTAATTATGTGGACTAAGAAAGGACTGCACCAGGTCACAAATACCAACATGTCTGGATATGGAATAATTCAAATGAAGAGGTACGGACTCAGCCGGAGTAAATTCGGAACCAATATTGTAAAACTTGGATACCTTTATTGGAATATAATAAAGGTCTGGGTCACTGATGAAGTGACCCAGAGGTCACGAAACGCGTCAAGCTACGCCCCCCCTGCCCGCTATTTTGCGCTCTTAATTTATATTCCAGTAAAGGAATCCAAGTTTTACAATATTTTTTTCTGAATTTACTCCGGCTGAGTCCGTACCTCTTCATTTGAATTGTTTGTCTTGCCGCGGCCAGAGTGGAATACTCGGACATATCGGCTTTTGCGGAGCAACGCTTCAGACTCCATTTCTTCGAACGTTACCTTTCTATGTCTGGATATGGACTAAGAGATCATATGGAATTCCTTTGATTCTACACTCCAATAATTCAGCCCTAATTTATACTCAGCCTCTTTGACCCACATTATCTTGTACCTTATCTGCTTTTCTCTTGCAGATCCCCTCGTAAATGACTTTGTCACCTCACACATAGATTCATATTCCTTTTTGTTGGTCATTTGACCTATGAGCTGAATGTTGTATATATACCAGAGAACCCCACAGCTTTATTGTAATCCGCTTGAAAAAGGAACTAAAATGTTCTGAAAGCTTGTTATGATTATATTAGTTAGCCAATAAAGGGATCACCTTTATGCCACTTTTGTTATTGTTTTATTTCAAAAGGGTTGCCCTGTAACAGGAACATCATGGAAATACAAAGAACATAAGGAAAGAATATTTCAGGAACGTCATGGAAATACAAAGAACATAAGGAAGGAATATTTCAGGAACATCATGGAAATACAAAGAACATAAGGAAGGAATATTTCAGGAACATCATGGAAATACAAAGAACATAAGGAAAGAATATTTCAGGAACGTCATGGAAATACAAAGAACATAAGGAAGGAATATTTCAGGAACATCATGGAAATACAAAGAACATAAGGAAGGAATATTTCAGGAACATCATGGAAATACAAAGAACATAAGGAAAGAATATTTCAGGAACGTCATGGAAATACAAAGAACATAAGGAAGGAATATTTCAGGAACATCATGGAAATACAAAGAACATAAGGAAGGAATATTTCAGGAACATCATGGAAATACAAAGAACATAAGGAAGGAATATTTCAGGGACATCATGGAAATACAAAGAACATAAGGAAGGAATATTTCAGGAACATCATGGAAATACAAAGGACATAAGGAAAGAATATTTCAGGAACATCATGGAAATACAAAGAACATAAGGAAGGAATATTTCAGGAACATCATGGAAATACAAAGAACATAAGGAAAGAATATTTCAGGGACATCATGGAAATACAAAGAACATTAGGAAAGAATATTTCAGGGACATCATGGAAATACAAAGAACATAAGGAAAGAATATTTCAGGAACATCACGGAAATATAAAGAACATAAGGAAGGAATATTTCAGGAACATCATGGAAATACAAAGAACATAAGGAAGGAATATTTTAGGAACATCATGGAAATACAAAGAACATAAGGAAAAAATATTTCAGGAACATCATGGAAATACAAAGAACATAAGGAAAGAATATTTCAGGAACATCATGGAAATACAAAGAACATAAGGAAAGAATATTTCAGGAACATCATGGAAATACAAAGAACATAAGGAAGGAATATTTCAGGAACATCATGGAAATACAAAGAACATAAGGAAGGAATATTTCAGGGACATCATGGAAATACAAAGAACATAAGGAAAGAATATTTCAGGAACATCATGGAAATACAAAGAACATAAGGAAGGACGTGAAATGGGACAAACTCAGATATTCTAAAACGCCATTGTTCGTTTCCTAGTTGCCAGCTGAAATACACAAAGAAATACATATATAAGAAATACACAAGCACCAGCAACATTTAGGAAAATTATATCTGGAAAACCTGCTCCACTGCTCAGAGTGGAACCACATATTAATGAGCAATTGCCCAATTTATGTGTTTGCACTGACTTAGAAATCAGACATTACCTCTTTTTCTGATCTATAAGCAAATCCTGTTAGATATAAAAATAGATTTTCTGTAAGTTGTAAGATCATTCACTTTTTTATGTAGGACACTAAAGGATACAACGTGAAAATGACTTTCAGTCACGGACAAAACTAAGCTCTCGCCTTGAATTCCTTAAGACTTGCCGGATATATATTCTCAGGCACAGAATCACTTTCTTTTCAGGCCGGATCCTCTGTTTGAGAAGTATATCCTTTCAACTCATAAAAGTTCAATTTTCTGCAATGTAATAGGGGATACACTACAGAGTGTAAACAAATAAAAGTAATAACTGACAGTATTGTCAGTCCCATAGTGACGGACACAGAAAAGTCATATTTGCTCATCTTTAGAGATCTCACCGGGAGAGGGGGGATTGGATTGTCACCATTCTATTCTTCCTTTTATTGTCACTTGAATACAGCTAAGGAAAGATAAACAGACCCTTACGCTGCCTATCAAAACTATGGACATGTACAGAATGGTATATTTCTGTCTGTTTATCTGATTTTATTCATTAAATATGATTTAGAAGCAGTAATTTCTTTATATTTCTAATTATGCTTAGAAAAACTTATTAGCACAGGCCTATGTACCCAGCAACCCCTTATCCAGAAAGGTCCAAGTTACGGAAAAGCCATCTCCCATAACCTCCATTATAAATAAATACTCAAAATCAAAAATCTTAGTTGGGATCAAATAGTAACTTGTGCTTGATCGCAACTAAGATATAATTAATCCTTATTGGAGGCAAGACCAGCCTATTGGGTTTATTTAATGAATATATGATTTTCTAATAGACTTATGGTATGAAGATCCAAATTCCAGAAAGATCCATTATCTGGAAAATCCCAGGTCCTGAGCATTCAGGATAGCAGGTCCCATACCTGTACTATATGGTGTATTCCCTTCCCATTGCTGCTATAACAGCCCATCTCTTCTGGAACTTTGTAGCTGGGAGTTGCTTCTATTCTGCCACAAGATCAGGTCTGACTCACGTTCAGGGTTTTGATGTTAAAGATCAAGTCTGACTCACGTTCAGGGTTCTAGTTCCCCTCACAGGGGTTCTAGTTGGGTTGAGATCAGGGCTCTGGGGCATCATTGTACTCAAATAGTAAAGAAACGTTCTCAAATTGTTCTACAAAGTAGGAACTGTCCTGAATAATATTATTTGCATTAATGTTTGCTTTCAGTAGAACCAGGGACCCTAGAGTCCAATTGCTGTGACTTTAACACCACTCCAGCCAATGTTTTCCATCATATATAGGTGATGCTCCCTATATGAGTACTTCATGTAAAGTCCAGATACTTTTGGGCAGGTATTTCCCTGTACTAAGCACAATTCAGCAGGAACAGCCCCTAAGTTTGCTCATAGTCTGTACAGAGAGATCCCATAAAACTATGGCAGCATAGGTATTCCCTGTACTAAGCACAATTCAGCAGGAACAGCCCCTAAGTTTGCTCATAGTCTGTATAGAGAGATCCCTTAAAACTATGGCAGCAAAGGTATTCCCCTGTACTAAGCACAATTCAGCAGGAACAGCCCTCTAGGTTTGCTCATAGTCTTTACAGAGAGATCCAATAAATCTAAGGCAGCATAGGTATTCTCCTGTACTAAGCACAATTCAGGAGGAACAGTTTGCTCATAGTCTGTACAGAGAGATCCCATAAAACTATGGCAGCATAGGTATTCCTCTGTACTAAGCACAATTCAGCAGGAGCAGTCCCCTAAGTTTGCTCATAGTCTGTACAGAGAGATCCCATAAAACTATGGCAGCATAGGTATTCCCTGTACTAAGCACAATTCAGCAGGAACATTCCCCTAAGTTTGCTCATAGTCTGTACAGAGAGATCCCATAAATCTATGGCAGCATAGGTATTCCCCTGTAGTAAGCACAATTCAGCAGGAACAGCCCTTCCCAAAATGTGTTCATAGGTAGTGATGGGCGAATTTGCGCCGTTTTGCTTTGCCGAAAAATTTGCGAAATTCGCGAAACGGCGCCGTTTTTTGATGCCGGTGCCCATTTTTTTGATGCCGGCGCCCGTTTTTGATGCCGTCGAATTTTTGCTGCGAATTTTTGCGGGCGTTTCGAGAATTTATTCGCTGGCGGTGAATCGCGCAAATTCGACGCAAATTCGTGCCTGGCGAATAAATTCGCCCATCACTATTCATAGGACAAAAAGATACAATCCAACACTGCCAACATAAATATTGATTTGAGCTATAAGTAAGTTTATGAATTAAAAAACACTGGAAAATGTCAGTATTTCTTTAAGCAATTCTTCTTCACTGAGTTTCCATATCTTGTTGATAACAGCAATAATCAGGGACCCATCATCCCATCCCATTTAAAACAATGTAGCAAAATACATCCGAGTATCTGATGTTTCATAAATGCACCAGGGTGTTTAATTGAAACATATATAAAATTGTCCTGCAGAACTGATATGATATTAAAAAACAACAGCCACCGTGGTGTGATACCATTTGATATATGTTTGAAAATTGTTTATGCCAGAGATTTAGCGAAATAATGACTATTAGAAAGGTTAACTTCAATCAACTCAGGGAAGCTTTCAAGAAGATAAATTATGATAGACTTCTCACTAAAACACCTGAGCAAAGTGGGAAAATGGCAAAAAAACTATTTGCAAAATAAAACCAGCATGACTGAAAAGAGGAGAATTGGAAAGCGAAAAGGCAAGTGGGTCTGTAAAATTACTGGACCCCACAGCAAATTCATTTTAGGGCTCCCAACATAGTAAGTTAGATTGAAAAAACCCATCCATCAAGTTCAACCTTTTAAGTCTATATATAACCTGCCTAACTGCCAGCTGATCCAGAGGAAGGCACAAAAAACAATTTGAAGCCACAAAAGAAATTTGTATGTCCCCTTTTAAAACCGCAACCAGAAATATTGGGTTTTTTTATCCCCTTTGTGTCAGGTGTAGGTTGAGTTTTTCCTGACCTGCACATCACTAGTAGATTGTAATGAAGACTAACCCTGGTGGTCTAGTGGGGTGGCGGGGACGCCCGCCATGCCGCTCCTCTTCTCCTGTGCCAGCTCCTTCCTAGTGCGCGGTTGCCTAAGAAATCCTCCAGAAATTCTCTGGTTCAAGTCTTTCATCGATCTTGACTCTGCTGATAATTACATTGAACAAATTAGCCATCCTCAACTTGTCATTCCTCCAAAAAACACACAAAAAAGAGGATAGATGATCAAACTGTAATAGCCTAAATCAAATTCTGCATTGCCAGCAAGGAATGAGATCCCCTGCTGAGCTATTCATTTTATTGCTTTTTAGACCTTCACATAGGCGTGAGCTCCGGGACTTAATACATAACAGCTCAGTCAGATTATTTGTCATTTATGCTAAATTGCTACATTACATCCCGCGCCCGTTCAGTAGTAGTGCATAGCGTAAATGCATATATTAAAACTGCTAGTTTCTCACACAATTTACTTAATTGCAGCTATAAATCAGATTTGTGATGCTTCATTTCCAATTACAATTTCATTTTAGTTTTATAAATGTTCTCTCTTCTGATAAACTTCTCTTCACAGAGAAAGACTATAAGAAGGCAGTGGTATCAAATGGATGAAAAAAAGGGGAAAAAAACCGTTTTAGCACAGGGAAAGATTCGTTAAGTGTTTGGAGTAGTCAGACTGTCAGATGTTGCCTTTGGGCCATTTAACTTGGATTGCACTGGCAGCACAAAACTCGTCAGTGGAAATGTACGAGAGGAATTGATATCTGTACAACTTTCAATTGACCTTTGAGTCAGCTCACACTTTTTATTCATCTTATTATCATTTTGAACTGTGCGGCAACTGTAACTGATGGAAATCTACCTTTCTAGGTTTCCATGGGGATATCAATAAATAAAGTTTCGACAAACGGTGGCCCTTGACTTCCCCTTTTCAAAAAGTCTCTTTTTTTCCAAGTCAGATCTTCTTTTTAACAAAATGATTTCTAAAATCATCAAGTGAAGAGCTTGTTTGTACAAGAACTGTATTTGTCTACAATCAATCTTGTTATTGGGATAAATTGTCCATGCTGTTTAAATAAAAATATTTCAATTAAATTGCATGACACGCACCATTTATTTTACTGCCCGTTCCTCATAAAAACATTTTTTAGCGTGGGGTGTATCAAAATCAGTTCTATGTGTGTGTGGGTTTTCTTCATGCTTTGTAAGCAAAAATGATATAGAAAATTGAAGTGTAACCGATGCCTTTGGTGGCGGATGTATTCTAAAAGACCCAGGATTGTAATTACTGTTCCCTAGTCTATATACTGTAAGTGATGGGAGCACATTTCTGTTTCTATGGACTCCACTCCAGGATGGGAGAGGGTGATTTTGGAGAACCATCCATGCTGGAACTTCGGCATCCATTCTAGTTCACTGAGAAAAAGTTGTGGTATTTTGCAGCAGGAAAAAAAGAAATAAAGTTTATGAAATATTTTAACATCATTGTAATGGAACCCTTGCATTTTACATTAGCCAATCAGATATGAACCTGTCATGTCACATAGTTGGGAGCCTGAAGACTAGGTAACCCGGAGTGTAACCATACACAGCATTACAGAGGTTAGAATCCATGATAATGGTAAAAGAATACTTAGAGAGTTATACAAGTAACAGTGTTCACAATGTATGTACTTGAATTTGTAGAAAGCGGCAGCCAGAGACATAATCCGGAATCAGGCCAAAGAGTCAAGGAAGGTGGAAGACAAACAAAGTTGAGGGACAGGCCAGGAGTCAGAATCCAAAAGCAGACAAGGAGTGGCACAAGGGTACAGGAACTAGGCAGGAACTAGAACAGGATTTGGATTCAGGAACAAGGAACCAGAGGGGACACAAGACCTTGGAAAGTGGAACTTGATCAGAATTACAGGAACCAGCTGCAAGGTCACGGGAACAGCTTAATGACCAAGCACTGGGCAGAGGTCAGGGCAGCAGGCTTATAAAGTGTCAGGATTGGATAATGAGAAACAGATGGGGCAGAGATATAAAGCAGAAGACAGGAGTTTACCAGGAACAACAGGAATAAAGAACAATGCCAAACTAAGGAGCTACAGTGGCACAACAAGTAAGTGAACAGGTATCTCAGCACAAAGTCCAGAGTTTGAAACCCAGCATGTCCTGACAGAACCCTCTCCAGCCCTCCCCCTGTCTAACTATGGTTATTTAGTTAGAGAAGGGAAGACGTTTTCTATGAGCTGGCTCATAGAATGGGCTGGCTGGCGAGACCACACTCTTATCCTCAACAAGACATACTCTATCTTTATGGTTTGCTGTTAACCAGAAACATAAGCTTATATCTCTAAAGTCACTTAACACATTGTTCCTGCATAATCCAGAATTTCCACCAGGGCTTCATTTCTCCTTCATTAATAAATGTAAAGACACTGACATTCACAGCATAAGGGGCTTGTTAAATCCTCTAACAAAGGAGATCCTGTCCTATGAAGACCTAGTTCATAAGCTACCCTAAAACACTCTTAAGATCTTTGAATACTTTCAGCCTAGGCACTTTGCTAAACTGTATAGCGATAAGGCAAAAGCAACCTCAGCAACATGCTTTGATTCTTTAGCCAGACTTGGTCTCCCTCAAAAGGGGCTTATTTCAAAGATATATCAACTACTCTCTGATCCTCAGGCTGATCCCCCTTCCAGACTCCAATATATGGTCAAATGGGATTCTCAGTTCTCCCAACCCTTACTAGATTAGGAGTGGGTTGCCATATGGGACAATGCAAAGAGGATGTCACAATGTTCTAGGCCAGTGATCCCCAACCAGTAGCTCGTGAGCAACATGTTGCTCTCCGACCCCTTGTATGTTGCTCTCAGGGTCCTCAAAGAAGGGGCTTATTTTTGAATTTCAAGCTTGAAATGAAGTTTTAATTGCATAAAAACTAATTACAGTCCCAAGTAGAGCTTCTTGTAGGCTGCCAGTCCACATAGGGGCTACCAAATAGCCAATCACAGCCCTTGTTTGGCACCCCAAGGGACTTTTTTCACGCTCTTGTTGCTCCCCAACTATTTTTACATTTGAATGAGGCTCACGGGTTAAAAAGGTTGGGGACCACTGTTCTAGGCAAAGGGAGCATATCTATAAAATATTAATGTACTGGTACCACACCCCAGCCAAGCTGCACACACTTTTCCAAGATCATTCTCCCTTATGCTGGAGAAATTGTGGGGAAATAGGCACTTTACCACACATATTCTGGACTTGTCCGGCAATCACCCCACTATGGACTGAGGTTGCAGGCCTACTGAGCAGGACTTTGAGGAACATAATTCCAACGGACATGTGTACTTTTCTGTTGGGCAAACCATTTCCTAGAGTGGGCAAAACTGCCCAGGCACTGATAAATCAGATACTAACAGCATCTCGAATTTCGATTGCGGCCCACTGGAAATCTAGCACCATACCAACCCTAGAAGAGATTAGACACCGGATAGATATCAATAAGAGGTTTGAGTATGGTATTGCTAAAATACGCAACAAACTCCCCCACCACTTAGAGATATGGGCACCTTGGGAATTATTAGCCTCGGAAAATTGAGTTTAGTCACTCTTACCCCCATAAACTGTGGTTCAGATCTGTCTCTTTGGGTTTTGTTTTTCTTTTTATATATTATATTATATTTATATATATATATATCTTTTTTTTTCCTCTCTCTACCATATATACAAAAAACATGCTTATTGTCTAGAGCAGTTATCCCCAACCAGTAGCTCGCAAGCAACATGTTGCTCTCCAACCCCTTGGATGTTGCTCCCAGTGGCCTCAAAGCAGGTGCTTATTTTTGAATTCCAGGCTTGGGGCAAGGTTTGGTTGGATAAAAACCAGGTGTACTGCCAAACCAAGCCTCAATGTAGATGGACAATCCACATAGGGGCCACCAAATGGCCAATCACAGCCCTTATTTGGCACCCCAGGAACATTTTTCATGCTAGTGTTGCTCCCCAACTCCTTTTACTTCTGAATGTTGCTCACGGGTTCTAAAGGTTGGGGATCCCTGGTCTAGAGTAACATTATAATCTTCTTTGGCAGCTGCTCTCAATACAAACCATCTGTAAGAATTTGATGCTTGGTTATAACTATTGTCTGTAACCATATTTTCATGCTTAATAAAAATTTAAGTTACAAAAAAAAAGAAAGCTTTTGGTACCTTATAGAATGGCCAATTCTAAGCAAATTTTTAATTGGCCTTCATTATTCATTTTTTTTGGAGTTTTTTAAAAATTATTTGCCTTCTTCTGACTTACAAATGGGGGTCACTGACCCCATGTAAAAACAAATGCTCTGTAAGGCTACAAATGTATTGTTATTGCTACTTTGTATTACTCATCTTTCTATTCAGGCCTCTCCTATTCATATTCCAGTCTCTTATTCAAGTCAATGCCTGGTTGCTAGGGAAATTTGGACCCTAGTAACCAGACTGCTGAAATTGCTAACAGAATAGTTGCTAAATAAAAAGCTAAATAACTCAAAAACCACAAATAATAAATAATGGAAACCAATTGCCAATTGTCACAGAATATCCCTATCTATGTATGTCATATTTAAAGTTAAATTAAGAATGAACAACCCCTTTAAATTAGCTAGCATTCGAGAGAGGTTTTTAGCCCATAGATGAGCTGTGTAATTTCTGTCTGACAAAATGTCTCAAGCCTTCATCTCTTACTATCAACAAACTACAAGTGGGCACAACTACAGTACTTATGGCAAGCTATGAAACCCACTGTGTCAATAGAAGATCCTGCTTGAAGATAAACTCCAGGATACAAATATGATAATGGTCTACTTATCCTTCCCTCAACCATGCAAATCACTGAGGTGCCCAGGGCAATCCTGGGGCTACTGCCACCTGAGGTAAAAGTCTTGATGCTGCCCCCTCTATGCTTAAAACATCTGTAACATACTAGTTAGGCTGGAACCTGGAGTTTGGTTGCTGGTATCAGTCAGACTCTTCTGTAAAGTAGAAAAGCCCAACTAGTCCTGGTTTTCACACAATTTTGGTCAGATGTTCCAAAACGTAGCACAGACAAGGGTCAAATGAAGAGAAGTCATGAACAGGCAGAGGTCAGGACGGGCGTCGAGAATCATAGTCAAAGTGCAGGCCAAAAGTAAAAAACCAGGATCAGAAGCAGACAAAAGGCTTGAGCAGGATCTGACAGGATGAGAATCCAGCTTGAGTAATTAATGACTGGCTAAACAATAGTGATGAGGTGGGGAGAGCAGGAGAAGAGCTCAACCTGCACCTGCCTGCCACCCGAGCAGAGGAGTGCAAGGTCAGCCCGAACCCGCCACCTTCAACTGTCGACATCCGGCTTTATAGCAGCATGCCTGCTTGCCCTGCCCCTTTTGTGATGTCATTGGTGGGGCAGGTTTGGCGAAGGTCTATAAAAGGAAGCTGGTAGGCGGGTGCGGGCACGGGTGGAGGGAGGGCAGGCTTCGGGCGGATGCGGGTTGGGAAAAACCCGACCTGCACATCACTACTAAGCAGGTTTAAATAGGCAGATTTGATGTCAAAAAGCAGGAAACAGGAAGTAAGGGCAAAAAAAAGCATAGCTCAAAACAAAGATGGCATCCGTAGCTTCAAAACTTGCAACTGTGCATGCCGTGACATCATCTTGCACGCAACGTTTTCAAAACAGAGATCGTGCATGCACGTTGGCTCTGAACAGGACACGCCTAAAGGTAAGTAAGCGCAGTGGTCCAGCGGGTGCCTTACAACATCAGAGTCGGAGCAGGGCAAAGGGGGGCTGCATTGTTTGTGCATAGATTGAAATACCGCTCCCTGCACTAGCAGAGCCGAATTTCCCGGGTTAAAACACAGAAATTAGGCTCTTAAAGTTACAAGAGTTGGCTTTTTGCCGACCCTTGTAACTGGCTGCTCACTGTCTCCTGAGGCAAGACTCTCACCCTACAGCCCTGAGGATTCCTTTCCTCTTAGAAAACAGTGAGCGATGGCCAATAGGCTTTAATTCTTAGAAAAAAATAACAAATACCAATAATTCAGTCTTTCACCAAAGATTTTTAGCAAAGTGTAAGCTTTTAGCTACAATCTCACTAGAATACAGACTACCACATTGCATTTAATTCAGTGATAGACAACACAATCATCCCTTTTACTTAAGCTACAGCACGAGACATGACAGTAATATATCTATTTAGAACTCAAATTGCCTAGGAGATATAATGAGATTTACTGTAAAAACTCATCTTTAAATAAATTAAGTATATTGTACTCTGAGCAACTTTAAATTTGACAAGGTAAAAAAAGGGTGGGTTGTAACAAGGGTATATTTGTTATTTGCTTGTGATAGCTGAAAAGATTAAACTATGTAAGATATTTAAACAAGCCAATTAGAAGACTGATTAGAAGACTGAAATGGTAACTATAAATAAAGACCAAGAGATTTTCATTAAAAAATGAAGTTCTGTATCCGTGCCTTCCATCGGCTTATAGTCTCTCCTCTTCTTGCTTTCAACCAGGTTTAAGTTAACTTTGACACAAATGTAATTTGCTGCAGCCGTCGTAACCTTGGCTCTGCCAGTGTCTTCTCTCCCTCCTCGAGATGTCAAAAAAAAGTGCAGGTCGCAGCAAATAATATAAGAAGAAAAATAGAACGACCTCTCAATAATGCCAACTGCAATGCTGCTTTCAGTGATTATTGTTTTTATTTGACGTCCTTCAGTTACTGATGTGAAAGGATGGCAACGCGGCTCGTGTTATCATTTCTCGGTCTTGGTATCTGTCAGCTTGTGGGTGCTAACTTGGTAAAGGGATTGTGTTTACTTGTCTTAAATAACACACTAGACTAGTTGCCATACACTTGGTTGTCTCAGCAAATGAACCAATTTGTGGCGTAATCAGCTAAATCATCAAGATTAGGATTGTTGCTCCTTAAACGGCATGTAAAGTATAAAATAAGACTAGAAATGCTGTATTTTGTATACTAAATATAAACATGAACTTACTGCACCACAAGCCTAATCAAACAAATAATTTTTGCTTTCAAAGTTGGCTACAGGGGGTCACCATCTTGTAACTTTGTTATACATCTTTGCTAGACTAAGACTGTGCACATGCTCAGTGTGGTCTGGGCTGCTTAGGGATTGTCATAAACAAAGCTGCTTGAGTTCTGCATGGCTGGTCAGTAAGGTGGGGGCTCCCCCTGCTGTACATAAGTATGATTGTTTCCCTGCAGAGCAGTTAGGGACCGTCTGACAATTCCTATCCACAGCAGTAAATGAAGGGAGAATTTCACTGCATACAGTCAGGTTTCTTATAAAAACGGTACACATTTTTTAATTAAAGTATATTGGAGATAGGTTTCTTTTTCATTAAGGAAGTAAAAACGGGATTTTATTTTTTTGCCTTTACATGCCCTTTAATGCAACCAGTAGTGGGACATCTGAATAACAACGACAATAACAGTTTGCAGCGTCGGATGTGAATTGCTTTTCTTTCAAAAATATGACAACTAAAATGGGCAATATTCACTTGATAAATGTTAATTGTGCAGCAGAACCCAAGTACTCATGATCCCCACGGCAGCTTACCATCTGTTTTCTAAACAAGGTCACTATGGGTTTTTTTTAACCATGAGATTATTTTCACAATAATTTAGAATTTTGTTCTTACCACATGCCCGCTTTTACAATGTACAGAAACGAGGGAAAAGATAATAATTCCTCGCTACAGTTCACAAATTAAAGATCTTTAGCAACTTTCCTTCTTGTCTGTAGTCTAGAATTTTTTTTTTCTTTTTCCATAATATATTTTGGTTTTTATATTACTATAATATATCAAATAAGAACAAAATTAACATGCATGGACTCGCTATAGGTATGGTATCCGTTATCTGGAAACCTGTTATCCAGAAAGCTCTGAATTAAAGGAAAGCCGACTCCATTTTATCCAAATAATTAAAATTGTTAAAAATGATTTCATTTTGCTCATTAATAATTAATCAGTACCTTTTACTTGATCCCAACTAAGATATAATTAATTCTTATTGGAGGCAAAATAAGCTTATTGGGTTTATTTAATGTTTACATGAATTATATGTTTTATGGCAATAATGGGAAAATGTCTGGGTACCCGGTAGTGCACAGCCTCTTAAAGCAGATAGAGCAACTTTCATTTAAGTTATACTGCAGCTCTTATAACTATTTCAGTCCACTGGAACCCAACCCATGATGTCTTGGTCTTCGGCTTACCTGTAGGTCATGTGTCCTATTACCACAACTGTTCTTCTGGCATTGCCCCCCTATGTCTAATTTCCTTAATATATCATTCTTAAAGGAGAAATAAACCCCCCATTAATCAAAACCCCCCATCCCCTTCCCTCCATTGGCCCCCTTCCATGCTTTCTCACTTCATAGTACTTTACTTGAAAAAATTGCCCTGGCATTAACATTGCCATAATCTTTACTTTTCAGGGCCCATTTACTTAGCATGAGTGAAGGATTAGAAGAAGAAAAAATACTTCGAATTTCGAATGGTCGGATATGGCTACTTTGACCTTCGACTACGACTTCGACTTCGAATCGAACGATTTGAATTAAAAATCGTTCAGCTAATTGACCATTCGATAGTCTAAGTACTGTCTCTTTAAAAAAAACTTCGACCCCTCTAGTTTGCCACCTAAAAGCTACTGAGTCCAATATTAGCCTATGGGGAAGGTCCTCATAGGCTTACTAACAAATTTCTGATCGAAGGAAAATCCTTTGATCGATGGATTAAAATCCTTCGAATCGTTCGATTCGAAGGATTTAATCATTCGATCGATATTCAAAGTCGAAGGATTTCAATTCGGCAGTCAAATATTGAGGGTTAATTAACCCTCGATATTCGACTCTAGGTAAATCTGCCTCGTGGTCATGGACAGCACCATTCACAGGAAAGTTTTCTTTAAAATGCCTTTATTTAGACATGGGCACTGACCAGGAAAAAAACAACGTTTCAGACCGACATTGGTCTTTTATCAGGCCACCAAGGTGGCTTGATAAAAGACCAATGTCGGTCTGAAACTTTGTCCCCCATGCAATACTCCCCCAGTCTATGTTTGTTTAGAGCCATGAGGAATATGAATGAAGAATTAAGGTATATAGTGGGTTTTTACCAAAGATTCAAAAAGCAAAAGTATATTAAAAATATAAGGTCATTTATTTGGACAAAAAAGTGGCCTAACACATTTTGTGCCTGTTGGGGCAATTACTCATAGGCTGATAGACTCATTAGTGATACACCCTTGGACTGGGGTGGATTGTGGGATTTCCCTGGACTAACAAATTGCCTAATACACAAAATGTGGTGCCTCAGCTTTATTTAACCTTACTATGGGTTTAACATGCACCGTTTATTATTTTTTTCTGTTCCATGACTGAAATAGACTATAAAACAAAGATCTTGGTTTTAGTTAACGGGTTATAAAACAGTCAAGTCCTCCTCAATGTGATCTTGGCTTAATTGTTGCCCAATGACTTAAGGATAGAACCTTCCACTGTTCTACGTGTTTACTTGGTCTGCCCACACTGTAGTGTCCTATTTACCTGGAACGTGATCTGCAGCCATGAGCTACATGGACATATCATATTAGCACTCAGAGCAGAGTTCAGACCCGTGGGGTGAAGTCTAATGAAGAAGGACAGCACAATGCTTGAATGTCAGTCAAAAGATTTAAGCTGCGGGAAGTGACACTGCAAGGAGAGAAAGAGTCAGGGGACGCAGACTGGGAAGAGGTATGGGAACAAGATTCAATATGGACAATCTCTAATCAGCAGTTAATTGCTGTTAATTGCTGGTTAATTGCACTGCAACAGCCTTCTGACAAAATAACAGCAAATATATAGTAGCATTCCCCTGCTTTTTGTGTGAAGCATATTTGTGATGGAGAGTTCTACTGACAAACAGTGGCACAATAATTATTTTACAAGCCCTTTAAGGAAGCCACAGGCAGTGGAACCATGTAGGGGCTTAAGTGCCTGTAGAGGACCAAGAATGATTGTATTGCCTTCTGCATTTTTATAGTTCTTCTGAATTAATGATCGATCAAGCAGATGTTCTTTCATTTTTAGGAATCTGAAAACAATGCTTGAGGACATGACCTGCTCTCAGTTGTAGCTATGCTGTGTATTATGATTAAATTGAGTCTAAGCACTGTTGCTCAACCACACTGGACTACAAAATACAGCAACTCATATCATAAAGGGTTTAAACTTACAGGGAATCATACTACAAAAAACATACATTTTGTATGCTTAAAGCTTGATTAAAATTCTCCCCAGTTATCGGGGGCCAGATACACCATTAAAATGCAAAAGAATCCAGCTGATCTGAAATAAATCCAGCTCCATCTACTAAGTTATTGGAACTTAGTTCTACTACCACAGAATCACTAAACAGTAGTACCCCCTCCTTCCCAATGTTAGACTCCACTGGCAAATCCTTAAGCCTAAATGATGCAACATGGCTGACATAATGCTGGGTAGCAGCATTCATGTTGGTAAAGTATCTTGTATCTGAATGAGATGTTTGGTTATAATGGTTAAAGAACTATGGGGCATAGTGGGACAGTTATATCATTTTGAACCTCTATAAGACATTATAGTACTTGACATGCACCTTTAACAGTTAGTAAATTTATGAAAAAAAAAGAAACCGTATGAATTGTTCAGATTTGCCATCCAAAAACGATTTTTGCCCTAAAACCACATTGCATGAAACCCAGCGCAGATCAAGATATCTTTGGAACTTCTCTCGTTGATTTATATGCAACCTCGGCAGGTCTGAGATGCCGGATTTTCAGATTCAGACTTTTTCCATCCTCTGAGTATAATAAATCTCGAAAAATTTGATGGGTTTTTTTCTACTAAAAATTCGGATTATATATAGTGATGGGCGAATTTATTCGCCAGGCGCGAATTTGCTATAAATTCGCGAAAGACCCGTGAAAATTCTCCGGCGTCGAAAAAAATTTTCGCCGGCGTAAAAAAAAACGGACGCCGGCATCAAAAACCGGGCGCTGGCGTCAAAAAAAGGGCGCCTGGCGTCAAAAACGAGACGCCGGCACCGGTTTTCACGAAATTCACAAATTTTCCAGCGAATCGAAACGTCGCAAATTCACCCATCACTAATTATATACTAAAAGATCCCGATTTTTTCTTGATTTTTGGCATTCGTAGTTTAGTAAATAACCCCCAATGTGTTGCTTGAGGGGAAAAAATATTTGATTGAGTGTGTTTATTTTGGAAAAAACTCAAAGGCAGTTGGGTGACCAGGACTAATAGTGAGACATGGTGGTACACACTGATACATACTTTCAGTAGATAGGCTTGGGGTTAGTGAAACCAATAACCATTTTCTGTAACATTCATTATGTTCTTCTTTTGCCTCTGAATCAGAGGGATGTTCTGCTGAAGTTCTGAGTTATTCTAATGGAGTAATCGTTGGTTTAACATTTTCCCTTGAATGGACACTGGGATAAATAATTTTTACACATTCAGGGGCTGATTCACTAACTTTGAGTGAAGGATTCAAAGTAAAAAAAATTCAAATTTCAAAGTGTTTTTTGGGCTACTTCGACCATCGAATGGGCTACTACAACCTTCGACTACGACTTTGAATCGAACTATTCGAACTAAAAATCGTTCGACTATTCGACCATTCGATAGTCGAAGTACTGTCTCTTTAAGAAAAATCTTCGACCCCCTAGTTCGCCATCTAAAAGCTACCGAACTCAATGTTAGCCTATGGGGAAGGTCCCCATAGGCTTTCCTAAGTTTTTTTGATCGAAGGATATTCCTTCGATCGTTGGATTAAAATCCTTCGAATCGTTCGATCGCACTATTTGAGCTAATATCCTTCGACTTCGATATTCGAAGTCGAAGGATTTTAATTCCCAGTCGAATATCGAGGGTCAATTAACCCTCGATATTCGACCCTTTGTGAATCGGCCCCCCAATCTAAGGTAATTCTTGTTTCCACTGCAATCTCATCTATGTGCTTATTAGTAAGTATTTAAAATATAGAATTCTTATTATATTTGGTAACATGTGAAAAGATTGGGGAGCAGAGTATTATGACATTGTAAATGATCCCAACTAAAATAAATCTAAGGATTAATCTTTATCGGATGCAAAATAAGCCAGTTAGGTTTATTTAATTTTTTTTACTAGACTTAAGGTAGAAAGAACCAAATTATGTAAAGATGGTTATACAGAAAACCCCAGGTCCAGAGTATTTTGAAAAATTGGTCCCATACATGTAATATTTAGCAGTGATGATGTCTCACATATTTTGAATATACAGTGTGTCCATAATAAATGGGATTTATGATCCTTTACTTTCTTCCTTCTGTTTGTGATTAAACGAGGTCTTCCCCTCAATTAGCCTAACACTCTCTTTTGTCTCATTCAATTGCCTATGAGTCATTTCCCCTGATCCGATGTGTCCAACGA
This sequence comes from Xenopus laevis, assembly GCF_017654675.1. NCBI lineage: Eukaryota > Metazoa > Chordata > Amphibia > Anura > Pipidae > Xenopus > Xenopus laevis. The sequence continues at coordinate 131,482,149 of NC_054382.1, read as the reverse complement.
GAGTAGATTTGGAGAGCGTAATGATTGGGATTTATGTGATCCCTCTTAATATGCCCTGTCAAATAAGACAAAGCTAAGAAAAGTTAATTTCCGTCATACTTCTATATAGGTCATGGCTGTTATGCTTTCCTCTCTGTGTGCAATTAAACTAAAGATAGATTTATATTTCTAAACTTTAAATCGGTATTAAACCATTATTTTATGGTACAGTAACTCAAAGAATTGTTAGTCGCTTGTATCTATATTCAGAATAAAGCTCTTTTAAGCTTATCAATCTAGAGTAACTGTAAAGAACACAGGCCCATGTTTAATATTAAAGGCATTCATTATAAACAGAAGGATAAACGTCAAAACAAATGCATTAATATACCAGTGACTTTATAAACTTCTTTACAGTATGAGTCTTGTTGGCACTGGTAGATCTTAGAAAAAGTCTACCACTTGCTGTGGTGGTCATAGTTAATGGCAACACTACTTCTTCTGGATTCTTTGGACACAAAGAGGACTATTATTATTAAGAGGACTATTATTATTGTCGAATGCTAGGGGTATTAAAACTTTTTGAAACCAAGATTTAACTCTATTGCTCTAAAACTAAATAAAGTGTGAACTGAGAAAAACACAGAATGATGTACTAAAAATACGAATGTCTCTAAAACCTCAAAATTTTTTTGGACAATTACTAGTGAAAAAAAATCAAATCCTCTAAAAGTCTGAATTAGTGATGGTGAATTTGACCCATTTCACGCCAACTAAAAAAAATTTGTGAAACTGAGAAAAAATTCACCCATTGCACTCTATTGGTCTTTTTCGTAGTGAAACCTGGCGAAAAATTACACTCAGCACTAGTCTGAATGGATCAGCAGAGCTCCCATTAATTTTTATGGAACCTCAACTGTTTTTACTTGGCACAGTTTTGTATTAGCGTTGTTTGTGGCTTTTTCACATGATACTAGTTTTGGACTGGGGGGGCCCAAGGCCCACCAGGGCAGCTTCTTCAGGGGCCCCACATCAACTCCGCCCCAGCTGCAAAGACCCCCTCCAGCCCCCCACCCAAGCCGCAACCCCCCTTTGCCAAGCCCCATCCCCACAAGTACCTTTTTTGTTCTCAAAGCTGCAACTATAACCAGGGAGAGAGGTCGGGAACATCAGGAATAGTTTTTAAGCAGGGAATGGGTCTAGGATGATGGGGCAATGACCCTGCTTGACACATCTAAATTTTTACAGCTTTAGAGAAAGAAAAAGAAACATAATACGTAAAAAGTATTTTTTATGGGAAAAAAAAGGAAATTTGAATGTTAGTAAGAATGTCTGACTCTGAGGCAAATAACCACAAAAACAGTGTGGCCCATGTTTTTGATAACCATTTTATTGTAAATTAAAGCTGTTGTCCAAATAGTTATGTTCATTTGCCTTTCTTGTTACTACATTAAATAAGTTATCTTTTATTGCATATAATAGAACAGAAGAGACCTACAGTATTAGTCCATGTAATTAAATACACATAAGCACAAGCCTGGTGACCTTCATCGTCTCATCCCGGTGCTTCCTCTGGGCAAGACACACTCACTATCTTTCTAGGCTCCTTGGGGAAAGGTATTTAAGGGCTGATTTATTGCGATGTGTTTAATCTCGAAAAATGTCAATAACAAAAGTAACTAAAGCTGATGTTTGTAGAGAGGCCCATGAGTCACTTTTTCATTATACCTACAGTGTTTCTTGCGGGTAAACACCAACTAAGATAATTTCAGGAACAGTAATCTCATAACCTTAAACTCACATAGACACGTTTAACAGCTTAATAAAAAAATCGATTGGCTCCTCTGTCAGTCAAGCTTAAAAAACTCTTGACAACTGCTCGCTTACTCTATAATAACACATCATATTTTTTCACATTGAGATATCATTGGATTTGTATGACTATATATTATTAAGGAAACCCAGTGTAATTATTGCACCGAACTGGACTGGTAACGTCAAATCCAAATGATTGGATCTATTTCAGCTAAACTAAAAAAGTAAGATTCTTCTCTTTATAGGTAAATTTCAGATTATGAACAATTTGACTGCAATGGCTTCTTTTTGCCACTTATTGTGTTCTGTTTAAAAGTAATTAAAACGCACAGCAGGTGAATAGATCAGAAATGACATTGCAGATCACTTCTAGGTCTACTCTCAGGGGCAAATTCACTAAGCGCCGAAGCGCCGAACGCTAGCGTTACTTCGTTAGCGTTTGTCATTTTCGTTACTGCGCAAATTCACTAACGAACGCTGGTGTAGTTTCGCTAGTGTTACTTCGCACCCTTACGCCTGGCGAAGTTTCGCTAGCGACGTAACTACGTAAATTCACTAACTTGCGCAGTGTACTGAACGCTACCTTTTACGCTAGACTTCCTTCGCCACCTCAGACCTGGCGAAGCGCAATAGAGTAGATAGGGATCGTTTCAAAAAAAGTCAATATTTTTTCTAAGTCCCAATAAACGCTGGCGTGTTTTCTACATTATGGCTGATAGGCTGAAAAAGATCGAAATTTTTTTTGGGGATCCCCTCCTTCCCCCCTACATTTCCTGACTCATGGCAACTTACCTAGACAGTGGGCACATGTGTAGGGCAAAATAAAATTTTTATTTGCTGATTTGAAGGTTTTCTAGGCATTTGTAGTGCTGATACGTGTTCCTCCATTGAAATTTGAATTTGGCGCCGTATGCAAATTAGCCTTCGCTAGCGTAACTTCGCTTTACTTAGCGAATCAACACTAGCGCAACTTCACAACCTTACGCTACCCCTGAGCGCAACTTCGGATTTTAGTGAATTTGCGAAGCGCTGGCGAAACTACGCCTGGCGAATTGTGGCGAAGTGCGGCGAAGTTACGCCTGGCGCAACTACGAATCTTAGTGAATTTGCCCCTCAGACTTTTCTCATCAGAAGTAAAAAGGATTCTCTACTGCACATCAAATGCTTTTGTAATAATTCAATTTAATTTACAAACCTCTGCATTCGACAAGGCTATGACATGAAGAGCACAGCCAAACGAGCTTATTTACAGAATCGGCCCACAGACAACCACATAATGTAGTACAGGTATGGGATCCATTATTCATAAAACCGTTAGCTGGAAAGCTCTGAATCACAGAAAGGCTGTATCCCTTTGACATAATGTTATCCAAATAATACAGAGTTTAAAAAATAATTTCCTTTTTCTGTGTAATAATAAAACAGTCGCTTGTACTTGATCCCAACTAAGATATAATTAATCCTTACTGAAAGCAGAACCAGTCTATTTGGCTTATTTAATGTTTACATGATTTTTGGGTTTCAAATGTTTTATTGAAGTTTTACAATAATAAAACACGCAGAATTTAAGATACCCCATATTGAAATGCAGTCACAAAAGACAAATATAAAAATTGTGAAGAAATAGTACATGATTTTTTAGAAGACGTAAGGTCCAAATTATGGAAAGATCTGTTATAAGCCCCAGGTCCCCAGCATTCTGGATAACAGGTCCCATACCTGTACTCTGCCTGATATGCAATGATCCCAGACACAGAAAATATCATGGGATAAAAAGTATCCTAGTAGAAGGCTAGAGTATTTATTTGTTGGCTGTTCCCAACCTTCCTGGTTGGTTTGACTGTAGTATTTGCAGATATTGATAATGACTAGTGATGGGCTAATCTGACACGTTTCGCGGAAAATTTGTGAAATGTCAAAAATGTCAAGAATTCATCAAAATGCATTGAAGTCTGTGGGCGTCAAATTACAAATTTTTTCACCCATTTGAGTCTATGGGTGTCATTTTTGGTATGAAACTCTGTGAAAATTCCCTAATCACTAATGATGACAAGCTATTTACAAATATGAGATATACCCGTTTTATATTGAGATTACATGACCTGCATTTCTTCTAGATATAGGCACTACATTGTTGGAACTGTTTATAGATTAAAACAGCACTTGACATCACTTATTAGATGGCAATTGTTGCATGAAATGCTCTTGCCATTTAGTGTGTCCTTCCCCGCTTGTCTCTGTTCATGCATGTCTGGTGCGCAAACTCTGTTCCCTTGTATTGGCATGCGGTGTGTTAGACCTCTGAGGCATCCGCCAAGTGCTGTGACATCACTGTCTGGGGCAAAATTTAAATCCCTATTGCCAACTACAGTTTAAAAGGTCCTTTCCTCTCCACATCAGTGCCCAAGCTGGCTTTTGGTTACAGATCCTGCTCAAGCCTTGGTTTTGACCTCTTTGCCTGTTATGACTACGATTATTGCTGCCTGCCTTGACCTTCATGCCTGTTCATAGAATTATCTTTTTTCTAATCCTTGCCTGTACTTCGCCTCATACAACTCTCTGGACTGTTGGTTTCCGAAGAAGAGAGTTCCACGGCCCCAAAAGGGCATCTGTGAAAACCTGAACCTCTTGTTTGTTTCAGCTGCCTTCAAGGTCCCTGACTAAAGATGGCCATAGACAGATGATCATGTGATGCCATCTTCTGACCTGCAACTAACCATTCAAATCAAATAAAGTACTAAAGTACAAATCTATTCTGCCCTTGGCAGCAAACGTATGAAAGTTATGTCCCGACAAATATATTTTAAACTGTCCTATCGATTTAACGTCCCATCGCCATGGTACGAAAAAGTTGGGATGTTCCACACATGGTCCTAAAACTGTACAAAAATTAGATTATATCTTACTGGAAGTCAAAACACAGCTTATTATTTTCATTGTTATCATAAATTGAAAGGTGCCAACATATTTCCTAGCTTTGTGAACATAAACAATATAATCCATAAAGTGCAAGAAGATAAGAGGTTACTGTTAATTAAAGATTACGATTTAAAAGGAGAGAGAAAACAAATTAAACAATGTATTGATTTGATATATTGTGGTGGAACTATAGCACAACAAGTGCTGCTTTCTATGGGGCCCATTTACTAACAATCTAATTGTGATTAAATGAAAAAAAGGTTTTCCTATATTTCTAAAACGTTCTAAAAATTTGCAATTTAAGTTCAAAAAACACAAAAGCCTTTAATGCCAAACTTCATCAAGTAAAAGATGTCAAGGTGCTATAGAAGTCAGAGGGAGCTGCGCTGATCCTTTTAGATTATTTTTAATCCAATTAGAATTTTAGAGGTTTTTTGTTTCTTTTCATATCATTCATCAATTTTTTTTGTTCGTACTTTTTACATTTGGATCTTTTAATAGATTCAATGACATTTGTGTTTGTGAGTTAAGCCGTGGTTTTTAAAAACCAATAAAACATTTAATTAATAGGCCTCCAAATGTTCCTCTTCTTTTTTTATTTTCAAGTTTTTCATGTATTGTAGCTGAACTTTTTGTAGGAAAGATGTTATATATCATTATTATTCTTTCATGTTAACACAGTATGTGGTCAAATCAAAATCCTGAAGAGGTTAAGTTAATTCATATTTGATCTCATAGACACACAGGGGCCGATTCACCAAGGGCCGAATATCGAGGGTTAATTAACCCTCGATATTCGACTGGGAATTAAAATCCTTCGACTTTGAATCGAAGTCGAAGGATTTTAGCGCAAATAGTTTGATCGTTCGAACGAAGGAATGCTCCTTCGATCGAACAATTAAATCCTTCGAATCGAACGATTAAATCCTTCGAATCGAGCGATTCGAAGGATTTTAATCCAACGATCGAAGGATTATCCTTTGAACAAAAAAACTTAGGCAAGCCTATGGGGACTTTCCCCATAGGCTAACATTGAGTTCGGTAGGTTTTAGATGGCGAACTAGGGGGTCGAAGTTTTTTCTTAAAGAGACAGTACTTCAACTATCGAATGGTCGAATAGTCGAATGATTTTTAGTTCGAATCCTTTGATTCGAAGTCGTAGTCGAAGGCGAAGGTCGAAGTAGCCCATTGGATGGTCGAAGTAGCCCAAAAAATACTTCGAAATTCGAAGTTTTTTTACTTCGAATCCTTCACTCGAAGTTAGTGAATCGGCCCCATACAGTATAAAGGTGGAAGTCAGTAGTAGCAGGATTCTGTAGAAATAACATAACGATGGAAAGAACCTATGGTCACTGGCAAATAGTAATAAAGATATCAGTGAAAGTGTGTATTGCAAATATAGATATGGGACCTGTTATCAAAAATGCTCTGGATCTTGCGTTTTCCAAATAAGGGGTCTTTCCTTAATTTAGATCACCATACTTTAAGGGCCCTATTCATCAAAATTTGGATCTGTGTAGTTTTGGGGTTTTTTCTCAACCTCAATTAAATATAGAAAGTGAAACAAATTATAAATGCAGAATGAATACAAATATGATGATAAAAACATTTAGGGGCACATTTATTTAGCTCGAGTGAAGGAATAGAAGAAAAAATACTTTGAATTTTTGGGCTACTTCGACCAACAAATTGGCTACTTCGACCTTCGACTACGACTTCGATTCAAATGATTCAAACTAAAAATCGTTTGACTATTCGACCATTCGATTTTACAATTTGATGAGGATAGCTCCCATCGATTTCTGCATGGCCTCTCAGGCTTTTCTTTATTTATATGTTATTATTTTATTTATTAATAACAAAAATTAAATCCTTTTGCTTCTTTTCTATTTTGTTATAAAGTACAAACCATACTTCTGCGGCTAGTGGCTTAGGCCATATGTAAACATTAAAGGTTCAAAAGATGACTACATTTCCTAAATTCACAGGTTCAAGGCAAGTTAATGAGAATAACTAACTCATTATTTTCATATTGGTCATTTCATCTGTGTTTTCATGAAAAAGGACTTTTAACTAATTTGTTTAATGTCTCTAGAGGTTAAACCCAAAGAACATTTTATGTGAACTAAATGATTTTATTTTCACATTGTTAAAGGCTCCAAGACTTTTAAAAGGATGAAAATATTATTCTGCTCTAAGGAACAGTCTAATACACACATTAATATTCTGTCAGGCAACACTTTATTTACATCAGCGATAACACAACAGCAAATGGAGAAGCTTCCTTGATCAACAATCAATCTTATAAAAATCTTGTAAAACATCACACACACATTATTTTACTGTGAAAGACTGTTAGGACTTGCATCAGTCTACATAAAATTACCCTTCTGATTACAGCAAAAGTGTATAAAATATAGACTGTAAATAAATATGCTGATAGGAAACACGACTGAAGAGACATATTGCACATTACTGTACCAAATGATTTGTAGCCACAGTGGGCTGTTATTTTCCTTGAGATCACATTATAATACTTTATTTCAAGTAAGATTTGTCCTCAAAATGTGCATTGACAGAATGCCGTTAAATAATAGCACATACTGTAGACACAGTTCCTGCATAAAAAAGAGCATTAACTCAAGGGATGAAAACCTAGGGGCAGATTTATCAAGGGTTGAAGTGAATTTGAGGGAATATTCGAAGTAAAAAAATGTGAAATTCGAAGTAATTTTTTGGATACTTCAACCATCCAACAGGATACTACGACTTCAAATTTACTTAGAATTCGATTTGAAGTAAAATAGTTTGAATATTCGAATATTCGATAATCAAATTACTGTCTCTTTAAAAAAAACTTCAACTTCAATACTTCGCCAAATTAAATGGAACGATTCAAGCAATCGATCGAAGATTTTACTACGACCGCAAAACAGTCAAATTCGGTAAAAAAAAAACTTTGACTTCGATATTCGAAGTTGAAATATAGCCATTCGATGGTCGAATTAAGACCAGTCCTTAAGAGGGATATAAATGAGCTGGAGAGAGTGCAGAGACTAAGTGCAACTAAACTGGTTAGAGGTGTGGAAGACCTAAGGTTGGGTCAAGGTTTTCTCTGGTTCTCTATGATTACTCTTTATTAGTACATTAGAGGACATTAGAAACAAATAACAGGAGTTCTATCTTCCCAAAAAATGGATAATTGCATTGAGTAGGTGGTTATTCACAGTCAGGACAGTGAGGTTGGCAAAATCACTGCCGGGTGATGTTGAGATGACTGATTCAGTTAATGCCATTAAGAGTGGCTTGGATGATTTCTTGGAAGTAATAATATCCGAGGCTATAGCAATATCAAAATCTATATTTAGAATAAATATTGAAATATATAATGTAGTTTGTGACTGTATGGAGGGGTCGGTGTGAGTGTGTAAGTATGTGTGCTGGGTTGCATTTGGAGGGGTTGAACTTGGTGGACTTTTTTCTTTTTTCAATCAAACTCAACCATGTAACTATTTTCTCATGGGAACATCTTGAAACATGCCAATGCCCCAAAGTGGGCTAGTGGAGTGAGCATGGGTTACATATGAATCTACACCCAGGGCAGAGCCTTCACCAAATGGAAGCTTCCCCTTTAAGATGTTGTAAAACTACAACCCACAGGCTAGTTAGTGCAAAAGTAGATGAATTGGACACCAGGAGGTTCGTGGATAGTTAAACAAGGGAACAGGTTTATTATGCCAAAGGCAAATGACAACAGGTTTACTCACAAATACTTGTAGGATACAGCAGATGGAATCACTTTGGACAGAGTAATGATCACAGTCAGACAGGTGTGACTCCTTGAGGTATCAGCAGATAGGTGTACATCAATTCCCATTTAACCGACGTTGCCAGTGAGGGGATCGGGACCGATCAGGTAGGGTACAGGCAGTCCTTTGCTAACTTAGATGCCTATCAACTGAGTTCCCTGCTCTAAAGGCAAACAGGTCATGTGGGAAAGCTACTTCCTTCTACAATCCTTGTTGGAGCAACAACTGCTCTTTCTGCTAAACCTCTCTGTCTCACTCTCCTAGAGAGTCTATTACAGGAGCTTACTATGCTAGCTGTTCCTCATTCATGGGGTTACCTGGTCCCCGCCTTCAGCACCAAAGGTGTCAGGTCCCTTTGGGGTAAATGGATTACTGGGGCCTATGGTGATCCCAGGCTCAATGTAAATCACCTAGCAGCAGTACCAGGAGCCAAAGAGGAAGAGGCCACACCCTGCACAACACTATATAGCAGTGTGGCAGGGGAGTGTCATTACACTCTTTGTTCAATAGGTGAGGTGGTTACACTTAAACTGTTGCAAGGGCTTGTGCCCAATAACAAAGGATAAGAGAACTACATAAAGAAGGTAGGGGATTAACTCTATAGGGATAGGATATCCTATAGGTCCCTACACATATTTCTGTGAACCTAATGTCAAGCTTAGCCATGTTGGTTTTTCTGACTCCTAATTGTTATTTTGTGGAGATTCAGATTTATTTTGTAAGTGTATGACTTCCCTTATCAACTCTGCTTATGAAGGAAACATTGGGGGCCTATTAATTAAGCCTCTGTTTGAGTTTTTAAGGGGAAAAATCTGAATTTTTAGAGGGGAAAAAAACCTAAAATTTCTCAAAATTTATTATGCTCCAAAGCTGCTAAAAATTCGAAAAAACTCCAGCCCGTCAAAGTCATTTTTGAGGGTTTTGGGCTGTTTGATGCTGGTTTTCGTTAAAAAAATCTAGAAAAATTGTGTTTTTTGTGCGACAAATCAAAAAGTTGCACGATTCGAATTGTTGCATGATTTTTTCATAACTTTTCCCTCACATACAATTGGATTTTCAAGTAAATCAAATCGTGATTGGGATTTAGGTCAAATTTTATTTTTAAAATAATGAGAAGAATTTGAGTAAATACCCTCCCTAAAAGCTTTGCCATCGTTACAATAAGAAGAAAATACACATCTAGAAATAAAATAACTTCTTTTAGTATTCAAAATGAAGAAAGAATATATTTCCATGGCTTACAAATGTCTGGTAATTTCAAATATATTAAACAAACAATTTCCATGTCAATAAGAGAAATTTAAGCTGTGGTTTTATTTTAGGAGAGATCCATATTCTTCTTTCCTTTGGGCACTGAAATACTAAGAACAATAAAACCATCTAGAGAACTAATTGGATTCAGTAGCTTTAGTACAGAAGTTGGAGGAGGACATTACAGTTGTGTTAATACTGTATGTCTACTGAAATTATCATTGTTTTAACCACTCTATAGTCTTGCGTAGATCATACAAATAGAGCAGCTTGAAATGCACAATTAAATACTTGAAAATTGGAAAAAAAAGTAGAATTGAACATGTTTACTGGGGGCTTGAAAACTTGAAATTATATCTCCCATTTGCAAACAAACTTGAATCACTGTAAAAAATTCTAGTGCTGCTAGATTTGCCTGTCAAATATTTTATTCCAAAATTCATGGTATAAAGTTTGTGCAAAGTTTCCAGGAAAGTTTTCAGAATGTTGCTAAACACATTTCACCTGAACTCTAAAACCCGTCACATTTCTTGATCACTTGTGAAAACTGCAGGCAATGGCAGACAATTTTTTATTTTAAAAGAAATACATTGTTGAAACCATTGTGAAAACATTGGTTATTTTTTAACTAGTGTTACTGCTTGGGAATAAAATACCACATTATGGGGGTATTTATTAAAACTCAAATAAAACTCGAAATACAAGTTTGAACTGCCAACCACAATTTATGGCTTAATTTACTTAAAAAATCCAAATGAAAATTGTACGTGTGGGAAAATAAAATCGTGCCACAATTCAAATAATTTTTGAATTGTCACCTGAAAACTAAATTTTTTTACATTTCAAACAGTCCCAAACCCCTTGAAATCATGAAGGCAAAAAACATCAACCAATTGTAAAAGGGACATCTGCCATTCACTTTTACATGACAGGTTTTAGCAGGAGTATTTTCGGATTCAAATTTTTAGCAGCTTTGGAGCTTAATAAAACTCAAAAAGTTAAAGTTTGTTTCTTTCCTCAAAAAATTTGGATATATCTCCTTAAAAACACAACCAGAAAAGGCTTAATAAATAGGCCCCTATGAGTTAGGAAAACCTTTTTTCTTCCTGAAGGAATCCTGGGAAGGAAATCTAGTTTATTCATTAATGCAATACTATATATATTTTGTGTACCACATGCATTTCTATTTGAAGTGCAAATGATCAATCAAGGCAATGTTTCAAACTATGTAGTATGAGACTCTTTGCAATAGTCAGGTCCTGAATGTAATTAAATGCGTACCATTAAATCTTGGACCACCCATTAGGAGTAAAAATGAAATGTCATTAGGATGAAAAGCAAATTACATTTCCAGTCAAAGTTCTTGACGGTAAGCCTGGTTTAAAGGGAGACTATGATAAAAAGAAAAGTTAAAATTTTTTCTCATAAGTCTCGTTTTTTTTAAAATATTCTTTGTAGAAGCTCTCCAAACTCCGAATTTAATCTAAGATGAAATGTCAGTCTTTTTTCATATTGTTAAAAGTGCCATTACCGTCTGTTCCTAGAAAGAATATTGCTTCTCCTTTAAGCTATGGGTCTGGGGCAACACACCCAGGCCACTGATTAGTGGCGACCTGCAGCCGACATGCACTATTCTGTTCCCAACCTGCACCAGTATTTTTTCGATCGAAAACGGGCGATTTAAGTAAAAATCATTTGATCAATTGATTAAATCGTTAGATTCGAACGGTTCCACGATTCGCACGATTTTTTAAAAAAATACTTTGACTTCTAAAAACTCTAGGAGGTCCCAATAGGCTAACATAGCAATTAGGCAGGTTTAAGTTGGCGAAGTGTCGAAGTCAAACATTTTTAAAGAGACAGTACTTTGATTTTCGAATGGTCGAATATTCAACATTTTTTCAATTCAAAATTACTTCGAAATTCAACGTTTTTGAATTCGAAAATTCCAAATGCATTAAAGTTATTGGACTTTTTTTTCCTCAAGTTTTGCATCAAAGTCAATGGGCATTTTTCTTATTGCGACTTTTTGTCTTGGGAAATTTTTTGCAGTTAATTTTTGCCACCGTTTTGTGAAAAAAAATTGCAGATGCCGAAATGACACAAATCCATGCCTGCCAAAAAAATTCGCTCATCGCTACTTAATAAGTCTTTAGCATTTTAAAAAAATAAAAAGACATGAATTTTTAGAGAAAAATAGATTTGTGGAAAAAAAGAAATCCGAATGTTAGGATAAGTTTCACCTAGAAAATGACGCCCATAGACTCTAATGTGTGAAATAACTTGTTGTGCATGAAACATTTGTTGCCCGTCATGAAAAATGTTGTCGTTCATAGACTTCAATGCATTTCTATGAATTTTCCCGTTTTGTGAATTTTTGGTGAAGTGAAATGGGTCAGATTCGCCCATTGTTAATTAGGATACATCACTGTTTTAAATGAAATAAAGCAGAGCTAGGCTTCTTGTATTTTCTAGCAGAGGCTTCACTTATTTTCTCTTAGCATTACTTAATCTTAGACGTGTTTTGATAGTCTCATTTATCCAATATTAGATGAATTTCTGTCCTGAGAGACACTGCCTTAGTCATTCCTCACTTTCTTACTCCCTTTCTAAGTCATTTCTCACTTTGTTATTAAACCAGTATATATAATTGGAGCCCTTCATGAGGAACCTCTCTCAGTCTAAAAACCCTTCACACCTGTATAAAGTTATACAACATCATCACTTCAGAACTGCATCCTCCATTTCCCCAGAGCCATTTGAAGGCTTTATTTGCATGGGCAAAATTATCTTTTTTATAGACAGGGCTGGGAAGCTGTGGAATTTCCTCCTGGAATCAGTTGGCAGAAACATAATATAGTTGCAAGAAAGGGTTGAATAATAAAATTCTGGTGAATAATAAAATTCATCAATATTGGTATTATTTTTCTTTATTACTATATTCATCCAGGGACGGGTTCTCTTGGCATTTTAATGTCAAAAAGTTATTTTCATCTTCTGTTGCATACTGAAAAAAGCTTCAGATGATTTGTTTAGCCTAAGCCAATGCAGCATGGGTAGAAGGCAATAACCTACTGGGTCATGAAAATCTTAGAAATAAAAATCAGTGACTAGAAATTGTGGGACCTCCCAACACTTCTAAATTATAGCATGGTACATTCTGTTTATAGAAGAAACAAATGTGGTCTCCTCTTTCTACTGTAAGCAGGGTTGGATTAATATACCCCACCCCACTGCTTGTACCCAACCCCCTTCACTCTCTCCCACCACCCCCTGCCACTCACCAACTTGATGCTTGCAGAATTCCCCAAGCTACTGATTATTTTTGCCTAGTGTCAAAATCTCCTACCCGGTCCCCATTGGTGGCGCAGCCAGCAGGAGACATACCTCCCCCCAATTTTTGATGCCTTATGCCTGGCCCTTTGTGATCTCCACAAATCCAGGCCTTACTGTTGTTATTACAGCACATCTCTTACTTAGTAGATGCACCTTCATTCCTGTCACCATTTACCAACCACATTGGTACATGCACTTGAGCCCTTGGATCTTTTATGTGGCCAATGTGCTTGTGCATGTATGTTGACACCAAGGTTTTATCAAGGAATAAGATACTGTACATGTCTATAGAAACAGTACTCAGTTATAACCTAGCAACTTCATCTCATTTCTGGTTTTGACCTCATTTCCTCATTGTCCTCTGGACTCCATTGCTGGCTGCCTAGACTTTGGCCTTTTCTCTTAAGTTTACACAAACACCTCCTGTCATGACTTTTTACTGGATTTGGTTGGTCTCCTGTTTCTTTGCCACTGCAACTCAGCTTTGTTTCAACCCCAGAAGCTGTGGTATTCATGGTGAGCAGCATGAGAAACACTTCTCCTACATCCACCTCCTCATTCTGTAATGCAGAAAAAAATAATGTAGGCCTAAATGTTAATATAGAATCATCGTACATCCACACTTAAAGGTCAGGTAGAGAAAGGCTGGTTATTAAATGTCTAATGTTAGCCCTCCTAATAATGTGATAGAGTACAATTGTGTTTTTTATCTGATTTTCTTTTTAAAGAACAACATATGTTCTTAAGTGGTCAAATTCAGTTTTGTCTTTGCTGCAAGTGAAAAAGCTCTGGATTCATTGGGAGTTTTGTGGAAATCCTCTATCTACAAAAACCATCTGCTGAAGCAATTGAATAGTGCTTATACCACAGACTACTGCTGAGTTACTTCAACAACTGCTTATTTAATTGAAACGAACAGAAGGATTGCTTAAGTCTAAAGAAATAGCGGAAAACATTTGGTGAGAAATGTTATCGTTCACCTTCATGGATGACCAGAATAACGGTTTTGTGTTTATGCTGTATGTAGGCTCTTAACGTTTAACCATTTACAGTCGCACTTGGACCACAGGAGGGTATATATATATAAGAAGTTTAATATTTAGTAATGCTTTTTACTACTTACTTTTAGAGATGAGCGAATTTGACCCATTTAGTTTCACCAAAAATCTGCCGCCAACGAAATGTCGCCAACGCCCATTAAAGTCTATGCGCGTTATTTCGGTGGTGAAACAAGGTGAAAAAATTCGCCCATCCCTACTTACTTTGGTTAAAATTGACTTTTGGTATCGATCATGCAAGGAAATGCTTGGGATTGAATGTAGACACCTCATATTGACCACTTTTAGCTTCCACAGATGCTGAACTAGCAGCACTCATATTTACACTTGACTGGCAACATGGTTGTATTTCATACTGTCATTGTGGCTTTCAAGCTGCTTCTAGTGGTTCCACAGTAGGGTGATTAAATGATTCTTCTGTACCTCCAATCCATGCGACAGCATCTGCTGGTTTGTTTAATGTAGAGAAGTTGCTCTTTGGTTTATATAAAACTAATGTTTATCTGACAACACCTTGGTCAACACCTTGGTCTTTTTGGTCTGTGTACCTGGAATCTTCCACATTGCCTATGCCACACTGCATGCCCAGCAAAGCTTTCATCCAGGTTCCAATCTGTTACAGGTATGGGACCGGTTATCCAGAATATTCAGGACCTGTGGGTTTCCTGACTAAGAGGTTTTCCAAAATTTGGATCTCCATAGCTTGTCTACTGAATATCATTTAACATTAAATAAACCCAAATAGGCTGGTTTTGCCTCCAATAAGAATTAATTATATCTTAGTTGGGATCAAGTACAAGCTACTGTTTTATTAATACAGAGAAATGGGGTAATCATTTTTAAAAAAAATCATTAGAATGGAGATTATGGGAGACGGCCTTTCCATAATTCTTAGATTTCTGGGAAGTGGGTTTCTGGATAACTGATTCCATACCAGTACAGGTATGGAATCTGTTGTCTGGAAACTCATTACCCATAAAGCTCTTAATTTTGGAAAGGCCATCTCCCATAGACTCCATTATAATCAAATAATCCAAAAAATTTTTTAATGACTTTCTTTTTATCTGTGTAATAATAAAACAGTAGCTTGTACTTGATCCCATGGAAGATATAATTAATCCTTTTTTGAAGCAAAAGAAGCGTATTGGGGTTTATTTGAAGGGTCATTTATTAAAGTTTCTGGTTGGACTTTTAAATGGAAAAAACACAATTTTTTTGTAAATTTTTTTGTCTCTAAAATTTTGGAGATTTATTAAACCCTGATGGTGTTAAAAGTCAGAATAAAAAAGTACTTCAACTCAGACCTTCCGAGTTCATGTAGAAGTCAATGGCAGATGTCCTGTTGACATTTTGAAGATATCCTGATGTGCTCTTGATTTTGCTTAGTAATCCAATGATTTTGGCAGTCAAATCTGAAAAAGTCATAGGTTTTGGCAGTCAAATCTGAAAAAGCCTCAGTTTTCGGTAACAAATCAGAAAAAATTCATACCATTTTGATTTTTTTCACGATTTTATAGAGTCTTTTCCAGAGTTTTTTTGATAAATGGGGAAAAAGTCAGATCGGAGTGGTTTTCTGGAAAATTTCAGATTTTGAAAAATAAACCCCTTAATGTTTACATAATTTTCTAGTAGATTTAAGGTATGAAGATCCAAATTATGTAAAGATCTGTTATTTGGAAAACCCGAGGTCCAGAGCATTCTGGATAACAGGTCTCATACCTGTACCACATTAATCAACACTGGCAATAGCCATAACATGCATTCATTGAAGCCAAAAAACACTCTTTGCACTTCCCTATAGTTGTACTCTTTACCACTATATCTGTTCCGCCACTCAGGAACCCTGGAGATACCGGCACCTTCCAGCTGACAGTTGTTGTACGGTTACCTCTGCAGGCTGTGTGAATAGAGAGATAAGCTAATATGTTTCGTAATGAATTTGTTCCATGCACAAACAATAGCTAGATTAGTTAAATACCAACAAGCCTTTATAGACTTTATAAATATGTGTCCTCTCCTTTGCTTACATCTTTATGGACCTAAGAACATTAACAATGAATCTCCATCCTACCTGCTGCTGCAGTTTTAATTAAATAATTATGATTCTACAACTGCACACTTTGTTTAAAATTGGATTTATATTGCTCCAATTAGCCAGAACTTTTCTTTGCCTCATTTTATAAAGTGACTTGGATATAGGTGTATAAATGATGAGCAAGAGAAAAACTTTGCATTTTGTATTATTAAACATCTTCATTATAAGTGGTGTTTGTGTGTTACTTGTAAGGTTATTACAAATATTTATACATTTAGGGGCAGATTTATCAAGGGTCGAAGTGAATTCGAGGGAATTTTCGAAGTAAAAAACAAAAAATCGAAAGTAATTTTTTGGATACTTCGACCATCGAATTGGAAACTATGGGGCCCATTTACTTAGCTCGAGTGAAGGAATAGAATAAAAAAAACTTCGAATTTCGAATGTTTTTTTTTGGCTACTTCAACCATCGAATTGGCTACTTCGACCTTCGACTACGACTTCGAACGATTCGAGCTAAAATCGTTCAACTATTGGACCATTCGATAGTCAAAGTACTGTCTCTTTAAAAAAAACTTTGACCCCCTACTTCGCCACCTAAAACCTACCAAAGTGCAATGTTAGCCTATGGTGAAGGTCCCCATAGCCTTTCTAGTGTTTTTTTGGTCAAAGAAAAATCGTTCGAATGATGGATTTTTCTTCGATCAAACTATTTGCGGTAAATCCTTCGACTTTGATATTCGAAGTCGAAGGATTTACATTCGGCAGTCGAATATCGAGGTTTAATTAACCCTCGATATTCGACCCTATGTAAATCTGCCCCTACGACTTTGATTCGAAGTAAGCTCGTTCGATTATTTGACCATTCGATAATCGAAGTACTGTCTCTTTAAAAAAAACTTTGATTTCAATACTTCGCCAAATTAAACCTGCCGAAGTTCTATGTTAGCCTATGGGGACCTTCTAGAGCATTTTTCTAAGTTTTTGGAAGTCGAAGTAGAATCATTCGATCGATCGCTGAAATCCTTCGAATCGTTAGATTTTACTTCGACCGCATGATACCCAAATTCAATGAAAAAAACGTTGACTTCGATATTCGAAGTTGAAGTATTTCAATTCGATGGTCGAATTTCGAATTATTTTTAACTTTGAAATTCGACCCTTGATAAATCTGCCCCTTGGCATGTGTTTTTTTTAGGCGTTAAAGTCTGTTAAGCCAATTTGAAATTCCAGCAGGAGGGATAACAAGGAAATGTGAATGATCGATACAGGGAGATTTTATTCATGTTTCATCGCAACCATTTCCCATGTTTAACAATGACCCAGTTTATGCCTTCAATGGTTTACTAACTCTGTTTATTATATTATGTACTAAATTTAAATGTAATGCTGAATTTAGATAAGAAATGTATATGCCTATTGGTTTTAAGACGTAGGACAAAATGTAAAAAAGCATGTGTTTATACCAACTGGAATAGGAGAAGAAGCATGGAATGAAAGTATGTAAAAGACAGTAAAGATATTGTATGGGACCTGTTATCCAGAATGCTTCAGACCTGGGGTTTTCCAAATAATGGATCTTTCTGTAGTTTGGATCTTCATCCATCAGTCTACTAGAAAATCATGTAAACATTAAGGGCCAAATTTAACAAGGGTCGAATTTCGAGTTTATGGGAGTTTCTAAAAACTCTCATCAACTCCCATAAACTTTAAATTCGAAAAAACAGCAAATTGAAATTTATTAAAAAAAATAGAATCTTTTAAAAACGGGTGAATACGATCGAGCTGCAAATTTGTTCACTAAATAAATTAAAAATAAATAAAAAGTTACTTTTTTTTTTTCAAAAGTCCACCAAACAACTCCAAATTGATTGTAGGAGGTTCCCCATAGGCTAAAGCACCAATTTGGCAGGTTTTATATGGCAAATAGTCGCATTTGAATTCTCAAAGGGAAAATACATGAATTTTATATAGTGAATGTTTTAATAAACATGGAAAATAAACAAAGTTGTAAGAACATTCCCATTAACTTCTATACAACTCACCAGCTTTTACTTGCTCAGTTTTTTCTGGCAATTTTTAACTTTTTTTTTCTTTATTAATTTCTCTTCAGAAAATAGTCGAATAAAAAATTTGAATTTTTTAAATGTTTTTGGTGTCAAAATTCACACATTATAATTTTAATCCCAAAATTCGAATGTAAATTCGAATGTGACATTTATCACACCTCGGCAATGGAAACAGTTCTAATTTGAATATGTGCCACCTAAAACCTGCCAAATGAATTTACAAGTCAATGACAGAGGTCCATTGATCCATTTGACTATGTTAATAGCCTTCCTGACATTCAAGTTTTTCAAGAGGAAAATTGTTTTGTATTTTGTTTGTGTTCGATTTGTATAGAAAATTAATTGTTGGATTATTCCCATTCAATCGCATTTTAGACATTCTATTTTTTCCATAAATAACCTCCCATTCGAGTTTTGGGTAAATTCGACTTTATTAGAGTAAAAAAAAAAAATTCACATCAATTCAAAATTCAACCTTTGATAAATCTGCCCATTAGTGTCACATGGGAGGTCTGGCTAGATTTATCTGACTATCTATAATTGGTGCCTGACTTCACTTCTCCCTTTCTTCTTTCATTCTTCTGTTATTCTACTTGTTTGTAATTTGAAAATTATGCAAAATAAAAAGTAAAAAACTCGGTCTAATATCAGTTGTCCCACACCTTCCCCAGATTAAGGGGCCGATTCACTAACTTTGAGTGAAGGATTTGAAGGTAAAAAACTTCGAATTTCGAAGTTTTTTTTTAGCTACTTCGCCCATCGAATGGGCTACTTCGACCTTCGACTGCGACTTTGAATCAAAGGATTCGTAGTAAAAATCGTTCGACTTTTCGAACATTCAATAGTCGAATTACTGTCTCTTTTAAAAAAAACTTCGACCCCCTAGTTCGCCATCTTAAAGCTACCGAAGTCAATGTTAGCCTATGGGGAAGGTCCCCATAGGCTTGCCTAACTTTTTTTGATCGAAGGATATTCCTTCGATCGTTGGATTAAAATCCTTCGAATTGTTCGATTCAAAGGATTTTATTGTCGATCGAACTATCTGCGCTAAATTTTAATACCTAGTCGAAAATCGAGGGTTAATTAACCCTCGATATTCGACCCTTAGTGAATCGGCCCCTAAGGCAAATTGGAGAATTTATAATGCAAACCATCGAGGTGGATAACAATTAGGTTTTTTTACTCTTTTTCTTCCCATCTTCACAGATGACTATTTCTGCAATTGTTTAGTGACCTACACTGTATTAGTGTGATACATCCATTTTGCAGACAGCTCGTTTCAATGCCCATAGCTTGTGCTTGCTAATGAGGAAAATTCTAAATCTATCCATACTGCGAGCAATGCTATTTGTATGCCTACTTAACAAACATGCTTAATTGTAGATGAACAGAGTAACAGAGAAACCTTTACTGGAGAGAAATGGAGCCGTTTCTTGCTTCTCAAGTCTGTGTTGTTCAGAGGCTACTCAACTCAATGAATGCATGCTCTAATTAATTTTCATTAAAATCAGTAGACACAATGGTAAGCATGTGAACAGTGATAAAAAGGGACAGGAATTGGTTTTTCATGTTTTACTCACTTGAGCTGATCATCAAATAACCCTACTTCAGTGTATGATCCTTCAACTGGAAGAGCTGAAAATCATTTGAAAACATTTTCATTAGTCCAGATTCCTTTCAGGGTCAGTGGGTGGCCAGCGAGAGCTCTTGCTTATCATTCTGTAAAATATAATATTGGAAATCGTCTGCTAGAACATTTAATACTTATGCTAATTCATTCTAAGATAACAGTAATAAATACACAGCAGTGGCTGAGAACCGCTGGCACATGCAGAGCTTTATCCGTCTTGAATACTTGATCCGTCTTGAAAACAATTTTCATCTTTTCCATTCACAAGTGGCAGCCCCTCTTGCCTGCAAATTACCAGCAAAGATGAACATAATAACACTAATCAGATTTTGGAAGAAAAATCCAGAGCAACTCTTCTGACTGTGTATAAATAGGTTTGGGCGAATATATTAAACAGGCGCGAATTCGCTGAAAATTTTTGTGAAACTGCAGTGAAAATTCACCAGGGAATAATCCGCCGCGTCAAAAACAATTTTGGTGTGCGTCAAAATAGTCGTAGGCATAAAAATAGTCGTGCGTCAAAATTATTTATTATTGACTTAAATGCATTTGGACAAAATAGGGGCGCGTATAAAAATTGTTGCGGGCGTCAAAATTAACACTCATCAAAATAATTTTGATGCCCATTGACTTCAATGTGTTTCGTGAATTTTTTGCCTCTTCGCTAATTTTTCGCCACTTCGTGAATTTCGAGGTAAACATGACAAATTCGCCCATCACTATGTATAAAAAGAGAATGTGAAAAATGAAGGCAAATATAAAATGTGTTGGGGATTATTATGAATTGTTAAACTGTCCTCTTTTGTGCGGGAAAAAAACTTTAAATTTTATGAATAAATAAAATGGAAGATATTGAACATGTGCAATTTTATGTTCTGCAGACACAAAAGCTTCCGTACAATTGTAGTTACCAAGGAATTCATATAAAGGGAGAGAAGGCTGAACAGAACACTCATTGCTTTTCTGACTATCCGCCAAACAGTTGTGTTTTGAGATTAAAACTGCATGGTAAAGATTTCTATGCACATTTGCTTATTAAATCCTTCTACTACAGGCATGGGACCTGTTGTACAGAATGCTAAGGACCTGGGGTTTTCTGCATGAAGGATCTTCATCCCTTAAGTCTACTAGAAAACATGTAAACATTAAATATACCCAATAGGCAGTTTTGGCTTCCAATAAGGGAGCTTTTATCCCGAAAATCGTCTCAACATTAAGGGGCAGATTTATCAAGGGTCGAAGTGAATTTGAGGGAATTTTCAAAGTAAAAGAATTCGAAGTCATATTTTTGGATACTTCGACCATCGAATAGGATACTACGACTTTGAATTTACTTCGACTTCGATTCGTAAAAATCATTCGAATATTTGACCATTCGATATTCAAAGTACTGTCTCTTTAAAAAAACGTTGACTTCAATACTCGCCAAATTAAACCTGCCGAAGTGCTATGTTAGCCTATGGGGACCTTCTACAACCATTCTACAACCAACCAAGTCTTTGCACATCGTAGTAAAATCTTTCGATCGTACCCTAAAATCGTTCAATCAATGATTTTACTTCGATCGCAGGATTGCCAATTTTGCTGAAAAATACTTTGACTTTGATATTCGAAGTCGAAGTATTTCAATTCGATGGTCGAATTTCGAAGTATTTTCTACTTCGAAATTCTACCCTTCATAAATCTGTCCCTAAATATACCCAGTAGGCTGGTTTTGCCTCCAATTACGGATTCGTTATATCTTAGTTGGGAATACTACTACTAATAGCTACTGTTTTATTATTACAGAGAAAAGGGAAATCATTTTTAAAAATTATTTGATTATAATGAATTCTATGGAAGACAGCCATTCTGTAATTCTGAGCTTTCTGGATAATGGGTTTCCGAATAATGGATCCCATATTTGTATCATATTTTTTATTTAAAGGTGATTTCTGGGATACATGATGGGGTTATTGTGCTGTCAGTCAAGTTTCTAACCTATCTGGATGAGATCACACCTGAAGTTTGCCTAAACAAACAGTTTACAACTTAGTTATGGGTGAATCTTTGCCAAAAACTCCCAAAACTCTAAATTCAACCATTGAGAAATATGCCCCTAAATGTGTAGCCTTAAAGAGAGAAAAAATATTCAAATTCCGAAGTAAAATAAGTGAATGTAAAAGGGATAAGGGGGCTATTGTAAGAACTTTTACAATGTATATTCATTATTTTTTCTTTTTTTTACTTCCAAGATATTAAGGGATACATGTACTGTTAATATCAATGAATTTTGTTACAACAGCGCCACCTGCTGGTCAGTTTCCCACCAGTCTGACCAGCAAGTAGTCAAGGAAGTTGTCAGGAGAAAGAAAGAAGCTGCTTTGAGATTTGAGAAAGGGTTTTTAATTTTTTTTAACTAAACATAAGAACATCAGAGTACTCTCTTTCTTTCTCCTGACAACTTTGGGCAGCAAATCATAATGTTTTAATCTAGTTGTAATCCTATATGTACAACACACTGACTTTTTGTATGCTTTGAGAATTTCTGATGATTGAATTATTCATTCATGAAAATGCATGCCAGCCTTCATGAATTATTCAAAGAACAAAAAACAGCCCTTATCATGAACCCTTGAGGTCACTGGATCTAATTGTGCTTGTCAATGCTGAAGTTTCCTGTTAGCACTTTAATGCTACTATGTATTACTTATTTCAGTCGCATCACTAAATACAGGCATATAATAACATTTAATCACATATTTTACTGGTGGCGGATCAGCCGGCTCCATAATGAAGCATCTGCAATGGCTGATAAATAATGTATCCAGCAAGTACTGTCTTTGATTGCTAAAGACCTTAGTGATGGTAGGCAATAGCAATAACTGCATGTATATATTTTTATGAAATAGTAACAGGATATTGTTTGTCTTATTTAGTTTCAACACTAGCCATGTCCCAAATTTGTAATTATGTTCTGTAGTGTCACGAATGCCGGTCGGCGGGTCCTCTTCGGCGGCGAATTCAAGATGGCGGCGTCCATGGTCTCCATGGTCTCCACCGGCGCCGGTGCGATGACGTCATGAATCGGCGCCAGCGCGATGACGTCACGAACCGGCGCCAAATTCAAATAAAAGGATTCCCAGGTTTGATGCCCAAGTATAGCACTTGCTTGTTTAGCGTTCCTTGGTGCTATTATTCCTGATTTATTGATTATTGGACTTTGACCTTTGCCTAGACCTGGATTTTGCATACATTCTGCCTGCCTTTGAACTCTTGCCTGAATTTGGCTTTCGTCTTTGCCTGAACCCTCCTGTACTGCGATCTTGGCCTTTTAACCCTAAAGCTTCCTCCTTGGTCCTGACTACTGGGAGCCGATAGTCCCCCTGACATGTAGGGCATTTGAAATGAGTAAGACTCTGGCTTCTAAAATTCATTTGGAAAGTTAACCTTCATTTAATTTGTCATTTGCAACTACAGGTGTGGGACATATTATCCAAAATGCTCGAGACCTGTGGTTTTCCAAAGAACTGATCTTTCTGCATCTGTATCTTCAAACCATAAAGGCCTTATTTATAAAATTCTGAATTTATCTGAATTTTTTTTAAATCAAAAAAGTCCAACCAAACTGGAATCCACAAGTGGACCTTATTTATTATTAAAAAAAATCACAATTTAATTTGATCGGGGACAAACATGAAATAATTGAGCAAAATTCAAATTGTGCAATTTTTTCAGAGTTTTTTCCTGAATCACTTGAATTTTTCTGATTTTCTGACCTCTCCCATTGACTTATACACTGTGGTGTTTATACAAATAGCTTGTAGATGTCACTGTGCTCCTGGTAGCTTAAAAGTGAAAGCTTACTGTTGTGTAATGGCTTCATGACTCTGCTAATAAAAACTGTTATACTCTACTCATCCTCGGCTACCCAAAACATAACATATACAACCTCAGTTAGGTTTGAGATGCCGGATTTTCAGATTTGGATTTATTTCATCCTCAGGATATTATAAATCTCCAAAAATTCTGATTTTAAAGTAAAAAAATACATTTTTTTTAGTTTTTGGCATTTTGCCTTTAATAAACAAACCCGGTGTCTACTAGAAAATCATTTCATCAATAAATAAACTCAATTGGCTGGTTTTGCTTCCAATAAGGACTAATTATATCTTAGTTGTGTACAAACTACTGTTTTATTATTACAGAAAAAAAGGTAATCATTTTATTATGAGGAAGTCTATGGGAGGTAGCCTTTCAGTAATTTGGAACTTTTTGGATAACAGGTTTCCAATTAATGGATCCCATACCTGTAGTACGCAATCTAATAATCTTCCAATCCAATTTGCTTTTCTTCATTTTTTCATTCTCTGATGCTGCTATGAAATGTATTCACTTATGTATCAAATTTAGAAAATATGAGATGAGAGGAGAATTTATAAAATAATTTATTTTGTAACCTAAATTTAAAAAAAAAAATTGAAAACATTTTTGGCATACAACTAAAAAAAATATATATATATATATATTTTTTTTTTTTTAATTTTTTTAAAACAATTTTTTACAACTAAAAAAATATATATTTTTTAATTTTATTTTTAGTTGAATGCCAAAAATGTTTTCAATTCTTTTTAAATTTAGGTTACAATATAAATTATTTTATTTATTCTCCTCTCATCTCATATTTTTTTTTTTTTAAAGGAAATACATAAATACATTTTTGGAAGTTTAAAAATTTCGACTAATTGTCTGTTTATGCTATCCACAGCCTGGGGAGCACCTTCCATTTTCTTTATATTTTTATAATGTTGTAAATTGTCACCTATTCTGGAGAAAGTTGTTGTAGTGGACATTGTTGTAGGGGAACTAAAGACCTAGAAATTATGGGGCCTGTTTAATAACAGTTGAATTAATAAATATAATATAAAATTCATAATAAATAATGTACATTGAAAAGTTCATATTTACACTATTCCCATATAAAGGTCACAAGTCTGTATGCTCTCTTTTTTGTGTTGATATGCTGGGTATGATATGGCTGCGAATGTGCAAATTTATAAATTCTTGTAATTCATGTAACCAAATTAATATAAAGAAAATCTAATTAACCAAAGTTGAATATTAAAGAAAACACTGACTTGTTATTAACAATAAATGTATACATGCTGCACAAATATTTCATCTGCCAAGATTAATTCTCCCATTAAGGTGTTCATTTCATGCAGCCAAGTGGATTAATATGGTGTCAAATTAATATCCCAGCTTCTCATATCAAGGAATAACATAGACGCACAAATAAATAAGAATTTCATTCTGCTTACCCGTTTGCATGAGCTGAATATATTTGTTAAATGGTATCACTTCTGCACCACAGAGAGCCAATCACATGTAAAGGCCTGATTGAGACAAGGATGACCTTGGAGCTTCATGTCAGCTGTGCTTTCATTTCAATATGTTGGTGACGAAATTTTGAAAAGAGCAGTTATACATAAAACATGTTGTGTCCATGCAGAAATCTATAATGAATCTTGTTTGTTTTGAACATTTACATATTGCATTGATAACACCATTATTGGCTTACACACTCACTGAATTCTAATGACAAATAAATGATGGTTTGCTAAAATATGATTATTTAAAATATTCTGAAGGCCTTTTCTTTTTTCTTTTTATGATATTGTAATATAATAACACAAATTATAACACAGGAAAACATGGTTGTCTAAAAAAATCGAACCCCAGGCCAGTTAGACAAATTTTGCTATCATTCTTCTTCCTTTTGGTTTTCATTTGTAATGTAATTTTTTTAAAAATCAGATTTAAAATTAGACTCTCCTGAATCTTACATTAATCTTACATTAAAATGAATGGTTTTGTTTTATTGAATTCTATTTATTCTCTTTTAATTCAATTGGAATTTTGGAAATTGGAAAATTTTGAAAATTGGAAAAATACTTTTAATAGTTTAAACTTTCCCATGAACCAAAATAACCTGTTTCTGCTAGTTGATATACTAAATTTATTCCATAGAGATTACAGCTTTATTCTTATTGGATTATGGATATTTGGTAGATATTCTTGATCATATATTAAAGTGATGGCTGCTTGTAGAAAGAGTTCCCGCAATCTTCTCAACAGGAAGGTTTTTTTTTTAGTATTTTTGGATCTGTGTCATGAAACCAATGCTTTTCACGGTTTATGTTGTATAGCCTTAACCCTCATGATATGAAATGACACTTTGGGACCCATTTACTTAGCTCGAGTGAAGGAATAGAGGAAAAAAACATTGAATTTTGAATGTTTTTTTTGGCTACTTCGACCATCGAATGGGCTACTTCGACTTACGACTTAGATTCGTACGATTCGAACTAAAAATCATTCGACTATTTGACCATTCGATAGTTGAAGTACTGTCTCTTTAAAAAATACTTTGACCCCCCTAGTTCGCCACCTAAAACCTACCGAGCACCAATGTTAGCCTATGGGGAAGGTCCCCCATAGGCTTCCTAACAATTTTCTGATCGAAGGAAAATCCTTCAATCGATCGATTAAAATCCTTCGACTTCGATATTCAAAATCGATTGATTTCAATTCGGCAGTCGAATATCAAGGGTTAATTAACCCTCGATATTCGACCATAAGTAAATTTGCCCCTATTTGTTAAGTAATAATTGTTGTTATATTTGTACCTCTATGACCTCGTACGTAAAGCAAAATCATGAAATAGTGCAAGTTCAAATACAATGAGGTAGTTTATTGTGTCCAAAATATAAGACAATAGATTTTGCCTGGGGAAGCGGTCGTGTGTCACCTGGGTGGTACCCGAATGCTTTCCAAAGATACTCCCACATAACATAAGTTTATATACCCATCTTGATGTCATAGATGGGGGTGATAACAAATGGGGGTATGCCAATACCATACATGGTCTGACTCCTCCTTGTACGATTAATGTCTAGATAATTTGCTTAGTCTTACAAGTATTTCAGACAATATTGCAACATATTGTTCTTAGCTCCAACGGTCCACAGTCTCGCAATCAGCTATTGGCTAAACATAGCCATTGTGGTTATTCCAGTAAGTTTGAGCAACACTTATGCAAAAGTCAAGCTGGCATTGTGCTGACACTCTGGAATTTAAGTAACAGAGTGGTGATCTTTTATTTGTCTGGCCTAGTATAAGCTATATTAATGACCATTGTCCACAGTAGACCATTTAGCCCTTTTTAGTCCATCCTGCCTTAGGCCATATAGCGTTATGGCGTCATAGAGGGCGGGGGTGACAACTATCAACCCTCTGACACTAGCCATTCGTCCGTCTTAGGATTTAGACCGTTCCAGACATCAAATTTCACTGTCATTCCTCTCTTGAAACATTGAATATGTTTCACATTAGTAATTACAGGCACAGTAAGAGTGCTGAGAGGACCCCCAGGAACAAGGGAGGTCTATTATAAATGGGACAGTGGTGTATGCTGTTGTGAGTTACAGTTCAACTATTGTGGCAGCACCAATACAGAAGTGTAGCTGAAAAGCTGAAATGAGTGAAAGCAACGAAAACAGGAAGCTAGGGAGCTAGAGATATTTCCTGTTGTTTAGGAACTAGCTTGACTAGTGACCGCTGGAACCGCACAATGAAGCAAGAGCTGTCTGAATATAACATGTAGCCTAGGATTTAAGCATAGATATGATTATAGTGAACTTAGGTTTCAAAATAAAGCAAAATAAAGCAGTACATAGAGATAATAAAACATCATTACATCGAGATAACAAGACATAGTAATAATCATCCTGAGTAAGATAATACTGATATTGTAACATAATACTGATTTCATTAAGGTAAAAATTCAAGTTAGATTAAAAAAAATACCCTGAGGTTATTCAAAAGTACCCTGAGATTAAGATAAAAATGGAAATGAAAATCAAAATGAAAAATTTAAAATATTCAAAAGTTTTAAGATAAAAATTAAAAATTTTAAAAATGTAAGATAAAAGATAAAATCAAAAATGAAGATTAGTAAAAAATGAAAAATACTAAAATGAAGCTAAAAATGCTAAATTCAAACTTTTTATTTTTATTTATTTATTTTTTTTTTTTGTTTGATCAAACCTCCCCTATAAGGCTGATAAAAGTTATATCATATAAATGTAAATCAAAGTAGAGCAGAAGCTGGGGAGGAGGTACAGCGGCTTATGGCACATATCATTACTTTAACAATAAGGTACAGACCAAGGGCCAAAGCTAAAATAACTAGGATGGGTTTAAAGAAACTTCCAAGGAAATCATTTAACCATCCACCAATATTACCTAACCATGTAAAGGGATTAAAACCATTTTTAGAAATATCCCTGGCTTGTTTTTGCAATTCGAAAACCTTGGCCATATGAGAGTCAACAAGCGATTCAGAATCATTAATGTAAGTGCAACATTCTTCTCCTATTAAAACACAGACTCCACCTTGTTCTGCTAACAAGTAATCTAGGGCCATTCTATTCTGAAGGGCTACTTTACGAATCTGAGCTAATTCTACATTAATTGCAAGGACCGATATTACAGTGTTGTTAATCATGCGGTCAAGAAGGGAAGCATATTCATTAAGGCGAGCCATCATTTCTATTCCCCAACCTGTCCAGGCAGGGAAGAAAGCCCAAGCCTTATCTTTATCATTAAAGAGTTCCCTTTTCTGTATCTTAAGGTTTAAAACAGCAGATGAGTGTGTATCAATAAGTGAGGTAGCAGATAATTCTGTTCTAGTTCTAACAGCTGGGACTACATTTCCTATAGTACATCTACCTTCAGCTCCCATGGGCAACCATGCATAGGCTTTCTTACCACAGATGTAATAAGTCCCTGAAGGAAGCACCATGAGGCGGTGAAAACCCTGATTTCTAATCTGAAGTATTAAAAATTTTATGTTATAGTGAGCAGGACCATCTATATAATCTAAATCCCATTCTAAACTCTTATTGGCCCAAGAAAGGCAGGGCTCAATAGTAGAAGATACTTTTGTTTCATCAACGCAATGGGCATATGTGGTGGCTGCTTCATAATGTGTGGGGACCTGAGTAATATTTAAATCAGTTGAATTACATGTAGTTTCTCCTATAAGGATTTTAGGAATCCTTATTTGTTTACCATTAATGGTCACCCGTGTTTTTCTACTAAAAACAGTGAAACATACTGAAGGATGGCGAACTATTCCTGCCAAAATAAGAGCTGGGGGTGCTTTCATTATTTCATCACCTTTACCAGAAATTTCCCTATATTTAGACAATTCTGGATCAAGAGTTGAAAAGTCCATCACATATCTGTCTTCAAAATCAGTCCATGTAAAGGGGACCCCAAGGATAGGGGTACCAAGGCTGTGAGTAGGAATATGTGAGCAAACCCAACAATCAGTCTTATTTTCAATAGCGGCAGCAGTACTGTGCAGTTTTAAAAGTTCATTGTCAGTCCATAATGCTGTTATGGGGGTGGAGAGGAAGTAGGAAACACAGAAGGACAAGGCAAACAGTCTCGAAGATGAATCCATGTCCCGTGGTTTTCAAGTAATACGGCAGTGGGGGAGAGCTGTTGTATTTTAAAAGGACCGGAATAGATAGGCTGGTCCCAACGGCTACGAGTAAAGTTTCTCTTGTAGACCAGATCTCCGACCTGGAAAAGAAAAGAAGGAGTGACAACAACAGGTGCCTTGGAAATATTCACTTCAGACATTTGGTGTGCTAACTGGAGACACCGTATGAGATTGTATGGGCTGTCAGCATTAGGAAGTGGACGTGTACTGATGGTGTGGATAAGAGACATACGTCTACCGGTAGTGATTTCAAATGGGGTAAGTCCACAACGCCTAATAGGATGGTTGCGGAGTATGAACAATGCAGCTGGGAGACATTCCAGCCACGAGCCATTTGTGGCAGCTGTCAATTTTCTGAGTTGTGTCTTTAAGAGACCATTAGCTCTTTCCACAATGCCATTGGAGGTTGGTTTGTACACAGACACGTACCTCCACTTGATATCAGTACAATTTGCAAATGTCTCACAAAGTTGATTTTTGAAATGGCTTCCATTGTCAGAAACAATGGACTTGGGAATTCCATGTCTGGGAAAGATTTCATTGTATAGATTATCAAATACAACCAGAGCTGTTTCCTTCCTACATGGAAAAACTTCTAACCATTGAGAGTACGGGTCAATCATGACCAAAAGATACCTGTATCCTTTGCAAGGAGTTACCATGTCCGTGAAATCGATATGCCATTCTCTGAAGGGGCCAGCAGGCCTTGGAATCGCTCCAGGGGGAATCCTTGGAGTTTGATGACTGGTGTTGGTGAAACAAACATTACAAGTATTGACCACAGCTTTACAAATATCTTTTAAATCTGGGCACCAGTACATTCCCCTTATAGTATTGATCAAGTCATTTGTTGGCATATGTGACCCGTAGTGTAACTGGTGGGCCAATAGGTGGCACTCACCTATGGGCAATGCTGGTACACCTGAAGGGTGCATCCAAATATATGGAGGCTCGTTATTGTGATAGTAATGAGAACACTCATTAGCCACCCATTTGTCTGTTTCTGCACTAGTGGCGCTTTCTTGCATTACTCTGATGGGTTCAAAAGGGTTAGAAGTGGAAAGATATTTCTTAGCTCGTGTTTGTACAAAAATGGTTAGTGGGTTTGTGGTTTGTTTTGCTAGTTCGTCAACTATCTGATTGCCGTATGCGACAATATCTGTGACATTATGTTGGTGTGCTTTTACCCATTCACAGGATGTTTTTAAATCTTTCTTGTGTCTTTCCTGTAGTACTTCCATTATAGCAAGAATCGTGTCATGATGTTGTAGTGGGGTCCCTTTTCCTGTAACGAAACCTCTCTTGTGCCATTTAGATGCATTTGTATGTATGGTGGTAGTGACGTAAGCTGAGTCTGTATACAGAACTCCATTGTTGTCATTCATGAGCCGGAAACCTTCTAAGGCGGCGGCTATCTCTGCTAATTGGGCTGATGTATCTGGTGGCAATGCATATTGTTTTTTCTGTATAATTTCTTTGGTGTCAGGATCTATCTGACACACGGCAAAGCCCGTATGTGTTTCTGTCTGTGAACCGTCAGAGAAAATTACAACATGTGACGGTGGTAAATCTGTTACTGGGACAATACCCATAAAGGGACGTTCCTCTGGAATTTCCTCAGAGGTACAATCATGGTTCTCAGCCGAGAACAACAATAAGTCTTTTAGATTATTGAAAGGATTAGTTGGAGGCATTCCTTTGAAAGAAATGTGACTTCGTAGGAGCACAGCCGTGCATTGTCCTACGCGTGCAGGCACAAAGTGTAATGTATTACTTTTGAGTAGTGCTGGCACGTCATGTGAGGTGTATATGATAACACTGGGAACAATTACATGTGAATAGAGTTTTTCTACAGATGCTGCGCAAGCGCATATGTTACGTTCACAGGAAGTGAAAGCTTGTTCTATGGGTGTAAAAATTCCTGAAAAGTGTCCTATAATACATCCCTCTTGTTGGGTGGCCACTGCCGCCCAACAGATTGCGTTTGCAAAAACGTACATGTAGATAGGCTCACAGCTGTTCGGCAAATGGAGTTGTGGGGCCTGCAAAATATCAGACATTAGACATTCAAGAGCAGTAGAGTCAGATTGAGACAGAGAGACAGAAGCATAGCCAGGAGGGTTGCCTTTGAGGTATTTTCTGAAAGGAAGTATGCGAGAACTGTAAGCAGGAATCCATAAGCGACAAAAGTTAAACAAACCCAAAACACTGCGTAATTCTTTGACTGAGGTAGGTAGATGCATACGTTGGACATCAGTGAGCACCTGGGGGCCCATGAGTTTGGCTCCCTTGCTGAGTGTCATGCCTAGAAAAGTAACTGAGGTTTGACAAAATTGCAGCTTTGAACGATTGACCTTGTAACCACATGTATGCAAATGCAGAAGTAAGGCACGAGTGTAGTGTTGGCACAGTTCAGCAGTGTCTGCAGAAAGCAAAAGGTCGTCAACATACTGTATTAGAAAAACAGAAGTAGGTAAAAGGTCAGTGAAAGTTTGCAGATCAGTCGCGAGTACGCGGCTGAAGATTGAGGGACTGTCAACTCCGCCCATTACGAGGCGGGTCCATTGGTAACGGTTATTGTTGTATGTGAATGCAAAAGTGGTCTGGATTGCTGAGATAAAGGAATGCAATAAAATGCTTGGGATAAATCCAAAACTGAATTATATTCCTTTAAGGGGTTGTCTTGTAAGAGAGTGGCAGGGTTGGCAACAACGGGGAACTCTGCTGCGACTACTTCATTTAACTTCCGTAAGTCATGGACTATACGGTAGGAGCCATTTGGCTTCTGTACTGGGTACAAAGGAGTGTTATAAGGAGAGTCGCTTGGTTCAATTATGCCGTGTTGCAAAAGTAGGTTAATTTCATCTGCCACACCCTGAATGGATTGGGCTTTGAGTGGGTACTGTGGTACCTTGGGGCCATCACACCCTGGACGTAAATTAATTTGCACCTCTTCAACTGAAACGGCCTTACCAAAAGGTGCCTCGGGTGTGGCCCAGACTGCTTTAGGTATATCGACAAATGGATCAACTGAATCTGCAGAAGAAGTGACAGTAGTTGCAAACAATATAGTTGGACGTGAGACAGCAAAATCAAGAATGATGTTAGCTTTGGTTAACAAGTCTCTGCCTAGCAAATTGACAGGACATGCAGGTGCATAGACAAAAGCATGTAGACAGGTGATTGTCCCAATTGTCACTGGAACTTCAGAGGTTAATTGGTTTAGCTGAGGCTTACCATCAAATCCTGTAGTGGAAACTGTTTGGGAAGAAAGGGTTAAACCAGCAGGAAGTGCAGAGAGAACAGATACTGTACCGCCTGAGTCAAGCAAAAAACATGTGGGCATTTCTGCTATGGAAACAGTGAGAAAAGGTTCTTCAATGGACATGGGAACCCGTAAAAGCATAGACAGTCATTGCGATTGGTTCCTGGGTGGAGACCAATTAGGAAAAGATTGAACATTGGAATTGTTGCGAGATTGAAAGTTAGGAGAGTTGTACTGATTGCCAAATCGTTTTGGACTACGGCATGCACGGGCATAATGTCCTGGCTTGTTACAGTTGAAACAGACACCTTTGGGAGTGTAATTAGCTTTGAAATCTCCAGATTTCCCTCTATTAGGGTTGTGAAATTGACCACCGGACTGAACATTTGCAAAAAAGGTAGGGAAATCTTTTAAAAATTCCCTGAAAGAATAGGACTCAGTGGTGGGTGTTGGTTCTGGTGTTTGTTCTGTGGGCTTGTTTTCTCCGTCTTGGAGTTCCTTAATTTGCAAAGACATGAGTTTATGTTGGGTGTTTTTGAAATCCTTCTCTGCCTTTTTACTGTCTTCCTCATAGATTTTATGATAGTGAAGGATATGAGTATAAATCTCCTTCCATGATTTGGCATCTAAGCCAACTATAGCATCTAATTTTTTCTGTAAGGCGGCTGGGAAACCTTTACGGAGGGCCTGATAAACAAGTGGCACTACATTTGGTTCGTAAGGATCCATTCCTGTTTCTTGTGCCCATTGTTCTAAGAACTCTGAAATGTGTTTAGTTATGTCTGCACTTTCAGGGAGAGAAGTATTCATTAGTTTCCCGAAGTCCTTGTGAGTGGGATAACAACTCTGAGAGCTGCAAAAATTCTAGGTCTGTAAGGGTTAAATTCAGCTCCGTCGTGAGAATCTGAGGACAGAACAATATGAGGAAGTCCTGCCTCGTTCCATATGGACTGCGCTGAGCGTCCAAGAATTTGAGCTAGTAATGCTTTTAGATCGCCTAAGCATAGAGACATGCCGGCAGTTAGTATTTCAAATTTAGATATCCAGGGGTCTGCCCCCCTTAACAGAGGTGGCAGAGCCCTGATTATCCCTTCCACATCGGCAAAGTTCCAAGGGACATATTTAAGACCTTTGGTAGTATGCATAAGAGGATACATCTGTTTGGGTGAGGGTGAGACTATGTTAGCAAGTGCGCTCAGATTTTCATATTTCTCCCAAATGCTAAGACCATTAATCATGTATTGTCTATCCCAATTTGGATCTCCCATGCCTCCTCTGATACAGAGGCGTGCTGTATTCAAGTTACGGGTGTCCAGAGCTCCCTCTCTAGGGAATGGGTAACATTAGGTTTTAAAGATTCTGACCAGCCGGCCAGATTGTCAACCCAAGGATCTACAAAAGTGCTATCCCCCCCTTCTCCTCGGATTACTATATCCTTTGGGGAGAAAGAATTTTGTTTTGGAGTGTTGTTTTTTGGTCTTGTAACAATAGTTGCCAAGACTCTAGCTGTTGGGATTTCTGCATCTTCTAATATGGGCATTTCATCCTCTTCCTCATCAAAAGATATGTTAGAGAGAGGTGTATTTGCCCTGACTTCAGGGTGATTTCCCATAGGGGTCTGAAAACCTTGACTAGGAGGTGCTCTGATAACAGGGGTTTGGTGTGCAGCATCCTCATTAGGACGAAAAGGGTTGGTTTTGCTAAGTTTAAGACGCCCTGAGACGTCTGCCCAGTATGAGTCCTCATTACTGGCATGTGGCACTGTCTGCAAGTTTGTTGGTGGGGGAAGTGCCGGGGCAGTATAGCCCTGTGCTACCCTAGGATTGCCAATAGGCGTGTTTAGGGCAGTCTGTAATTGCTCCTGTGCGTCCATGTTAAGGACGGGATATAATTTGGCTGAACTCGGAGCAGTGTCTAAGTGGACTGGTTCAGCTGGGGCATATGCAGGTGGTTTTTCTGGGTATTGCTGAGCATATGCTTGCCAGATGTCATGGCATGCGGTATGTGCTTTTAGTTCTTTGCCCTTACATTTATCATTGATCTGTTCTAACAGGCTAACTAGATCTGTAGGGAGAATGCTGCAGTTTTCTGGCCAGGAAAACGTGGCATCCTTACTTGTACCCCACTTAACCCATGCTTTGTGACATGTTACAAGAGCCTTACGACATAAGGGGTTTTGGTCACACACCTTAACCAGAAGTTCTGGGGTTGGTTTAGGTTTAAGCATTTTGAACATATCGCCTCAAATAGTAAATAAGAAGAACAAAATTTAACAAGGCGAAAAAAAATAAGATTGCTTCCAACGCTAAGTTGTACTTGGAAGAATTACTATCTTCTTCTGTTGAAGGCATAAGAAATCTCCCTAACAAAGAAAGTGGGAGTGTGTCTGTAGTGTTTTTACAATGTGGGACTTACAAACTGAGTGTAAGGGGAGAAAATAGATTTGAAGCTGCAGATGTTTGACACCTAGATGCTTCTAGGGCTCTCTTTTGACATATGCAGATTCAAACAGACAGGAAAGTGATTCACACACCATACGCTAAAGAATTCCCTTCAGAAAACCTAGTTTTCCGTTCTCTGGTCTGTTTGGTCGCCCTATAAACAGAAACCGCAGAGAAAACACCTAAACCGCAAGCAGACTCTGAAATAGAGTCACGGATTCCCTTATGGACACTATCACACAGTTTACAATTAAGCTAAAATTATTCACGCACTCGGTTGATTCCGGAGGGTGTGGGTTCCAGTTTCAACCACAATCATTCAATCACAACAGTCAGGGATCCTTTGTCATTCATACATCAACATGCATGTGTAATTGCTATGACAGAATTTTTTCTACTTAGTGTAACTGCTCATGATGAGGAACTAGGTACGTACAAATTACAAAAACAGTAAGAAAAAGGCGTATTCCTATCATGAACGGCAGAATATCAGAACTGGTTAGTACAACACTTAACACAATAATAAGCAGTAGATATAGACTAGAAAAGTACATTTATGCTCACCTTATCAGAGCCTTCCACGTGGGTATTACTCATCCATAAAAGTAAAGCTTTTACGGGAAATCCTTCCTGGAGCAAAAGAAAAAAATCTCCACGGGTAGTCTCCTGTCACCTGTAGAAGCAGGAGCTCTCTTCTCAACTTGCCTGAAGATCCGACTGAAAAACTTGGGCGTCCAGCGTCCGATATCACAGTCGGCGGGTCACCAAATGTTGTTATATTTGTACCTCTATGACCTCGTACGTAAAGCAAAATCACGAAATAGTGCAAGTTCAAATACAATGAGGTAGTTTATTGTGTCCAAAATATAAGACAATAGATTTTGCCTGGGGAAGCGGTCGTGTGTCACCTGGGTGGTACCCGAATGCTTTCCAAAGATACTCCCACATAACATAAGTTTATATACCCATCTTGATGTCATAGATGGGGGTGATAACAAATGGGGGTATGCCAATACCATACATAGTCTGACTCCTCCTTGTACGATTAATGTCTAGATAATTTGCTTAGTCTTACAAGTATTTCAGACAATATTGCAACATATTGTTCTTAGCTCCAACGGTCCACAGTCTCGCAATCAGCTATTGGCTAAACATAGCCATTGTGGTTATTCCAGTAAGTTTGAGCAACACTTATGCAAAAGTCAAGCTGGCATTGTGCTGACACTCTGGAATTTAAGTAACAGAGTGGTGATCTTTTATTTGTCTGGCCTAGTATAAGCTATATTAGTGACCATTGTCCACAGTAGACCATTTAGCCCTTTTTAGTCCATCCTGCCTTAGGCCATATAGCGTTATGGCGTCATAGAGGGCGGGGGTGACAACTATCAACCCTCTGACACTAGCCATTCGTCCGTCTCAGGATTTAGACCGTTCCAGACATCAAATTTCACTGTCATAATATATTTAATGCTTAAAACACAGAGGCTTATTTATCAACATTCTTGTTTTAGAGGTTTTTGAAAAACCAACAAAACTCACTTTCTCTAAAACCACTAATGTCATGAAATTTATTAAAAAATCTGAATTTAAAAATTTTGATTGAAAAGAAAAAAAAGCTGACCAAAGAGCTAAATGATATGAGTTCCTTGAAAATGTCTAAAAATGGGAGCTTATAGTCAATTCCTAACAACAAAAAATTCCAAAAACCTCTTAAGTACGAATTGAATTAAAATGGTCCAATAGGATAAGCACAGCTCCCACTGACTTCTATGGGACCTCGACTTGAAAATAATTTAAAATTATTCTGATTTTTCAGCACAGTGCAACATCAATGCCTACATTTTAACTTTAATGCTTAGAATAATGTTCCCAAAGACAAAAAAAGGAGGGCTGCCTTTCAAACTTGACCTGGAGGAGACAAAAGTAGATAGGCAACTTAGGCTTTTGTCACGGCCGGCACCCAATACCAGAACTATCAGACAGGCTGGGTCGAGGCAGGCAGATAGCAAGGATCGTCAGGCAGGCAAGGGTCAAAACCGGGTATCAAGCAGAAGGGGTACAGGCAATAGAGTAGTCGGGTAACAGGCACAGGTCAGGATTCAGATGGGAGCGTCGTCAGGAAACAGGCTGGGGTCAAAACCGGATAACAAGCAGAATATACACGGACAAACAGCACAAGGCTTCAGGCAAAACCACAGGATAAATCCTATCACGGGCAACCAGCAGTAACAATGAATGGGCTTAAATACTGTTTGAATTTCGCGCCATTGCGCGCTGGCGTAATTACGCCAGCGCGCCTGCGCCTTTAAATAATGCGCATGCGCGCGCACTAGGACCCGGAAGCCGACGGAGAAGGAGCGCGGCGGCGTGGCGGCCGTCCACGCCGCGACCCAGGTACTTTTATTACATTACCCCCCTCTCTAGGGGGGGCCACTGGACCCCCAGGCTTCCCAGGAAACTTAATGTGAAATTGCCTCCTGAGGCGGTCAGCCTTGATGTCATCAACTGAGACCCAGGAGTTCTCATCAGGACCGAATCCCTTCCATCTAGTGAGGTACTGGAGATTGTTACGTACCAAACGGGAATCAAGGAACTCCTGGATCTCAAATTCAGGCTGACCGTCAACTTGCACTGGAGGGGGAACAGAACCAAGGCGGGTGTTAGAAGCAGGTTTTAGTAGCAAAACATGAAAGGAATCAGAAATTTTGAAATTAACAGGTAATTTAAGATGAACAGAAGAAGGGTTGATAACAGAAGTGATGGGATATGGACCAATGAAATGGGGACCCAATTTTAGGGAAGGAACTTTCAATTTAATGTTCTTGGTGGAGAGCCACACCAAGTCTCCCACCTTATATTGGGGTGCCTCCCTGCGTTTCCTATCGGCAGCCCTCTTCTGAGAGGATGTAGCCGTCTTAAGAGAGTTGTGAACTTGTAACCAGACTTTAGAAAACTGTTCGACAGAGGAGTTGGCAGATGGAACAGAGGAACCAGACCCTGAAAAAGAAAATGCCTTGGGGTGCAACCCATTAACAACAAAAAACGGAGACTCCCCAGTGGAGGAGTGAGAAGCATTATTGTAGGCAAATTCTGCCCAGGGTAACAATTCTGCCCAAGAAGACTGATTCTCAGACACCTAACACCTTAGGAATTGTTCTAGAATCTGATTTACCCTTTCAGTTTGCCCGTTGGTTTGTGGGTGATAAGCAGTAGAAAAAGAAAGATTAATCCCCACTAAAGAACAAAATGCTCGCCAAAACTTGGAGACAAACTGAACCCCTCTGTCAGAAACGATATTAACAGGAAAACCATGTAACTTGAATATGTGCTGAATAAAAAGCTCAGATAAGGTTTTAGCGGAAGGGAGATGTGGAAGTGCGACAAAATGACCCATTTTGCTAAATCTGTCCACGACCACCCAAATTACTGTTTTCCCCTGGGACGATGGTAAGTCCACTATAAAATCCATCGAAAGATGGGTCCACGGTCTCTCAGGAATAGGCAGGGGAATGAGTAATCCCTGGGACAAATTTTTAGAAGATTTAGAGCGTTGGCAAACAGGGCAACAGTCTACAAACGATTTTACATCTTGCTTGAAAGTTGGCCACCACACACTTCTGGACAACAAAGATGTAGTTTTACTTACACCGGGGTGTCCTGCCATTTTGGAATCATGAACCTCTCTTAACACCTGTTCTCTGAGATTTTCAGGAACAAAAAGCCTCCCCTCAGGAGTGTTGGAGGGAGCATCAGTTTGAACAGAGGACAATAAGGAAGAGAGGTCAGATTCCAATGTGGCTACAATACATTTACCTGGGATAATAGAAGGATTATCATCTGAGTCAGAACAGATTGAGTCGAAGCTCCTAGAGAGAGCATCTGCCTTGATGTTCTTTGTACCAGGTCTAAAGGTCAAAGAAAAATTAAACCTGGTGAAGAACAGAGCCCACCTAGCCTGTCTAGGGTTTAGTCTCTTAGCTGACTCAATATAGAGCAAATTCTTATGGTCAGTATAGACCGTAATCTGGTGTTTAGCCCCTTCCAGTAGGTGCCGCCATTCCTCAAAGGCCCACTTGACTGCCAACAATTCACGATTCCCTATATCATAGTTTACCTCAGCGGGCAGGAACTTTCTAGAGAAGAACGCACAGGGATGCAACTTGTTGGTAGTCGGGTGCCTTTGGGAAAGAACCGCCCCTGCTCCTACCTCAGAAGCATCTACCTCCACAATGAAAGGTAAAGCAGTATCAGGATGGCGTAGAATTGGGGCGGAACTGAATTCCCTCTTGAGGGTTTCAAAAGCTTGAATAGCTTCAGGGGGCCACATGCTGGGATCAGCACCTTTTTTGGTTAAATTAGTGATGGGCGCCACTATGACAGAAAAGTTTTTGATGAATTGCCTGTAATAATTTGCGAACCCCAAGAATCTCTGGGTTGCACGCAGTGAAAGGGGTTGAGTCCAATCCAGGACAGCTCTCACCTTGCCCGGATCCATCTCAAGACCCTTAAAAGAAATGTTGAACCCCAGAAATTGGACAGAGGTTACCTCGAATGTGCATTTCTCTAACTTAGCATACAGACAATTCACCCTTAACCTATATAATACCTCACAGACATGAATGCGATGTTCGCAAAGGTTTGCCGAAAAAATGAGTATGTCGTCAAGGTAAACCACAACATATACCCCCAACAGGTCCCGGAAGATGTCATTGACAAATTCCTGAAACACTGCTGGGGCGTTACATAGACCAAAGGGCATTACGAGGTACTCATAGTGGCCATCCCTGGTATTGAAAGCAGTTTTCCACTCATCCCCCTCCCTGATCCGTATGAGATTGAAAGCTCCCCTCAGGTCTAATTTGGAGAAAATTTTAGCATCCTTGACCTGGTCAAACAATTCAGAGATAAGGGGTAAGGGATAGCGGTTTTTCACAGTGATCTTGTTCAAGCCCCTATAATCAATACAGGGGCGTAAACCACCGTCTTTCTTGCCTACAAAGAAAAACCCCGCCCCCGCAGGGGAACTGGAAGGCCTAATAAACCCTCTAGCAAGGTTCTCTTGAATATACTCT
Source organism: Xenopus laevis (assembly GCF_017654675.1). NCBI lineage: Eukaryota > Metazoa > Chordata > Amphibia > Anura > Pipidae > Xenopus > Xenopus laevis. Next base: position 131,441,917 of record NC_054382.1, on the reverse strand, counting down.
CTCATTGCCTGGGCCTCAGGCAATGAAAGGGGAAAGGTTCTGCCTCGAGGGGGAGATGATCCAGGAAGCAGATCAATAGGACAGTCATACTGCAGATGTGGGGGTAGTGTCTTAGCTGCCTTTTTGGAAAATACATCAGAATAGGCAGTGTAGGCAGATGGTAACCCCTCAAGGATGGTATTACCCACTACAGAAGGAGTACACACCCCACTACAACCAGAACCCCACTGAATAACCTCCCTAGAAACCCAATCTATCAGAGGGTTATGCCTCTGGAGCCAGGGTAAACCCAGAATGAGAGGACAGGAAGCTCCCTCAATGAGGTACAGAGCTATTTCTTCAGAATACAGATTACTTATACACAAGGACAGGTTGATGGTCTTTTGGGAAACCACCCCAGACCCCAAGGGTCTTTTGTCTACAGCAAGAATTCTCATGGGCGGATTAAGGGCAACCAGTGGAATTTTGAATTTTGCAGCAAAAGCCGCGTCCAAGAAATTACCCTCCGCCCCAGAATCAATGAAAGCTGACACCTCGATAGTGCCCGTAGGCCAGGTTAGTTTAACTGGTAATAGAACCTTGGAGGTAGATTGGGGAGAGGAAACGCCTGCACCCAAATGGAGCTCCCCTTCTCCCCACAGTAAATACACAGCCCAAGGGACCGCCTGCGTGCCTTTTCCTCAGGAGTAAGGTGTGAGATGCCTAGCTGCATAGGCTCCTCCTGAGGTTGAGACACAGAGGGGTTTGACAACTTAGCACTATGAACATGTTTATACCCAACAGAAGTATCCTGTTCATCCCTATTCTCCCTTTGTCTCCTATCTATCTGGATGGCCAAAGACATAAGGTCATCCAGACTGGAAGATAGGGGATAGTTAAAAAGGCTGTCTTTGACAGATTTGGCCAGACCAATGCGAAACTGACTCCGTAGAGCCGTATCATTCCACCCAGTTTCCACCGCCCACCTACGAAACTCAGTACAATAAGTTTCCACCTCCCGTTTACCTTGGCGTAATTTACGAATCGCGGAGTCGGCCGAAGAGGCGCGATCCGGGTCATCGTATAGAATGGAAGAAATGGTTTAAAGAAAAACGGGCAGGATCGGTGGCTGGCAGTCTAAGTGCCCAGATTTGGGGGTCACCCACTAATAGGGTCATAACGAATCTGACCTTTTTCTCATCAGAGGGAAAAGAGTGGGGGAAAAAGCTGAGGTACAGCTTACAGGCTTCTTGAAAAACAAAAAACTGGGTTCTGTCCCCCCCGAACTTGGCAGGAAATGCGATCTTGGGTTCCTGGGGTCTGGATGTAGAACCCCTATCTGGCGGGGAACCCACAGAGAGTGTAGGAACAGAACTAGCTGACTGCTGCGAGGGTCCCAGCTGGCGGGTTAGATTATGGAACCCCTGGAGCAGATAATTTTGCTTTTGCTCCTGGTCCTCCATTCGTTGCAGCAAAGTAGTAAGCAACAGATCAGTGGATGTTGGGAGAGGAGCAGCAGCAGCTTCAATGTGATCGTCGTCCTCCATGGCCCGTGATAATGTCACGGCCGGCACCCAATACCAGAACTAGAGCCAAGCACCGTGGTCAGAGCTCTCTTCACCAGTATGTGTGACCACTTTTGGGCTTCGGGAAGGCCCTCCGCCTACTCGGGTGCCACCTGGACTTATGAGTGGGCAAGGCTAGAGTTCTGGCAGGCAATGGGGCACGGCAAGTATCTAGAGTCTTTTGGGCCGAGGATCACGGTTACAGGCAAGGATGAGGCAGAGAGGATCGTCAGACAGGCTGGGTCGAGGCAGGCAGATAGCAAGGATCGTCAGGCAGGCAAGGGTCAAAACCGGGTATCAAGCAGAAGGGGTACAGGCCATAGAGTAGTCGGGTAACAGGCACAGGTCAAGATTCAGATGGGAGCGTCGTCAGGAAACAGGCTGGGGTCAAAACCGGATAACAAGCAGAATATACACGGACAAACAGCACAAGGCTTCAGGCAAAACCACAGGATAAATCCTATCACGGGCAACCAGCAGTAACAATGAATGGGCTTAAATACTGTTTGAATTTCGCGCCATTGCGCGCTGACATAATTACGCCAGTGCGCCTGCGCCTTTAAATAATGCGCATGCGCGCCGCGCGCGCACTGGGACCCGGAAGCCGACGGAGAAGGAGCGCGGCGGCGTGGCGGCCGTCCACGCCGCCGCGACCCAGGTACTTTTATTACAGCTTTGGTCAATGGGGTACCAAAAATCTATTTTTGTATAATAAGTCTGGTCAATTGCCCCAGGCCTCTTTTTCCATGTCCCAAGTCTTAAATACAAAATTTTACACTTTTTAATATGGTATGTTCGTTGACTTTTTCTTCCAGGTCAGTGGCACAAACAGTTCCCGGGGGCCACCCAATGTTGGGAGGAGGACCTCTACTGCAAACTTGTTTGGAAATTTCAAATTTCTTAGATTCTTTGACCTCCCACAAAAATCCCCTTTATTAAAGGTACAGTCAGAGAACTCCTCAGTGACTTCTAACATTTTTATAATTTACAACAGGGAATCAAACATCCCATGCAATCCTTCACTGCTTTTGATTATTTTAAACACCTGATTCCTGTCGGAAACATCTTACTATATGCAATTGTGTTCCCAAGCCACTAGACATCCGAGAATTATTCTCGCTTTCTTGAGAAATAACATGCCCTTCATTTAAATTGAGTAATCAAGTGGTTTATTGTCATAACAATATTTCTCATTGTTGGTGTTATCAGATAACAGTTTGTCTCTTTTCAATCTGTGCTAAGCTTTCACATTGCCACCCTAGCTCCATCTGTGAGTGTACAAGTGTTTTGTCTCAGGAGCCAGGTGAAAAGAATTTATAGCATTTTTGGCAATTGTTTTTTCCCCACAACTCACATTTCCATTCCTATTCAATTAATACATTTGTTCTTTATCATTAATTTGCCTTTTAGTGTAAACTATCTTAGGGAGAACTGTCAGTGCAGGAAATACACCATCTATATGTCTTCCAGAGCCCCCCCCAACACTTCTCTTTCAGACCAATTATGTAAGGAATGCTGTGCACTTATGGCTAGTGATGGGTGAATTTGCGCCGTTTTGCTTCGCCGAAAAATTTGCAAATTTCCCGAGAAATTCGTAAAACTGTGAAAAATTCGCAAAACGGCGCCGGCGTCTCGTTTTTGATGCCGGCGCCCATTTTTTTGAAGCCGGCGTCCGTTTTCGGCGCTGGCTTCTGTTTTTTTCCGAATTCTTGCGGGTGTTTCGTGAATTTTTTTGCCGCTGCAAATAGCGCAAATTCGCCGCAAATTCGCGCCTGCCGAATAAATTCGCGCCTGCCGAATAAATTCGCCCATCACTACCTATGGCATTTGACTGAACCATTTTGCTGGGAGATTTTTCATCACAGTAGCTTACTATTTTTGGCAAATAGATACTGTATAGGAATTAAAGTCCCATTTAACCCTTTGCCTTTTTTTATGTTGACAGTATTGAGGTTATTTATTATACTCCAATTTTTTCTGGTCAGGCTGTTAAAGGGAAAAAAAAATTTGTAGAAAAAATTCTCTAATTTTACGTGATTTATTAAACCCCAATGCTGTTAAAAGTCTGAATAAAAAAGTGCTCCAACTCAGACCTGCCGGGTTCATGCAGAAGTCAATGGCAGATGTCCTGTTGAAATTTTGAAGATATCCTGATCTGCGCTGGGTTTCATTCAGTAATCCAAAAATTTAGTGGTTTCAGGCATCAAATCCAGGTCGCAGGTTTTGGGTGTTAAAGCCGAAGTTTCTTGCAAAAAATTGTATGATTTGGATTTTTTTCACAATTTTATCAAGTCTTTTGCTGCACAAGAATTTTCGGTGAAAATGTATTAATAAATAGTGGGGGGGGAGTCAGTGTGGATTTCGTCAGAGTAGTTTTCAGAAAATACTCAGAATTTCAGATTTTGATAAATAACTAGTGATGGGCTAATTTCTTGCATTTTGCTTTGCAGAAAAATCCACCAATTTCCTGCAAAATGAAAAAAAAATTGTGAAGAAAATAATGAAAAATCTAAAATTTACACCCGCGTCCAATTTTGGACGCATATGAGAAAAGTTGCTCGCGTTAATTTTGACGATGGCGTTAAAGTCAATGGGTGTCCGAATAGTGGTGACACACTGGGCTTTTGACGCAACTCAGATGTGCATCCAAAAGTTTTTGACGCTGGCAAGTTTTTGACGCCGGCAACTCAGAGGGGTAAAATGTACTGAGAATCTTGTAAAAGGACAACCCGTGACTGTTGGGCATCATTACAGACAGATGTATTGGAAAGGACTTTACTGTAAAAAGCAGACACCTTAGCGATGAACCAAGGCACACTATATTTGTAGCTTTTGCAGGGAGACGGTGACAGATTGGGGCACAGGTTTCCACCTCCAGGACCCCTGTCATGTGCAAATATACTCCTCTCCTATTTAAACCTTCTTCCTCTGCTTCACTGCAGTGCATACAAAAATACATTGTTGGTACCCAATAGACCACTGCCTTAGTTGCCTCTCTACATTTGTCTCCTCCAATTTGAGTGGCAAACAGATTAAAAAGCAGAACACAATGTTCTTCTCCTCACCTTTCTTCATTAGTGATGAAACCAACTGTGGCAAACCTACATTTCACTTTATTTTTCCCAAGTTGCCTTGCAAGGAGACTTCATGTGACTTTATTATGTGTAGGTTTTACCCTGGCGATTACAATTATTGCTGGTGGAGAAGCATTTTTGGGAGATTTGTCATTTGCAGTAGCACAAATTTATCACAGCACCCAAATCTCCCCTTTGGCCATGGCTCTTAAAGTCTTCCCAGCTATTAAGCCACAAAAGCAAAAAGCATATGCACTAACATGATGAAAATGACAAAGTGCAAATGTTTTTTTCCATCAGCGCAGTATAGGGCATAGTCAATAATTGCATTTCACAAATATATTGGGTTCCTTAAAATTGTAACAGTCAAATGAGGTTAGATTTCTTATGCTTTCTTACAATTATGTACATCTTTCTGCTCTTAAAGGAGAAAGTAAGTCAGCTTTATCAGAAAGGTCTATATAAATACACCAGTAAACCCTCAAAGTAATGTTGCTCTGAGTCCTCTGTCAAAAGAAACATCACATTTCTTTCCTTCTATTGTGTACTCATGGGCTTCTGTATCAGACTTACTGTTTTCAGCTTAAACCTCCAGGGCTAGGGCTTGAGCATGCTCAGTTTGCTTCTCTCTCCCTCCTCCCCCCCCCCCTGCTGTAATCTGAGCCCAGAGCTATGAGTGAGCAGGGAGAGAGTTAAGCGACAAGTGACAAGTGATGTCACACCAAGCTAATATGGCAGCTGCTATCCTAAACAAACTGAGAGAGCTATTTACTCAGGTATGGTAAAGCATTCAGCTTGCACTATTGTGGCTAATCTATTGACAATAAACTGCTTTGGTAGCTTTCCTTCTCCCTTCAAAAACCTCATTGATCTTTTTCATCAAACTTTCTCGAGCTAAAACATATCTCTATCAAACTTCAGTTAAAAAATAATAATTTGCCCCCATTTATCTCTCCCCCGTTCCTTATTAATAATTAGAAATAATTGTACAGTACCATATATCAAACCAACACTTGTCAGAAAGATTCTTCCTTTCTGCTCTTTCGATTTTTATCCCAGACATTCCCTTTCTTCGGCTGTTTATTATAGTGCTTTTTTATTTCTACTCTGAACCTTCCTGAGCAACTTTTTATGAACTTGAGGAGATACATTTTATGATCAGCTGTGAAAAACAACTTGGTATGGTTATAACAGGATTGAATTAGAACAAAACCAATATGCGCCTTGTCAAAGAGGTTTTTTTTATTTAAGTTTTTACCAAGAAGGAAAAGTATGAATAGAAAGACTCTGTGCAGTGTCGGACTGGGCCGGTGGGCCCCAGGCTCTTGTGGGCCCCGCCGGCCCAGATCCGCTACTTAATTTGGCTGCGCGACCCCACTTTGTCGGGGGTCACGGTAGAATAGAGGATCTGCGCATGCGCACAAAGGTATTGCTGCGCGCGTGCGCACAAATGCGGCGCCGCGCGCATGCGCACTGCATCCGATGAAGCACGCCGGAGCAGCAGCGGGGGCCGGAGCGGGGCCCTGGGGCAATAGCCCCGGTGGGCCCAAAGCCCTCCAGTCCGACCCTGACTCTGTGCGAAATTTACTAAAGGGAAAAGTGGCTAACGCTTGCAAAAATTCGCCCACGTGACGTCATTTCGGCACTTTGTCGATTTACAAACGGGTGCTGGCGTAATTTTGCCAAGGAGATAGACTCTGGCACAACTTTGCACTCTAACGTCAGGCGAATTTTCGGTCTGGCGAAAGAGCGTAACTATGCAAATTCACAAAGTTTTTTATTTTACTGACCGTTACCTCTATTGCCAGACTTGCCTTCGCCACCTCAGACCAAGCAAAGTACAATAGAGTAGATAGGAGTTCCTCAAAAAAAAGTTGAAAATTTTTCTAAGTCTCAAAAAACGCTGGCGTTTTTTTCCTATTTAAAGGGTGATAGACTGAAAAAGATTATAATTTTTTTTCTTCCTCCCCCCCCCCACATTTGCTAACATATGGCACCTAAACTATACTGTGGGCACATGTGTAAGGCAATATAACAACTTTATACAATTTGATTATGGTTCCCTGGACTTGTGTAGTGTAATGTATTTTCTGCAACATATATGTCCATTGTACTTTAACTGCACGCCGTATGCTAATTGGCCAACGCTAGCGTAACTACGAACTGCTGAGCATTTGGTACCCTGTGCGCAACTTCGGATGTTTGTGAATTAGTGTTGTCCAAGCAAATTTACGCCTGGCGAAGTGTTGCGATGTGTGCGAAGCAAGTGCCCTCTGAGGCAAATTGGAGAGGCTTCAAATAGGTGTTTTGCTTCCTCTGGATCAACTGGCAGTTAGTCAGGTTATATATAGACTTAAAAGGTTGATCTTGATGGATGTGTGTCTTTTTTCAATCTAACTTACTATGTAACTAAGTCCGATGATGTTAAAAGTCAGATGAAAAAAGTACTCCAGCTTAGACCTGCAGAAAACATGTAAACGCCAATGGCAGACGTCCCATTAACAATTGGAAGATTTTCTGAGTTGCACTGGGTTACCGAAAAAATTGGACGATTTTACGAAAAATCCTAGGTTTCGAGTGTAAAATCTGAAAAATCATACAATTCTGATTTTTTTTTTACTATTCCATCATGACTTTTCCTGCACAAGAAAAATTTGTGAAAATGTATTGATAAATAAGGGGAAAAAATCCGTACGGATTTGGTCAGAGTAGTTTTCAGAAAATAGTGAGAACTTTGATAAATAACCCCCACAAACTCTGTTTCGAACTCATGCTCTGGAAGAAGCAATGTTAGCAGCAGCTTACTTACTTATGTTTCGTATCAAAACCACGAGTAAAGTTGCATCCGATTCAACAGATCAGGTGTAAATGCCACAGAGGCAACTCAGAGCTCTGCCGCAATTACACTGGAGTTATGGGGAGAAAATCCTGAATTATGGATAAAAAACATGGTGAATTGCATCCAAATTGCTATTTGCACTCTGCAAAGTCTGCATCCACTGCTGGTCCAGACTAATAAAACAGTGCAGCAAAATATGGCTAATTAACAAACCTGAGAAGAGCATGCAAGGCATTATGGGAACTAGACCCTTTGTGAGCGTGTCTTTTGCTGCATTGTTTCAGTAGACCCATTAGTACTGACATGAACAGACAGACAGGCACTGCTTATAATCACATTTATATTACAGGTATGGGATCCTTTATCAAAAAACTCAATATTAAGAAAGTTCTGAATTATGAAAAAACCATCACCCATAGATTCCATTTTAATAAAAAAAAAATCAAATGATTTCCTTTTTCTGTGTAATAATGAAACAGTATCTTGTACTTGATCCCAACTAAGATATAATTAATCCTTATTGGAGGCAAAACCAACCTTTTCGGTTTCTTTATTGTTTACATGATTTTCTAGCAGACTTATGGTATGAAGATCCAAATTACAGAAAGATCCATTATCCAGAAAACATCAAGTCCCAAACATCTGGATAACAGGTCCCATACCTTTACCAGTATAAAGGTTGATCAGTCCTATAAATATAATGATCCAGGCCTTCAAAGATGTCCCCAGCAGATCTCCATTGTCTGACCTTCTTAGTGGCACTGCACATGCTCAGTGAACTCCGGTGCTTTTAAGATGATATTTAAGCATTGGCGCATCTGAAATAATAAAACATAATGTCATGGAAGATAATGCTACGGGGCTGATGAGCTTTAGTTTTCATTTCAGGTATTTTATCATAAAATATAGTTTGTGCAAAGATAGTAAAACCATCAGAATATACACAGGTACATTATTTAAATCTGGAACTTTGGAGATGCTATTGTGGTTTCAATCATAATACTGGAGTCGAACAAGTTGAAAACTAGACTTCATGCTTGGAATTGAAAAATACATGCCAGAAGCAGATAGGTCACTCTCTTCAACCGATGACAGAGTAATTGCCTTCCAAAGTGAGCCTTAAAAATGTTGTCAGACCTTCCAGGAACCCTGCAGGTTCTGCTTATCTCTGTGATTATTGTTGGATTCAGAAGGACTTTGTCAGGTAACCCAGGAACCTTCATCCTCTTACTCGACTGGGAGTGAAGGAAAATTAAGAGAACTGCTTGTATGCTTAAAGTAGAAATGTCCCTCAATTGTCTTGAATGTTTGAATTGTTTCATTTATTTATAAAGAAAGACCAAGCAAAAACGTATCCCCCCTTCATTTCTTTGTAATTAGATGTCGAAAGAAAATGTCACTTAGGAAAGTGTGGATTCATTTAAATATGATCTGTTAAAACTTCTCAAGGACTGGGGAAGAAAAGACAGACAATAATTGCGCACATTCTTGAGATTAAATAGCTGCAATGTTGTCACCATAGAATCTTTTTCTTTTCCAATGCCTTGCTCCAGAGTCCAGCCAGAAAAGTGGCTAGAAATCTGATGAAATGAAAATGAGAAGAAACAGGTCAATATCAGTAAAAAATTAAGAAACTATTTGCCCTTGTTCTGAGCTGTAACAACCAAAGTACTAGAAAAGCATCTTCTCCAGATTGGAATTGTTCCTCTATGTTCTGTAGAGTTACACTCTTTTTTCCTTCTTTAAATGATAATGTACATATGTTTGAAAATGGCATCATTGTTATTGTTAGTGATGGGCAAATTTATTTGCCAGGTGCGAATTTGCGGCGAAAGTTCGCCGGCGTCAAAAAAAATTATCGCCGGCATCCAAAAAAATGGATGCCGGCGTCAAAAACGGGCATGGGCTTAAAAAAGCGGGCGTCGGCATCAAAAAATGGATGCCGCCATCAAAAAATGGACGCCACCGCCAAAAATGAGACTCCGGCGCAGTTTAGTGAATTTTTCGCAGTTTCGCAAATTTCGGCGAACGGCACAAATTCGCCCATCACTAGTTATTGTCAATTCACAATGTGTGGAAAGTATGAACTCTCTCTATAACGCTATATTTTATAATTTTATACCCAGGAGCATCCCACGGATATTAGAAGTCACTGAGGGGTTTTGTGACCATATAAAGGCACAAGACTGCAGGCTGAGTTATACAGGGAACTCTGAGTATCACTCATGTATTATAAGGGATAATGTACCCCCTACTGTAAATGATAAGGATATTAGAAGTCACTGAGGGGTTGTTCTGTGACCATATAAAGGCACAAGGCTGCAGGCTGAGTTATACAGGGAACTCTGAGTATCGCTCATGTATTATAAGGGATAATGTACCCACTACTGTAAATGATAAGGATATTAGAAGTCACTAAAGGGTTCTGTGACCATATAAAGGCACAAGGTTGCAGGCTGAGTTATACAGGGAACTCTGAGTATCACTCATGTATTATAAGGGATAATGTACCCCCTACTGTAAATGATAAGGATATTAGAAGTCACTGAGGGGTTGTTCTGTGACCATATAAAGGCACAAGGCTGCAGGCTGAGTTATACAGGGAACTCTGAGTATCACTCATGTATTATAAGGGATAATGTACCCCCTACTGTAAATGATAAGGATATTAGAAGTCACTGAGGGGTTGTTCTGTGACCATATAAAGGCACAAGGCTGCAGGCTGAGTTATACAGGGAACTATGAGTATCACTCATGTATTATAAGGGATAATGTACCCCCTACTGTAAATGATAAGGATATTAGAAGTCACTGAGGGGTTGTTCTGTGACCATATAAAGGCACAAGGCTGCAGGCTGAGTTATACAGGGAACTCTGAGTATCACTCATGTATTATAAGGGATAATGTACCCCCTACTGTAAATGATAAGGATATTAGAAGTCACTGAGGGGTTGTTCTGTGACCATATAAAGGCACAAGGCTGCAGGCTGAGTTATACAGGGAACTCTGAGTATCACTCATGTATTATAAGGGATAATGTACCCCCTACTGTAAATGATAAGGATATTAGAAGTCACTAAAGGGTTCGGTGACCATATAAAGGCACAAGGTTGCAGGCTGAGTTATACAGGGAACTCTGAGTATCACTCATGTATTATAAGGGATAATGTACCCCCTACTGTAAATGATAAGGATATTAGAAGTCACTGAGGGGTTGTTCTGTGACCATATAAAGGCACAAGGCTGCAGGCTGAGTTATACAGGGAACTCTGAGTATCACTCATGTATTATAAGGGATAATGTACCCCCTACTGTAAATGATAAGGATATTAGAAGTCACTGAGGGGTTGTTCTGTGACCATATAAAGGCACAAGGCTGCAGGCTGAGTTATACAGGGAACTCTGAGTATCACTCATGTATTATAAGGGATAATGTACCCCCTACTGTAAATGATAAGGATATTAGAAGTCACTAAAGGGTTCGGTGACCATATAAAGGCACAAGGTTGCAGGCTGAGTTATACAGGGAACTCTGAGTATCACTCATGTATTATAAGGGATAATGTACCCCCTACTGTAAATGATAAGGATATTAGAAGTCACTGAGGGGTTGTTCTGTGACCATATAAAGGCACAAGGCTGCAGGCTGAGTTATACAGGGAACTCTGAGTATCACTCATGTATTATAAGGGATAATGTACCCCCTACTGTAAATGATAAGGCTATTTGAAGTCACTGAGTGGTTATGTGACATATAAAGCACAAGGCTTCAGAGGGAGTATTTCAAGAAACTTGGATGTATTTTCAAAATCCAAGCCGTTTTAAAATTTTAATTCTTCAAATAATGAGATTTTCAAAATTAAAAGTAGCATGTGGTTTTAGAGATGCTGAAATTTGATTGTCTTCCCATTCTTTTAAATTCTAAAAAAAAATGCTTAAATATGATTGTTTTAAATAAATCTGCCTCTAAGGAGCATCCCATCAGTATTTCATTGTTATTTAAAATTCCATTTTTTGCAATTCAAGAAAAAAAAAATGTCAAGAGAAAAACATCATTTATATACTGAATAATATATATTTTTAAAAACTCTAAATAGTCACAATTTATTAAAGGAAAACAAGCTAAAAATGCACTTGAAACAAAAACTGGCTGGTTCCAATAGAAGTCAATGGAAATTGTCTTTTAAAGTTTCAAGCTTATTTATTTTATTCATTTGTTTCCCAGTTCTTCCTGCAAAAATTAAAAAATCGGCCCCATTGAGAAATCTGTCATGAATTATTTTCAACTGTTGATAGTTCTCTAGTAAATCAAGTGATTGGAAGATTTCCATTCAAACACAGATTGGTGTGCCCATTGTTGTATTGTGTTTATTTGCAGGAGAAAACCATATTTTGTCATTTTACCAAAATGTAATTTTGATATATATATAATAAATAGATTTTTAAGAGGCTGTTTTATTAGGGGGTTATTTGTTAAAGTTGATTTTTTTTCTGGTCAGACTTTTTGTAGAAAAAGAAACTCTAATTTCTTGATATTTATTAAATCCCGATGGTGTTAAAAGTCTGAATAAAAAAGTACTCCAACTTAGACCTGCCGAGATCATGCAGAAGTCAATGGCAGATGTCCCATTGACATTGTAAAGATATCCTGATCTGCACTGGGTTTTGTTCAATAATCCAAAGATTTCATGGCTTCGGTAGAGATGGGCAAATTTGCGGCGTTTCGCCAAAAAATTAGCAAAACAGCGACAGCGTTTCATTTTTGACGCCGGCGTCCATTTTTGATGTTGGCGTTTGTTTTTTTACGCTGGCTAATTCGCGCAAATTCGCAGTGAATTTGTGCCTGGCGAATAAATTCACCCATCACTAGGTTTCAGCTATCAAATCCATAAAAATCGCAGGTTTCAGCTGTCAAATCTGAAAAAGTTGCACTTTTCTGCAACAAATCCGAAAAAACTTATGATTCCGATTTTTTCACGATTTTATCAAGTCTTTTCCCACAAAATACATTTTCGAGAAGATTTGGTCAGAGTGGTTTTCAGAAAATAGTGAGAACATTTCTGATTTTATTAAATAACCCTCTTAATGTCAAGATGAAATTTTACCATAATTTTGACAAAATAATGATTTCTACTATAGATTAAAATTAATTGTGTCCAAAGTGTTTTAGTATATTTGGTAAGTACCGTAATAGAAAAATAAATCTTACTTTGGAAAGTACAAAGAAAGATTGTTGATATCTGATACAAAGCATAATATCATTGATATATAAACACGTGCAGCATTCACCAGTCATTTCAATAGCAAAATTCAAAAGTCTACATGTGCCAGATGCTTCAATAATTGTCTGCACGCCCTCCACCACATTCATTATGTATAATATGATAATCATCACTGAAACTATAAAATGGAAGTATTGATTATTACATTTGAAAATGAATTCATTTCATAAATGTTGATGAAGATTCCTATCAAGGACAATGGAACGAGTTGCATTTTGCTGTGAGAAATTGCTCATCTCTACATCAATACAAATAAAAGCTTCTGGTGTATAATGACTTCTTTACAGCAGCGCATTCTGAATATAAAAATTGGAAAATCAGCATGATTTTTTTTCATTTCATGTATTCCCTGATTGATCTTCAATGTATAATTGCTTTTGTGTTTTTGTTTATTTGCCGATGCATCACGTTATTGGATCACATACGCCATTGCCAGGTTTAGCAAATGCTCTTTTGAAACCTATTGATCAGAGTTGGAAAACATTAGTTAAATGAAGCATTTGGTTTAACACAGTACTTTGACTAATTTTATGTTCTGACTGGGATAATTATCTATCATTATCTATACTATACCACTGATCTTTCATTTAGGGACCCAGAGATTTCTATAACAGTTTGTTTCTGCAGAGTGAAGAATGGGGCACATCAAAGCTCAGTAGATGTAGGATGATTAGATGTTTGGGGGGGGGGTGTTTGCAGATGGTGAGAAATAATTGGGTAAGAGGTATACCTTAACTGAATCCATGGTTTTTTTTATCCAGATTATACATATATAATAGATCTGCAAAATTCCACCATATAGGAATGCCACATTTATTACAGCACTGGGGCCAAAAAAACTGTCAGCGTGGGGTTGCTTTTCATGTTGCTTCCATTTTAGGGTCCAGGCAAGGGGTTAGAGTTGTACCCTGGCTGGTTACATAGTTACATAGTTATATTGGGTTGAAAAAAGACAAAGTCCATCAAGTCCAACCCCTCCAAATGAAAACCCAGCCCCATACACACACACCCCTCCCTACTTTCACAAAAATTCTATATACCCATATCTATACTATTGTAGGGGCCCATAGGGGGTTAATCTGCCCCTTCGGCTTTAAGGCCCCGCCCTTTGCTCACTGTTGTTGGCCAAGAGGTGATATGACAACTTCCTGCCACACTGCACTATAGTGTGTGGCCTCTTCCTCTTTGGCCTCTGGATGCTGATCCAGCTGGGTGTGCCCAGGGGAGCCTGGGTGCAGCAAGGCCCAGAAAGTCATGTGTCCAAGTCGGGGACCAGGCAACCCCGTGAATGAAGAATAGAAAGTGACAGGTGAGCTCCCAGTACTAGTACACTCTAGGAGTGTAATATAGTCAGGATTGAGCAGTTCTGAGCTCCAACATAGGAGTGATAGATTGGAGGTATCTCTCCCAAGCCATATTGCCTGTAGTATAGGGATACCAGTGGAGAGGGAATCAGGAGAGAGTGATTGCCCTGAGGTTGATACAGAGACACTACTGGAATATGTCGCAGAAGTGAAGTGGGATACCTGCCAAGTCTGTCCTAAGCGAGTGTCAGCCTGTGTAAAGCTACATGTGATGTGCCTGTGTCTTTTTCCTCTAACCACTGGATGTGAGTAAACATGGGGACATTGTCTATGACTAATAAACAGTTCTTTGTTTGCATCAAAAGAACCTCCTGGTGCCCAATCATTTTTTGTATGCACAGTAGTCTGGGTGTTGTAGTTGCACTACACCTTAAAGGCATAGCTTCCACTTAGCGAAGGCCCGGATCCTGCAGAGAGAGTCCAAATGTAACCCATGCTCCTACCTTAGCTGGACATTAACTATATGTGGTGTGGATAGCCCAGATTAGCTTTACACTAACTATAGAGTTTAGTATCACAATAGCCTTTGATATTATGTCTGTCCAAAAAATCATCCAAGTCCCTCTTATAGTCATTAACTGAATCATCACCCGGCAGTGCATTCCCCAACCTCACTGTCCTCACTGTGATGAACCCCCTACTCTGTTCCTTTAAATGAAACTTCTTTTCCTCTAGTCTGAAGGGGAGGCCTCTGGTACGTGATTCTCTTTATGGGTAAAAAGGTCCCCTGCTATTTGTCTATAATGTCCTCTAATGTACTTGTAAAGTCTAATCATGTCCCCTCACAAGCACCTTTTTTCCAGACCCAAGCCCAACCTTGACAGTCTCCAAAACAACCCCAACCTTAACAGTCTCCCCTCATAATTTAAGTCATAATTTAAGCCATCCCTCTAACAAGTTAAGTTGCACTTAGTCTCTGCACTCTCTCCAGCTCATAGAATACCCCCTTGATTGACCAATTAAGAACACTTGTAGTTAACGAGGTGGGTGGAGGAGAGAAAGAGAGGAGCAGTGAGATTGGGAGAAGTAACATAAGTCCATCAGGATAACTGACCCACACTAACTCTGAAACCCCCATTGATTGAGAAGATCAGTGCAAACATAATTCATCATACAGATTAGAGTTTGATTCCAGGCCAGACACAAACAGGGGTCATTACAATAATTAATACAATGTACAGTTGCATTAAGAGTTAAGTATTACAGATACAAGTGTAAGAGCATTAGAAAAAGGAATGAGTCACTGATAAAATAACAATATGTTTATAATGTTCTTAGTCAGTGTAGCTCACCGCTTTTTCTCTTCTCTTTTTTCCCTTTCCCCTATCTAAGGGGGCTATTAACCATCTGTATTGTTAATATTGAAATGCAAAATAAAAACTGAAGAGCTTGCAATCTAAATGATGGTTTATTTAACATACTAGTAAAAAATTATTTATATGGAAACATTTGTTTGTAATTAAGCTGGTGGGAAATTCTAGTTGGAGTTTAGTTATATTTAGTAGAAGGGGTTTCCAGCATGGATATCACTTGACAGTGCACCAGGCTGAACAAACAAATTGTGTCCCGTTTGTAAATAAATGTGGTAACACATGTTTGATCTGGTCCTTCAATAGTTTCCTTGAGGAGTTCACCCACCTAGGGAGCAATGGAGGTAGATTAGAACGTTGAGTCATGTAAGGCTCACACGCAGGAAGAAGGTGTCTGTCTGCTTCAAAATGGCATAACTGGGATACATTTAATCACAGTGGGACCAACTTACTAACTGAGGCCAAGTGCAAAAACCAATCCAATGCAGGAATATTATATTGATATATGTGGTGTATCATGAATTGTGTATGATATATAGACCAGTCCCTGTGCTCAGGTAACTGAAATAGATTAAAGCATTAGCAGAAAAAAATGGGAGCTAATGGAGCTAGTGATAAGTGAATTTATTTGCCAGGCATGGATTTGCGGTGAAATTCCACACTTCGTCACGCAACTGCAGCAAAAATTTACAGTGACAAAAAAGTCACTGCTACAATGGCAAAAGTCACCATAAGCAAAAACGCCCTTTGACTTTAATGCATTTAAACAAAAGAGTCGCAGAGAGAAAAAAGTCCCCAAGACAAAATTGTGGCTGAGACAAAAAAGTCGCCATAAGAAAAAACGCCCATTGTCTTTAAGGCATGTGGAGTGAGAAAAATTGTTGAACGCGTAAAAAAAAAAATAGTCACAAGTAAAAAAAACGCCCATTGACTTCAATGTGTTTTGGAATTTCGCGAAGAGAAACAGGATATATTCGCTCATCGCTGAATGGGGGGCATCAGATCATCACTGCTAAAGGGTTATTGCATCCTTACACTGCGTCAAAAGGCCAAAAAAGTTGCAGCATTTCTTTAATTCTTTGTTGCAGTATAGTCTTCTTTTAGGTGTGACTATGAAGATTTTTATTCATCCAGGTCATGGTGTATCTAGTAGAAGAAATAGAATAATATATAAAACAAATAGACTTGCTGAGTAATCAATGAAGACATTTCACTACTCATCCGAGCAGCTTCTTCAGTACAACTGACTGGTGTGGGAAATTCTCGGCATATAAACTCTTCCACTAATCCAATCACAATGGCACATTGTAACTCTTCAGAGAGGTGACATCTGAAACTCACAAAGGTGTAGATTCTGTGTAGTTACTGTGATAGGATTATCCAATGTGTCATGTGACTCCTAGATACAGGCAGGGCCGCCATCAGGGGGGTACAGGGGGTACACCTGTACCGGGCCCGGGGCTAAAGGGGGGCCCGGCTGTGCTGAAGACCCGAAGTCGCGCCGAAAATTGGATGTGGAGGAGAAGTGCAAAGTTAGGGATTATCTGCAAGTTCCACTATCAGTAAACTCAATTTCAAGCTGTGACACAATGCACAACTGAAGTTTTCATCAGCAGTATGAAATTTGCAGACGATCCCTAACTCTGCAATCTCGCCCTGCCCCAGTGCTTTTCAGCCAATGACAGCGTCTCCCTTCCTTATGTCCCGCCCCTGTAAGCACACGGTTCCTCTTTGGGCTCTTTTCTTTATGACACAGAGAGAGTTGAGTGGCAGCATCCTGGAGCTTGCAGAGAAACAGAACATGAGGGAGACAAAGCAGTTATGTGTATGTTGTGCTTAATATTTGCCTAACTATGACTCTTTGTAGTGTGATATATTTAACTACCACAGACCCTGTGTACAGAGTTTGCCTAGTGCTGGTATCAGTAGAAACCTGGATCCTGTTATATACAGTGTGTGCAATGCCCACTTATACAATGATTTTTTTTGTAGGGGGGCCCTGGCACTGATAGTTTTTTTTTAACTTATGGGGGGGCCCTGACCACCAATGTTTTTTTAGAAAAACATTTACGGGGCCCCTGGTGCCAATAGTTTTTTTTTTTAACTTATGGGGGGGTCCTGACCACCAATGCTTTTTTATAAAACATTTATGGGGCCCCTGGTGCAAATAGTTTTTTTTTTAACTTATAGGGGGGCCTGACCACCAATGCTTTTTTAAAAAACATTTATGGGGCCCCTGGTGCCAATAGTTTTTTTTTATACTTATCGGGGGGGGCTGACCACCAATGCTTTTTTAAAAAACATTTATGGGGCCCCTGGTGCCAGTAGTTTTTTTTTTAACTTATGGGGGGGCCCTGACCACTAATGTTTTTTTAAAAAACTTTTATGTGGGACCCCTGTCGCCAATTTTTTTTGTTTTTTAAATTATAAGGGGGCCCTGACCACCAATGGCTTTTTTTTGTGAGTGGGGGGTTTACCATTTTAAGCAGTTGTGTCTTTGTGGACATTTTACTGTGGTGTGGGCGGGATCTGCGGTGGGCCTTGGGGGTGGGCGGGGACCGGGGGGCCCAGAAAATTTTGCTGTACGGGGCCCCGTGATTTCTGATGGCAGCCCTGGATACAGGTGTTACTTGTGAGAGTTGCATGAATGGATGTGTGAAGTGTTCTGAATCCGCCGGGTACAGATGTTTCAGATCTTAGAGTCAATTTTAAGGAAACAATTCTGTTTCTAATGAATTGGTTCTTAAGAGTAATAAAATCTCACCTTGTAATTGAAGGTAACTAGTGATTGGTGAAAAATTTGCGAAACGGTGCCGGCATCTTGTTTTTGATGCCGGCGTCCGTTTTTTTGGTGAAAATGCGCCAGGCGTCCATTTTTTGGGACGCCAGCGAATTTTAGCGCCGTTTCACAAATTTATTCGGCGGCGGCGAATCGCGCAAATTTGCGACTGGCGAATAAATTTGCCCCATCACTAAAGGTAACTAAACTGTATGAATCCATATTGTTGAAAAACAATCCGATTGGGTTTATTTAATGTTTAATTTAGCGAAATAATTAAAAAAACTGCAAAAAATAGGCGACAGCATTTTTTTTCACATGAACATTTTTTTATTTTGTCTTGGCAACTTTTTTATTTCTGTAACTTTTTTTTTAAATGCATTAAAGTCAATGGGCTTTTTTCTTACAGCGACATTTTGTTGCTTTTTCAGGGAAAATTTGAAGATGGAAAAGTGCGGAATTTAGCCTTGAATCCATACCTCGTGAAAAAAATTCTCTCATCACTAATGTTAATAAGTTGTAGGACCATGCACCACAGAACAGCACTGGGATAATGTAATTACATTTTTAAACAGGCATGAGAGCTGTTATCCAGAATGGATGCGTGTAACGAAGACTCACCCTGGTAGTCTAGTGGGGGGACGGCAGGGACGCCCGCCGTGCCGCTTCTCTTCTTGCGCAGGCTTCTTAGTGCGCACATGCGCACTTCCGGGTTTAAAGGCGCATGCGCGCTGACGACATTACGCCAGCGCGCATGCGCCTTTAAACCCGGAAGTGCGCAAGTGCGATGGAGCCAAATTTAAAAGTATTAAAGGGGCATTCCCACTGATTGTCATTGCCCGTGATAGGATTGATATCCTGGTGCTTCTTGTGCTTGCTGATCCTGACCTTGATTCTTGTTTGATAACCCGTGTTTGACCCTGCTTGTATACTGACTACTCTGAACTCTGAATATTGACCCAGCCTGAACTTTGACCACTCTCTTGCCTGATCCCATCTGTCTGATTGATACCCGGTTTTGACCCTTGCCTGCCTGACGATTCTGATATCCGCCTTCCTCGATCCAGCCTGTCTGACCATCTGCTTGCCTTGACCTTTGTACCGTGACCTTCGGCCTAAAGACTCTGCTAAACAGCCGTGCCCCTTCACCAGCCAGAACATCTCCCCTTGCACCACTCGTTAAGTCCAGGTGGCACCCAAGTAAGTTGAGGGCTCCTCCCGAAGCCAAACGGTGGTCACACTACTGGTGAAGCCGAGCCGAGACCAGGGTGCTTGGCATTTGTTCTGGTATCGGGTGCCGGTCGTGACAATGCGTTTTCTGGAAAATCGGATATATCTGTGATTTGGCTCTTCATACAATAAGTCCAGTAGAAAAATCATGTAAACATTAAATAAACCCAATAGGCTGGTTTTGCTTCCAATAAGGAATAATTATATCTTAGTTGGGATCAAGAACAAGCTACTGTTTTAGTTTAGATAAAGGAAATATTTTTTTTCAAAATTTGGATTACCGGTATTTTATTATAATGGAATCTATGAGAGACATCCATTCCGTACTTTCTGGATTATGGTTTCCAGATAACGGATCCCATACCCGTATTTCATGCCATAGAAAAACATTTTCCATTTTTTTTCTACCTATAGATGGTTGCATTGCTTTAAAACTAACTTTAAAGAAAGTTATGCCATAGGCATGGTGCCAGAGAGAAACAAAATATAATATTCTAGCTGTCAAAGCTGGATGTTATTCATTTGTTCCCGAGAGATTTTATTCCTGGTATCTTACGAAATTACAGAACTTAAAGTTACCTGAATGTCAGTAAACAGATTAATAATGGTCCCAATAAAATCCCAGTTTCCCATGACCACCCCCCACCCACCCAAATGGTAGTGCTTCCTCCATCATTCATTCTGACCCTCTTCCAGTTTATTTCACTATTTCTTTGCTAATAAGTCCTGTGGGGAAACAACAGTTGTAGGTCATTCCCTTGTGCAAGAAATATTTCTGCAAATGTAGATTCCATCAGAATTAATAATCTCAACAGGACACGAGCGCCAAGCGGCTTTTGTAAAACTTCCCATAATTCAGTTGATGTAACGTTTAACTCATCCTGTGATACAGTTCAGATTCTATTATTTTATCATTAGAGGAACACGAGGGCCAGAATAGAGTTGATGTTCTACATAGTTTAAGATCAGTTCAAATTCCCCAGATAGGGAAAGAATACAAATTGTCTTGCAGGGTGAAACTAAATATTCTTTATTGGATGTTATTTTGCTCTTTTTATTGATTGGGAAGCTTAATCTCCATATTCATTGTTTTACTTTGAACATAGAAAAGCTAAAATGGAAACAAGATTTAGGGCCTTATTTATGAAAATTCAAATTTAAAATAAAAAAGTTTGACTGAACTAGAATCCACAATCGGACCTTATTTATTATTTAAAAAGCATGACATTTTTCAGATTGGGTAGAAACTCGATAAAATCGAGTGAAAATCCAAATCGTACGTTTTTTTCCATGAATCCCTCAATTTTTTTCGCTTTTTCCTGAAAAGTGAAAACGTTTCACATTTTCACAGAAATAGTTGGATTTAATTTGAATCCCTCAATTTTTCTGGCTTTTTCCTGAAAAGTGAAAACTTTTCTCATTTTCACAGAAATAGTTGAATTTAATTGCAGCGCAGACCACAGAAACTTCCAAATAGGATAGGGACCTCTCCCATTGACTTATACACAACCTCAGCAGGTCTGAGATGGAGTATTTTTGGATTCTGACTTTTTCCATCCTCGGGGTATAATACATCTCAAAAAGTGGGGTTTTTTTTCCACTAAAATTTTTTGGATTTTATTGTTACATAAACTTTTTTGAGGTTTTTTTTTGGATTCAGACTTTGATAAATTTCAGGTGCAAAGTGCCAGTTTTACCCAATGCTTCCAGCATAAATGCAGCCATGCTCCGACTGGTGCATCGGAGGCCCACTGGGGTGCTACTTCAAGGGCCCATGTTGCAACCTCCCGGACCCCCTTCCCAATGTTCCCACCCTTGCCCCAGAGAGAGAGAGAGTACACACATATGCACCATCACTTTTACCTCCTTCCTCCTCAACTCTGATCTGGAATGGGTCTGGGTCAGTGGGACCTACAGTAACAGGGTATTTTCCTGGTATCCCAAAGCCCAGTTTGGCCCTGAATGTATTTGATGCAAAGTTTGTGGTAGCTCCAGGATTCCCATCCTGCATCCTGCATCAGTTGCTGTTTACTTGTCCTCCGCAGATGTTATTTTAAAAATGATGCAATCCCAACTAAATTTGCAGCACAATAGCATTCAGATTGCATCAATTTATATGGACAATGGCCTGCCTTTTAAAGCATGTGGTTGCATCAGGTGCATTATAGCATAGGAAAACTGCTGCATTGGGGGTAAAACACATGGGGGCAGATTTATCAAAAGTCGAGGTGAATTTTCGAATTGAAAAAATTAAAATTTCGAGTTTTTTGTACCTCGACTAGGGCATAGTCCAAATTTGATTCGAATTTGCATAAAATTTAATGTACTGTCTCTTTAAAAATTCAAATTTGACCATTCACCATCTAAAACCTGCCAAATTGCTGTTTTATCCTATGGGGGACCTCCTAGAACCCATCTGGAGTCAAATGGTGGAAAAATCAAAGTTTTTTTGGGAAAAGCTTCAAATTGAATTAGATCAAATGCGCTATTTCTTCGATTCGTACAATTCCAATACGATCGAACACGGACCTATTTGGTCGAATACCGACCTATTCGACCAATTTGAAATTTGACCATTGATAAATATGCCCCATGGTGTCACTAATGGCACATTGCACACTGAGCCCTCCTGCCAAAGTCATTGAAGAGCATGATTTCGGACACCTATGTGAATTGCATTGATATGAATTCTCATATGTTCTCTGGGTGCCTTATTTATCAAAATAAATTTTTTTTAAAGTATTTAAATAAAATAAAATCTGACCAGACTAGAATACACAATTGGACCTTATTTATTATTGAAAAAGCTTGATTTATTTGGATTGGGAACAAAAACGATAAAATCTACAAAAATTTAAATCATACAATTTTTTCAGATTTTTTTCCTCGAATGCCTCGATTTTTTTTGGACTTTTTCCCGAACAGTCCGAATTATTCCGATTTTTGGAAGAACAGCCTGAAATATTTGGATTTTTGGGCTTATTCCAGCGCAGACCACATAAACTTTCATGTAGGATAGGGACCTCTCCCATTGACTTATATACAACCTTGGCAGGTCTGAGATGCTGGATTTTTGGATTCTGACTTTTTCCATCCTCGGAGTATAATAAATCTTGAAAAATTTGAGGTTTTTATTTCCACTATAAATTCAGATGTTATAGTAACATTCAGACTTTAATAAATAACTCCCTATCTGTAGAAATGCTGCTTAATGTATTGCCTATTTTTAAGGGAATCATCTCAAGTTATTGTATTTGGAATCATTATGCTGAGGTAGTGTAGAAATCCGCTAACACATCCATATTCTGTATGTTAGTAAATGAGAGTAATAGTCTTCCTTAGTGGAAGCAGATCCACATCACTAGTTTCCCTAATGATTGGCTGAATCCTCCCTTCAAAAATCCAATGTCTGGGAAGTCATGCATAGTATATTAACTGGACTGCTTCTTACTGACTATGGGAGCTAAAGTGTTTACGATGAAGAGTTGTTGATTAAGAAGCATCTGACAATTAATTATGCAGTGAAGTTCTCCCTTAACCTAAATGAGCCCTAGTCTATCCTTGTAGATGAAACTCCAGAACTGATAACATTGTGGTGCTGAAAGGCAGCCGTAAGCACAGGAATGGGAGAAAACGATGAAAAGCAGAAAGTCTTGTTTTAGTGGGATTATCGTTTTAATTATTTATGCCTCTTGAAATTAAATGAAGGCACTTAAGAAGACATGATATGGGTATTTTTATTAGCTGGAAAATAGACTTGAAATTGAGTGAATTGGCTTGAAAAAGCCCATCACTAAAATCCAGGGGAATTATGGCACTAAATACTAAATATAATCATTTAAAAATTCTGTGCCTTTTCTGAAATATTCAAGTTTATCTTCACTATCTCAGCATCGGTTTCTATTCTTTCTGTCTTCATGAAAGAGTTGGGTGTCAGCTTTGCATTGACAGTTACCGTATATACTTGAGTATAAGCCGTCCCGAGTATAAGCCGAGGTACCAAATTTTACCTACAAAAACTGGGAAAGCTTATTGACTCGAGTGTGAGAAATGCA
Organism: Xenopus laevis; assembly: GCF_017654675.1. Classification (NCBI taxonomy): domain Eukaryota; kingdom Metazoa; phylum Chordata; class Amphibia; order Anura; family Pipidae; genus Xenopus; species Xenopus laevis. Next base: position 131,418,439 of record NC_054382.1, on the reverse strand, counting down.
GCAGCGTCTGGTAAGTTTCAATCAAAAAATTGAGGGTTTCTGCTCCCATTGGAGATGGCAGCGTCTCATTTTTGGATGCCGGCGACCATTCTTAGACGCGGCGACCGTTTTTGTGATTGACCCGAGTATAAGCCGAGGTAGAGTTTTTCAGCATATTTTGGGGGCTGAAAAACTCGGCTTATACTCGAGTATATACGGTAGATCCAATATATTCTTTAAAAGGGATACCTTCCCTAGCAGATGTATTAGAGCTCACTCAAATAACCGACTTCAGCATAAACAAAATCTAATTAACTAATTAACTGACTTTGGCACAAACCCTGCATGTAGGGAAAGAAGATTCCTAGTGATTTTAGCTCTAAGTGAGCACTTTTACGCATTTGGGATGTTGCTGTTCTAAATAAATACATTTTTTAACTACATAGTGGAGAGTGATCCAGTTTGTGCCAACCTTTTTCATTTGATATATTGCTAATTGTTCCCTCCATGTCCTCACAAGCTTTCAGGATGTATGAGCTATTATTTAATACTCTGTATTGTATTACTCTGTATTAGTGTATACCTCAAATAAAGCTGTCTGGTTAATATCCTGAGTGAATCTGATTGGTTCAAGTCAGGCCCAGGGGGAACTTCGGATTTGAGTAAGTATTTATTTGAATCCAAGAGAGACTTACTCATTGTGGGCGAGAATCATATATCCCTAGTTGAGAATCATATCGATAGACGAGCGCCAATATATAAGAATATATATATTTATATGATTATTTATATATGATTATATGATGATTTCAATTGTGGCAGATGCAACTTGGAGCTTTAGTTGCACTAAATCTTTAGCTCTTTGTGCCTGCATTGCTGGTGAAAGTGCCAATTTGTTTTAGAAAATTGCCCTTTGAGTCCTGCATTATGTTCCTAAATGACTCCTAAGGTTTCAAATAATATACTGATACATAAACACTGAAAATCCAAGAATAAATTTGAAGCACCCTTAAAAGGGACAGTGATGTGCCATTGTTGGGTAAGACAGCCCCCAACACTTACTTACCCACAGCTAAATTTACGTGAACCTCACAACGCTGGGGGGCTGATTTACTAGCATTGAGATTTATATTTTTTTTTTTCACTAATTTGTGGGGTTTTTTTTTTTTAATTTGTCTGAAACTCCAAAAATTCAAGATTTCTTAACTGTAAAAGCCACAAAAAAACTCTAATATAAAACTTTGGCAAGTAAATGCAGTCAAAGTCAGTAGGACCTGTGCTGATCCTACAGGACTTTTTTTTTTAGCTATTCAGACTAGTAATGGGCGAATCTGACCCCTTTCGCTTCACCAAAAATTGATGAAACAGTGACAAGTCTATAGGAGGCAATATTTTTTGATGAATGACAAATGTTTTCACCCCTTATGGATATAATTTTTGCAGCGAAACTTCACCAAAAAAAATGATATGGGCGACAATTTTTGCCACGCAACAATTTTTTTTGTAACGAAGTTTCCAGAAAAATTCTGCTCATGTAATACTGTCAATACTTGTATATAACAAGGTGCAGAGGAAGGATTAATAAGTGCTATACTTATGGATTAAACCTACTGACTTCTCTGTAACCCTGAAATCACAGACATTGCTAAAGAAAATATGGAGGATACAAATTTCCTCTACAATCAATTTTCTAACACAGCAATATGTTCCCTCACCGATATAATAAGAGTCTACAAAGAACTTGGGTTTTCATTCAATCAGGAGAAATGATTGTTTTGCCCATGGGAGATATGGGCTGAAGTGAAACAATTATTTTACTATTTCTCAGCAATTTGCTCTTATCTTAAGCCCTTGAAAGACGGACTAAAGTAATATGAAAATGCAATATTAAAATCTCCTCATGAGCAGCAACTGGACATCCAGTGATTGGAATATTCAACAGGAAATAATGGTAATGAAAAACATAAGATGACTCAAGGTGGCAGGCAAAAAAAATCCAAATAAGGCATTTATATTCAGATTTATTTTACACAATTTAATATATTCCATGTTATAATCAACACTGTTATAACAATTTGTTCCACACCACTTCACCAGCTTTACATACTAAAATATAGATTCAGGCTGGAAATATTCAGCCCCTATTAATGAGATCGGTTTAAACAACCAGAGGAGACATGCCCCCATATGTAATAAAAGGTCTTTAGTTTGCCCAAGAGCAGGAAATGATAGGAACCAATACAACGTTTGCTTTGAAACAAGTTCTTCCTGCTGCTATAGGTAATTAGACTAGTAGTAAACTTTGCACCTTTTATTACATTTCACCATTAGACTTACATCAAAGAAAGATAAAAATAATGTACCTCTTCAATGAGAAATACCGTCTGTTACTTAGGGCCTTAGTGGGCTCAATGTCTTGTTTGAATAATCACACCGTTTTTAATGTCTTTGATAATTCACTGCCCAGACAGGAAGATAGTTTTTTTCACAGTTCATGTACAGTAGATATGGTGATGTCCATCTTGGTCTTTCTAATCCATAGAGGTTTAACATAATATTTTTTTAATTTGGTTACAACATAGAGTAACTAAAATCTGCAATGGCCTTCAGGATATTAACATTTAGGGCACCCGTATTGGATTATTCATGGAGGTGTAGTAGATGGGAAGCATTGGGGATAATGGTTGGGTCAGGGCAGGAACCTTCACTTCCCACAGCTTTAATAAATATATTTGCATATGTTAACACTTAGGGGCACATTTACTTAGCTCGAGTGAAGGATTAGAAGGAAAAAAACTTTGAATTTTGAAGGTTTTTTTTGGCTACTTCGACTATCGAATTGGCTACTTCGACCTTCGACTACGACTGAATCGAACGTTTCGTACTAAAAATCGCTCGACTATTCGACCATTCAATAGTCGAAGTACTGTCTCTTTAAAAAAAACTTCGACCACCTACTTCGCCACCTAAAACCTACCGAGCACCAATGTTAGCCTATGGGGAAGGTCCCCATAGGATTTCTAACTATTTTTTTAGTGAAGGAAAATCATTTGATCGATGAATTCAAATCCTTCTAATCGTTTGATTCGAAGGATTTAATCATTCGATCGAACGATTTTTCCTATGATCGTTCGAACAAACGAATTGCGGTAAATCCTTCGACTTCGATATTCGAAGTCGAAGGATTTTACTTCGACGGTTGAATATCGAGGGTTAATTAACCCTCGATATTCTACCAATAGTAAATGTGTCCCTTAGATTTTAATGAATAAGAACAATTTCAATATGTTAGGCACCCCAAATGATTACAATGTCTAACCTTAAATGCCATATCAGTGCTCCTCTTCACTAGGGATGTAGCGAACTGTTCGCCCGCGAACTAGTTCGCGCGAACTTCGACCGTTCGCGTCCGCCGAATGTTCGCGAACGTTTGGGAACGTTCGCATTTTGAGTTTGCGTTCGATCGTTCGACCATTCGAATTCCTTCGACCGCTAAAAATCGAACGATTTCCATTCGTTCGAACGATTGTAAGCATTCGATCGAATGAAAATCATTCGATCGAATGGCTTCGATCGTTCGATTTGAATGAAAATCCTTCGATCGAACGATTAAAATCCTTCGATCGTTCGAATCGAACGATTTTAGCGGGTGTTCGAAGTTCGCGAACTGTTCGCGAACGTTCGCATTTTTTGCCGGTGTTCGCGAACGGCGTTCGCGAACACCAAATCGGCAGTTCGCTACATCCCTACTCTTCACTGAATGTTGGACCAGCAAAAGGGACAGTCCTTTAATTAACTTCATGGATTGTAACTGTAATGTACATGTGCAAGGTCCAAGATCACAGGAAGAGCCTTTTTACAACATTGTGGAAGAAATATTTTCTACAATATTCAGGGAAGCTGAGCATAGCCCTAGGGTTGAAGTTACTATACTCACTGCAGGGTGCTAAATATTTTTGTTTTTTGTGTCCTTTGAAGGGATAAGTGTAAAGAGATTTGTCCGAATAATGTTGCAGATCACATGCACCTGTCCACAATTTAAGTGGAATTCTAACTCCTTGAGTGTATGTTAGAGCCTTCACTTTTCCAAGTCAGCTAATGTTTATAAAAATGACATCTTACAAAGCATACTTCCCTCCCCATACATCAAATATATATCTCCCAGTCTGTATAATTTATGTATATTAAAACTTTCAGTAATTTCAGGGGTTATTTATTAAAATCTGAAAATTTCTCACTATTTTCTTAAAACAACTTTGACCAAACCCCCATGCACCACATTTATCAATAAATTTACTCCGAAAAATCTGGTAATCTGGAAAAAGATGGAAAAGATTTGAATAAAATTTGTGAACAAATCCAAATCATATTATTTTTTTCCAAAAACCACAAATTAGATTCAGATTCATAAAAATTCAGATTATTGTACAAAACCCAGCGCAGATCAGAATATCTACCAATTAAATGGAACATCTGCCATGACTTCTACATGACCTTAGCAGGTTTGAGATGGATTTTTTTTTTATTCAGACTTTTAGCGGCATCAGGGTTTAATAAATCACAAAGAAATTTCATTTTTTTCCCTCCGAAAAAATTGTGTTTTCCCTGGGCAGAAAAAAATCGGAATTTAATAAATAACCCTGTCAGTGTTTGCATATCAATAATATTTGCAATAATCAATTGTGTACAAGTGATCTTAATTGGATTTGTTAAAAAATCTTGCCAATTATCTATCCATCCCCACAGTTTGAGTGGATATCCCCGGGTGTGCTTCCCAATGTACATAATGTATGCTGACACACATGTCTCAACTCACACATCCCTCACCATAATGCTAATAAACATTTCCCAACAGGTATGATTTACATCAATTAAAGAGAAAAACCTTTTTTTTTAAAAGGGAAGTTGAATAAAATGAAGATCATATTTTTTTAGTTTAAATAAAATTCTTACTCCATACACCATACTCAATAAATAATTAAACTTTTGGTAAGATATTAAAAAAAATCAGCAGGAATTTTTTTCCTTCAAAAACGTATGTTATTTATTAAATATTATTCAAATAAAACTTTCTTTCATGCTTGAATGGAAGTCTCCAAGCATGTATAATTAACATATGTTGACACTTTCAATACTTGCATGCCAGTTGGTAACATTAAAGAAATAAAACTTACAGGATAAAGTGATGTTAAAGAAAAACAGAGATGAGCAAAAATGTTTAAGAATATTCTACAAGGAAGATTTCTAATTTTTGCAATCCTAAAAATTTTGATTGTCGGCAAATTGAACAAAACTCAAAACTAGAATCCATTAAAATTAGCTAATTCTAAGCAAACCCAACTTTAAAAAAAACTGACTTAAATTTGGCAAAAAATAAAAGCATGAATTGATTTCTACAGGAACTCAACTGTTGTGCTTGATGAATCTTGCATTTTCTAGTTTCAGAAACTCAAATTCAAAATTAATTCACCATGAAAAACGTGAATCATGGTAATAACTTGAATATGAATGCTGCTAAATCTGCCCTTACATGTCTAATCTTCGTATAGGGATTTATGACTACATGCCTTTGAATATAAAGTATACAATTCAAAATGTATATAAAAAAAAAAGACAAATTGTGTTACCACCCAGTGGAAAATATCACCGAATGATAAATCACCCTCTCAGACTCAATAAAGACCACTTGACTTACATGATCGGTACTTTGGATAATTTTATTTTTGTTGTACTATTTTTGGGTGCAAGCTCCTGTAAGACAAACCCTTTGTCTCTTCTTATACACATTGATTTCATGTAAGCTATTTGTGATGTAACTCTCATTACATCAATTAGACTTACCGTCATGTATAAAAATCCAGATTGGACTGAATCACACAATATTTTTGTAAAATTGCTTGGAAAAATAAACCTCATCACTTTGAAATATGGGGCATATTTGGCAGGAGACAACAAAGCAACAACAATGATTATGTCTTGGAGGTACAGTAAATGTAATATTTTTTTTCCCCCAAACTTTGTTATTTTTCAGGTTACGTCTTTAAAAAAAAAAATATAAATCTAGGCAGGTTTAGGTGAATTTTTTTTTTTCAAAACTTGATTGTAAAAAAACATGCAGCTGGGAAAAAAATCCTGACCACAAAGGGAGGAAATTTTGCTCTGATTCATGCAAATCACATCAAAATGACAACAAAAATGTATCAGTTTGAGCAGAGGAACATGGTTACATCATTGAACCACAATGACCTGCAATAGTGGTACCTTGTGTTGCTCCCAACGTGCCTGATATCTACATGTTTGTTAAAACCTACTTGAATAGCTGGACTGTTAACAAGTTGTACTACATTCTAAGCAGCTAATTTGTCATGATTGACTATAAATATTGTGCATGCCAACTTGTCTTTCTCTATTCCAGTTTCACTCACTCATTGGGGAACAATATGACTACATGCTGACTTAAGGCAGCAGAGTACTGTCATAAAATAGTATGAAAATAGTGGAATGTGAAACAAAACAATAGGACAACCAGCTTTTCTGGTGGCTTCTTGTAGCCCAATTCTCTGCTAATACACAGACATTATTTCCATCACCCTCAGAGTAATGGGCCATCACCCTCAAAAAGATGTCCATGTGCCCTTCCCTTTGGTATTACGTATTGATGTGGAAAATGTGAGCTTCTTACTCTTATAGAATCAATAACAAGGGCATTGAAACTGTCCCTGGTGGCTTCATTTTCCCCAACGCTGTGCATCATAGATCCCTTTATTTCTGAAGTTTAAATAATAACATGGGATTCAGCAAAGCCTACTAAATTAAATCTTGCTAAGATTTCCCGATGCATTAAAACAAATAATAATTTTCAATTTTTCCTACTGCGACAAGATATCGCAAATTAAAGGAAAGAACTTGGCAAGATAACTAGAGTTAGCTTATCATAAAAATAGCTCAAGTAGAATGAGTAAAATATGGAATATTGCCAAATGTATAATTTGCTTCTTTCAGTCATCACTTTACTTGAAACAGATGAGAAAACACAAACGACGAAAGAGAAAGGGAGGAAAAAAAAGCACTGTTTTATTTAGATAATGAATAAAGTACAACTGTCTCTGTGGCTAAATTATTTTTGCTGTTCAGCATGAGGCTCTAATTAAAGGAGTGATAGTAATTAGAATTCACAGGCAAATCCATGGGATCCAATCTCACTAATCTTTCTCTTACAAACAGAAAACTTTCACGTAAAATAACATTAGAGTGAAGGCACTTGTTAATGTGGCTCATGAGTAAAATGAATAAAAAAAATATGTATTTCAAATGGACAAAAACAGCTCTAGTTCTAATTTCAAATCTGGACCCAAAGTAGACATGGATGGCATAATTCAACAAGTCTCCAAATATTGGCAGTTGTCCACTGGACAGATGAGTTTTATTTGTGTTTTTTGAAGCATTCTGAGAAATATACCAAAAAATCCAGACCTTCAGACCTACAGGGAAAGGTTGAGAGGTTCTGCTGGTATTTCAACCTAAGTTTTGGTTGCCTTTCCCTTGTCTTTTCCACTGGGTCATGAAGCTGGAATCTTCCTTGATATTTGCCTCCCCTGATGAGTCAGTTTCCAGCAACCACATTAGCTTATTAGGTCAAGTCAATAACTCTTGGACTCTCCCCTTCATGTTAATCTTCTTTTTGGACCTTAAGTCATATACCTTTGTATATAAGGCAATTAAAAAAACAAAACAATTTTTTTTTTTTAATGAAGACCACTTGTGTTACCTTGAAATACCATGGAATGTAAAATCATTCAATATTTTTGTTATATATATATATATATTTAATGGTTTCAGTGACTCTTATTTACTATGGGAGAAGTTGGGCATATTTGGTAGGGGAAACAACTTCTGACCTTGATGAAGTGCAAGAAGTAGTGATGGGTAGATCTGACCCGTTTAGCTTGCCAAGAATTCTCTAAACTGCCAAAATTTGCCAAAATGCATTGGTCAACTTGGCAAATTTTCACTCATTACTAGCATGAAGCGCATACATGGGTCAGGCTGAACAATTCAGACCTATCCATCTGTAGCACCTGAAAAACAAAGGCAATCCAATAAAGCATCAGCATCTCTTATGTCTAAAAACTGGTTGATGGACTTTGTGTAACCTGAAAGGTGAAGTCTGAGAAATAGACACTGATACAAAAACAAAATACTACCGTAGGAGCAGGGGGTGCAACTGGGTCAGGGCCTGCACCCCCGCAGGGCCCCCACGGAGGATCGAGCGCGCTGCAGCCACAAAGAAAACGCGCATGGACAAGGGGGGGGCAGCTGCACGGCCTGCACCAGGGCCCACCCCCACCTAGTTCTGTTACTGAAAACAGGTATGTGGTCCATTAACCCAAAGCCCGTTATCCAGAAAGTTCTAAACTATGGAAAGGCTGTCTCCCATAGACTTCATTATAAACAAATAATTCAAATTTTTTTAAAATGATTTCCTTTTTCTGTGTAATAATAAAATAGAAGCTTGTACTTGATCCCAACTAAGTTATAATTAATCCTTATTGGACGTAAAACAGGCTTATTAAAACAGGTTAATTTAATATTTACATGATTTTCTAGTAAACTTAGGGCATGAAGATCCAAGTTATGGAAAGATCTGGAAACCCCAAAGTCCTAAGCATTCTGGATAACAGGTCCCATACCTGTACTGCAATTCAAAGCAAGCAACTGTACCTTATTTAGGACAACCCCTGAAGTCTCAGAATGATCTGCTGTCTGTAAGGACACCATCTCTATCAGGAACTTTACTCTATGCTAACTACCACCTCCCTCGCAATGGGGGGCATCTCACTGGATGTCCTTTGGCCAGGCTGGGAGGGCACACATATGGGGGGGGATAAGCATTCACCACTAAATGTTGAACAGTAAAACATGAAAGTAACTGAAACACAGGCAGGTCTGAGATAATAAAAATTGCACACCAGTGTCCAAGAGCTGAAACACAGAATATTCCAAATTATAAGGCAATATACTGAGGAACAAAAACCCTTGGACCAAACCCCTTTGTCCCTAGGACAAGAGAAAATTGGGAGCAAAAGCAGAAGTTGAAAGACCAAAAAGGCACTTGTGGGTGGGGATGGTCCTATAATAATTTGGAAGTGTCCTACTGATGGGAGCAGGGTACTGGGACGATTCAGGTAAGAGTAGTTCAGGTCCTGACACAGAGGTCATCTAAGGAATGGCGGTTTTTGCAAATATGTAGAGTAGGAGTTGTCTGGTCATATACTGAGTTTCCTCTTTATTTTGCTCACAAATAAAAGATATAAACCTTTTTTAGAACAAAGTTGTATTTCCCTTTTAATCAGTCCACATTTTGGTCTAGTTTCTCTATACCTGACAATACTCAATGCTAATTGCAAAACCATAAGGGGAGGATACATGCCGACAGTATCCTCCTCTACAATCAAATAGCAACCTCCCAGACTTGTACATATACGTGATGACCTAAAGAAAAGGTTTTCCATATAATAAACAGTATTACAGTATGTGGATTTTGTATCCTTCTGTTGGCGTCTATAGATGTACTGTGGGTAGAGGGAGGTCTGCTTACAGGCAGTACCTCTAATTACTGGTTTGTAAGTACTCATCTTTGACTAAATGGTGGAGGCTTTGCATTGAGCACCAAGAATTGGTCACAACATGAATTCAAAGATCGTCTGATTCTATGTACTATTTCTGGAAGTGAAAACTTACTACACTATATAAGTTTCTCTCTTTCCATAGTAGCTGATCTATTTTTACATTGTGGGATTTCATATACAACTGAGAGACTGTGAGAAGATCAGCAAGAGAAGATAAGCCTGAAGGAATTTGTTTTCCATGTAGAGCAGTGCTGAAAGCCTTAAAGCTCATTTTAGCACAGTGTTTATGTATGGCTCCCCTGCGCTTTGCATATGTTTTATATACTGAAGATAATTTTGGATTTTCTGGAAATTTACTAGTATAAATAATTATAGAGCAACTGGACTTGCTGAATAACCATTGAAGACGTTTCACTACTCATCCGAGCAGCTTCTTCAGTGCAACTGGGTGGTGTGGGAAGTCCTCTGTATATAAAATCTTCCACTAGTCCAATCACAATGGCACATTGTAACTCTTCAGAGAGGTGACCCCTGAATCTCACCGAGGTGTGGTTCTGTGTTGTTACTGTGATAGGATTATCCAATGTGTCATGCAACTCCTAGATACAGGTGTTACTTGTGAGATTTGCATGAATGGATGTGTGAAGTGTTCTGAAACAGATGTTAGAACAGCGTTGTCTATAGCAGACAGGTGGTGTTGAGGCCCTCACCTCTGTTCAGGGATGGTTTCTCCACCTCAACATGAATCGCCTCTTTCTCATTCAAACCAGCAGTCTTCTTTATCCAAAATTTGGACATTGCTATCTTCAAAGGTGTGTCCCCTTGATTACTGGAAAAGTTTGTATGCCAAGGACTTCCCAGTTGAACTGAAGAAGCTGCTCGGATTAGTAGTGAAACCTCTTCAATGATTACTCAGCAAGTCAAGTTGCTCTAGAAGAAGATATACCATGACCTGGATGAATGAAAATCTTCATAGTCATACACCAGCAGTTCTTAAATATTCTTCAAGATTCAAAAAATTGGCGGGGATTTTGCTATTTAGAGCATCCCGGACTCAAATACCCTCTAACATTGTACATCAAGCAATCTTTGAGGTGTTTGAGGGATATTGACACATTAAGATGTAACTGTTATCTCTGTATGAGGACTCATAAAACCACATCATTTGCAGCTGTGGAAAATTTTAAAGCCCATGTCATAATATTTTATTTAGATTAAGGGGATGTGGAATTAGTGAATCATCCTAATCAGCTATAAATCATGGGATAAGCATCTGTTTTTAGGAATCCAATTAATTTTAGAGCTGATGATTAGAAACCTACCCGGGACAGGCTTTATATTGCTACATGAGGGGGGGGGGGTTATTTACTAAAATATGAATGTTTCTCACAATTTTAATAATAAAAGTCAGATCTAACTCCCATCAACGATTTTACTTTATTTATCATTCGAAAAATTCAGATAAAAATCTTAAAAATTTGTGGAAAATTTCGTAAACTTGAGTTTGAATTTTTAGAGATATTGGGCAAAAACCACAAATTTTTCAGATTTTTGGACGAAACCCAGAGCAGACCATCATTTCTTCAAAATGGACATTGGATCTCTGCCATTGATTTATACAGGACCTTGACAGATTGAAGGTGGAGTATCAGAATGTGAGATTAGGGAGCAGATTTGTCAAGGGTTGAATTTTCGAGTTCATGGGAGTTTGTAAAAAAAATAAATACATTTTTAGGATGTCTCCAAAAAACTCCAAATTGATTCCAGGACATCCCCCATAAGCTAAAACAGCAATTCGGCAGGTTTAAGGTGTCAAATAGTTTTGAATAGAATTCGAATTCTTAAAGGGCTAGTCCATGATAAATTTTGACATTTCAAATTCAAATTTTTTTAACAACTCGAATCAAATTTTAACTATTCCCTAGTCAAAATTACACTAATAAAACCTTGAAAATTCGAATTTTGACCCTTGATAAACTTGTCCCTAGAACTAAACAAAAAAAAAAAAAGTTCTTTTCATTCTTATAGGATCAGATTGGATTTATCCATGGAGTTCACCATTTGATAAATGCTTTTAAAAATCTTATAGGAATGAATAGAAAGTGAGTTTTACTGTGGTGAGTTCTAAATTCACAATTTGATAAATCTGCCCTGGAATATTTTCGGATTTGGACTTTTAGGTGCCAGGGGTATAATAAATCTTGATAATTTCAAGTTTTTCGTGCTTTAATAAATAAGCCTATAATTTTAATGCACTTAACTGCATAACCACCTTAATTCCTTGCAGGAACAACAAACATTCTGTATATGGAGCCACAGAGACAAATAGGAGAAACATTACTGCAAAGTTATCAGAATTCTCCCATTTGTATTTACTTAATTCTTAATTTCTTTTGTGCTATCTTCTCCTCGGTACATGTAATCATGGCAAAAGTAACAAATGACTCAATGATATTTATTCAATTATATGCTTCTTGCTTATCTGTTTCCTTCACCTGCTTGCATTTCTAATTATCAACCCAGTCAAACTTGAAGCTCAGATTCCTTCTAACTATGATTTGCATTGGCTTAAATTACATGTAGAGGACTGGCAAATTAGTCTCCCAGTATTATTTAGCAGGCAGTCCCCTAGTGTTATAGATGCCTAACTGGGTCCTAAAATACAGTTAGGAAGGGGACCCGTTCCTATTCCTGCTTACAGCTATGCCCCTTGGTGTTCACAATAGTGACCAGTAGATGTCACTGTGCTAATGTATAAAGTCCTGGGTATCCATGTGCAAAGGGTCTATCTTGTGCTGGCTCTGGCCTGAGCAGGCAGGCAGGGTATCCAGTGGAACCTAGACAGGTCAGGTCTAGTAAGCATAGGCTACTCAACTTAAGAATTCACTCTAGGATTGCAGACAGACACGCTATTTAGCTGAGCAGCTTGAGGCTCCTCCGAGGATTGTGAGTGGGATTAAGATCCCGGGTACTAATTGCCCAGAAGTAGGGACTAAGTGTACAGACCTAGAGATGTGAGTTTACCCTCAGGCTCCACTTAGGGAAAAGGTTGAAAGCTGGGTGTACCCCGAGCACTTGATGTTGTATATGTTCTCTTCCCTGTGGGGCACAGCTACTGACCAAAAGTGTTGTGAGTATATGCCTATTCACTGTTGATATGTGATCCTGTTTGTTCTGTATGTATACTCCATTGAGAATTGTTATTGTTCAACAAATATGTTCATTAGTTAGGTTATAAGAACCATTGGTACCCACTTATTGCACCCTGCATCAAGTTACAGTTATACTACACCCTGCCTCCACACCGTTTGCGAGGGCTTACTCCCTAAGAATTAAGGTCTCCCCCGGAGCACAATATAGGGAGTGGAGCTCACAGTTTTACTATACTATACGATTTACTATATTACTACATACAGTATAAAAGAAACAAGGAAGGGATTAACAATCGATATAAAATGAAGTGTGCAACATCAGGTTTTCTTTTCTGCCAGTAATATTCTGTAGCAGGTTGTCACTTGCCCTTTAAAAATGTGAATAACTGGGAAAGTTGGGATATGTGACAATGGTACTTTATAAATACTTACAATTATAATAATGGCTATCTTTATCTGTAAACGATAAGGATATTAGAAGTCACTGAAGGGTTGTTCTGTGACCATATAAAGGCACAAGGCTGCAGGCTGAGTTATACAGGGAACTCTGAGTATCACTCATGTATTATAAGGGAAAATATACCCCCTACTGTAAATGATAAGGATATTAGAAGTCACTGAGGGGTTGTTCTGTGACCATATAAAGGCACAAGGCTGCAGGCTGAGTTATACAGGGAACTCTGAGTATCACTCATGTATTATAAGGGATAATGTACCCCCTACTGTAAATGATAAGGATATTAGAAGTCACTGAGGGGTTGTTCTGTGACCATATAAAGACACAAGGCTGCAGACTGAGTTATACAGGGAACTCTGAGTATCAGTCATGTATTATAATGTATAATGTACCCCTACTGTAAATGATAAGGATATTAGAAGTCACTGAAGGGTTCTGTGACCATATAAAGGCATAAGGCTGCAGGCTGAGTTATACAGGGAACTCTGAGTATCACTCATGTATTATAAGGGATAATGTACCCCCTACTGTGAATGATAAGGATATTAGAAGTCACTAAGGGGTTGTTCTGTGACCATATAAAGACACAAGGCTGCAGGCTGAGTTATACAGGGGACTCTGAGTATCACTCATGTATTATAAGGGATAATGTTCCCCTACTGTAAATGATAAGGATATTAGAAGTCACTGAGGGGTTGTTCTGTGACCATATAAAGGCACAAGGCTGCAGGCTGAGTTATACAGGGAACTCTGAGTATCACTCATGTATTATAAGGGATAATGTACCCCCTACTGTAAATGATAAGGATATTAGAAGTCACTGAAGGGTTGTTCTGTGACCATATAAAGGCACAAGGCTGCAGGCTGAGTTATACAGGGAACTCTGAGTATCACTCATGTATTATAAGGGATAATGTACCCCCTACTGTAAATGATACGGATATTAGAAGTCACTGAGGGGTTGTTCTGTGACCATATAAAGGCACAAGGCTGCAGGCTGAGTTATACAGGGAACTCTGAGTATCACTCATGTATTATAAGGGATAATGTACCCCCTACTGTAAATGATAAGGATATTAGAAGTCACTGAGGGGTTCTGTGACCATATAAAGGCACAAGGCTGCAGGCTGAGTTATACAGGGAACTTTTTAAATTGAAAAAATTGCATTATTTGAATAAAAAAAGAGTCTATGGGAGACAGCCTTTCTGTAATTCAGAGCTTTCTGGATAATGGGTTTCCTGATAACAGATCCCATAAAAAAAGACACCATTTTTTTGTGATTTATTATGCCCCAAAAGTTGCGTTTTTTCCCTTTCATATTTACATGATTTTCTAGGAGACTTAATAGATGAAGATCCAAATCATGGAAAGATCCATTATCTGGAATGTCCCGGTCTTGAGCATTTTGGATAACAGGTCCTATACCTGTTAATTATATCTTAGTATCAGAACTAAGATATAATTAATCCTTACTGGAGGCAAAACCAACGTATTGAGTTGAATAGATTTTTTTAGTTGACTTAAAGGGGTTGTTCACCCTCAAAACTTTTTTCAGGTACTTTTTTCAGATTGTTCCCCAGAAATAAAGACTTTTTTTCAATAATTTTCCATTATTTATTTATAAATGTTTTTCCAAAATCTAAGTTTGAAGTTTAATGCCCCTGTCTCTGGTGTTTCAGTCTGCCAGTGAAGTGATTCAGGTGCAGACTCTAAACTGTTACAATTTCGAATTGAAAAAACGTTGAAATTCGAATTCAGAAACACCGACCGAAATTAAGGGGTTTTTTTGGTCGCATAGGTCCGTTTTCAATCGAATAGGTCCATATTCGGCCGAATTAGAATCGTACGAATCGAAGGAATATCGCATTCAATCGAATTCGATTTGCGGTTTTCCCACAAAAAAAACTTAGATTCTTTAAAGTCCGCCAATTGACTCCAAATAGGTTCTGGGAGTTCCCCGATGGCTAGAACAGCAATTTGGCAGGTTTTGGATGGCGAATGGTCAAAGTCGAATTTTTTAAGAGTCAAATCGAATTTGGACTATTCCCGAGTCGAAGTACACAAAAAGTAGTTTAAAATTCAATTTTTTTTCATTAGAAAATTCACCTCGACCTTTGATAAATCTGCCCCCTAGTTGATCCATTTCTCAGCAGCATCTCTGGAGTATCAGTAACTATTGTATTAATTCTAACAGCTGCCTGTAATGAAACCAGGAGATTCTGCTCAGCCGGGACAAAGATAACAAATGTATCATCTAAATGTATCAATTTATAACAATTTACAGGGTCGGCGACCCCCCTCCCAAAGCTGCTTTAGAAGGTGAAAAAAGACAGTTTACACTTCAATATTAGAAAAACAGTCACACGAAAATTAGAAAGTAATTGGAAAAAGTTGTTACGTCTGGTGATCTATCGGAAAACAACTAGTTGCTTGAAGGTGAACCACCCCTTTAAGATATGGAGATCCAAATTATAGAAAGATCACTAATCTAGAAAACCCCAGGTCCTGAGCATTCTGGATAACAGGTTCCATGCTTATATATTAAAAACAGTAAATTTACAGATTGCATTAAGCACATTTTCTTTTCCTTAGAAAACATTAAATCAGATATTAAAGGATCAGTAACATCAATTTTTTAAAAATAAATGTTTGTATACTACGAAAAAAAGACTCCAACACATATTAAACGTTAAAATGGCAAAGTCTTTATTAAGAAATAACTTACAAAAACTCTGCTTGCACTCCTCTTCAGAAAAGGCAATTGGGTGATCCATCGTGCGGCGCTTGATTTCTCCTCCCTGACTTCCTTATAGGAGATAGCCAGGGAGGAGCAATCGCGTGACGGATTGTCGCCCTGTCGCCTTTTCTGAAGAGGAGCAGAAGTGGAGATTCGGTAAGTTATTTCTAAATAAAGACTTTGCGATTTTAAAGTTTAATATGTGTTGGTGTTTTTTTTCATAGTATACAAACAAATTTTTTTTTCATTTTTTTTTTTTGGTCCTTTAACTTTGATGCAGAAATTTAATATTTCCATGCAAGGAGCACATGACCCCCTTTAAATCAAATAAATGGATGAGCCCTATTTAGAGACAGGAACATGTTTTCCTCTTATAATTCATCGTTTCACATTGTAAATTCAACAATGGAATTTCCATGGCCCTCATTCTTTATGGAAGAAATATGCATGTTGTTTAAGGACCTTGATGAATATTTCATCCTTGTTCCTCTGTTCATAAATTGAAGCTGTAGAATGTATCGCGGCTGTGTTGGTGCCAGGTGGCACATCATTTGGGAGCAGTTAAGTGTCGGCATATGTTGTCTTGCCTGAAGTTTTTAAGGATCTTCCGGAGCTTCAACCCACAAAATCGAATAAAATATTATTTTAAGTCCCTGACAGTGATAATAAATGTCTTACTGCAGTGATTTTTTATTAGTAGGTTCAATCATATATTATTGCACTACTTCCCAAAATCATTGTACACATATGGGAAACACGTTATCCAGAAAGCTCCTAATTATGGGAAAGGCCTTCTCCCATAAACTCCATTATAATTAAATAATCCACATTTTTTAAAAATATTTCCTTTTTCTGTGTAACAATAAAACAGTTGCTTGTACTTGATCCCAACTAAGATATAATTAATCCTTATTGGAGGCAAAATCAGCCCATTGGGTTTATTTAATGTTTATATGATTTTCTAGTAGATTTAAGGTATGAAGATGCAAATTATGGAAAGATCCGTTATCCAGAAAGCTCCGAAATTATGGAAAGGCCATCTCCCATAGACTACATTTTATACAAATAATTCACATTTTAAAAAAATAATTCCTTTTTCTGTGTAGCAATAAAACAGTCGCTTGTACTTGATCCCAACTAAGATATAATTAATCCTTATTGGCGGCAAAACCAGCCTATTGGGATTAATTTTTGTTTTCATGATTTTCTAGTGGTTTTAAGGTATTAAGATCCAAATTACCGAAAGATCCGTTACCAGGTCCTGAGCATTCTGGATAACAGGTCCCATACCTGTACCAATGTGCCGGCACCTTGAGTTTTATTTTTTCAAGGGGTGCAAATAGATCAATGGATCCAGCACAAAAGGGTTAATGGGTTAACTAAAAGGGTTAATCCTGTCAAAGAAAATGTAGAGAATTATTCCTAAATAAATGTTTTAATTGTTCTCCACCCCCATGGGCAAAGAAATGAAAAACAAAACAAAAACAATATGAACAATATGAATTAACACTTGCAGAGTCGTGGTATGAAATGTATTAGGTTTCCCCTAAATGTTGTGTTAATGTACCTTTGTGTTGTTGTTTTATGATTTTATGAGTTCATGTTAAAAAAAAAATCCTTATTTCCCATATCAATAATATCTCCTCCATTGTATCTGCTCGACGGAGACATCTACTGCCAAAGTCCTTGTATAAGTTGAAAGGGTTGTTCACCTTTAAATTAACTGTTAGTATGATATAGACAGGGATATTCTGAGACAATTTGTAATTGGTTTTCATTTTTTTTGATAATTTGTCTTTTTTGAGTTATTTCGATTTTTATTCAGCAGCTCTCCAGTTTTCAGTTTCAGCAGTCTGGTTGCTAGGGTCTAAATTCCCCTAGCAACCATTAATTGATTTGAAAAAGAGACTGGAATATGAATAGGAGAGGCAAGAATAGAAAGATGAGTAATAAAAAGTAACAATAACAATACATTTGTAGCCTTACAGAGCATTTGTTTTTTAGATGGGGTCAGTGACCCCCATTCAAAGTCTGGAAAGAGAAGACAAATAATAAAAACAATTATAAAAAAATAAATAATAAAGACCAACTGTAAAGATGCTTAGAACTGGGCATTTTTTAACATACTAAGGGGCCCATTTACTTAGCTTGAGTGAAGCAATAGAGGAAAAATAGTTCGAATTTCGAATGTTTTTTTTGGCTACCTCGACCATCGAATGGGCTACTTCGACCTTCGACTACGACCTTCGACTTCAAATTAAACTAAAAATCGTTCGACTATTCGATAGTCGAAGTACTGTCTCTTAAAAAAATTCTTCGACCCCCTAGTTCGTCACCTAAAACCTACCGAGGCCAATCGATGGATTAAAATCCTTCGAAACGAACGATTCGATCGTTCGATCGTAGGAATATCGGTAAATCCTTCGACTTCGATATTCAAAGTCGAAGGATTTTACTTTGACGGCCGAATATCGAGGGTTAATTAACCCTCAATATTCGACCCTAGGTAAATGTGCCCCTAAAAGTTAAGTTAAAGGTGAACCAACCCTTTCATTTTAAATGTTCTTAATGGATAACTTCTAACCTTTGTAATCTAGAGTATTTAGCAAGACCACCTTTTATGTTGTAATGTTTTGCCTAATCAGAAGGGGGGGTTATTTGGTAATTCTCTACCAGCTACAAATATACCTTAAAGGATAAGAAAACCTTTAATAATAAGTAAATGTAAAATCAATGAGGGTCCTATTTTAATTTTTGCATTGTACATTTGTTGTTTATTATTTTTGAATTCCAAGATATTAAGGGATACATGTACTGTTAATATGAATGAATTTTGTTACAACAGCGCCACCTGCTGGTCAGTTTCCCACCAGTCTGACCAGCAAGTAGTCAAGGAAGTTGTCAGGAGAAAGAAAGAGGCTGATGTTCTTCTGCTTAGGAATAAAATTTAGCAACCTTTCTCACATCTTTCCTAAGCAGAAGAACATCAGCAGCCTCTTTCTTTCTCCTTGCAATGAAAAAAGAATAAATAATGAATGTTCATTGAAAAGGGCTTAGAATACTTATTTTAAAGGTTTAATTATCCTTTAAAACTCCTTTAAAACAGAGGCCTTCGTACTTCTTGAGTTCAGGTCCCACCTCTAAAAATAAATGTTTGATCAGGCCCTTGTTATCTAATAACAAGGTTACAAATAAGAAAAGCCAACACAGTAAATTCGGAGCTTTCTGGATAACGGGTTTGTAGATGAGGGATCCCATACCTGTATCTTTTACCTAAAATATATCATCCCTGATGCTAAAAATTAGTGATGGGAGAATTTATTCACCAGGTGCGAATTCGCGGTGAATTTCCGCGTTTCGCCACCGGCAAATTAATTTGCGAAATTACCGTGAAAATTCAGACACCGTCGAAAACTTAGACGCCAGCGACAATTAAATGGATGCCTATTGACTCTAATGTGAGGCAAATGTCGCTAGCGTCAGCGTTTATGTGAATTTTTTGCCTGTTTCGTGAATTTCGTGGTGAAGCGACCGGGACAAATTCGCCCATCACTACTAAAAATAAAATAGGATTGTCAGCGTCGGACCGGGGGGCTGCTGGTTTGGACCCAACACATCTCACTTAACTGACTTCTACTTCTTGTCTAGAAATGTATGAACAGATGGGAAATACTGGCTGGTAGAACTGTCTGTAATTAATTCAAAGTGTATTGTGGTTTAAAAGAATCCAATTACTCTGTTCATGTTTATTAGCAAACTATCTACCGACCACAAGGCACCTGAAGTCCATTGCATTACGTTTTTTATTTTATACTCAGTTACATTTGTTGTTGTTGCCTTTTTTTATTTTAACTACATTAGAGTTGAACTAATCACAGGATTGAATTCCCAGCTTCGGTAATTAAGTGCAATAAGCGCGTTGGATTTTTAGCCAAACGGCATCTTAAAAGAAGATTTGAAGGCTGTAATTTAAATATTCCTATTTGCTTAATGAGGGAAACATTAAAACTTTTTTTTTTTTAGTAGTTTGAAGTTGGTAAACTATTTGGAGGGTTTGTAATCTGTCAGAAGTCTCAGCAGGGAACTGTCATTTTTTGGTTTAACCCTTTTATTGAGAGCTATCCAGCGAACCAGAACCACAGAATCTATGGTGCCAGGCTGACACAGGGGTCTGTGAACTGCTACTGAAAACTCATTTAAGACAACTAAGGGGCTTATTTAGAAACACAGGCGAAACCACAAAGTGCTAAAATGGATGCAAAATTGAGTGCACAATGATGCTATTCACAGACATATTTTTCCCGAGTTTTGCAAATTTCTCAAGAGTTTCACGAGTTTATCACAGTTTCACGAATTTCGTGAATTCTTCGGCGAAGGGAAACTGGCTGACGCCAATGTTAAAGTCAATGGGCGTCCGAATAGTGTTGACGCGTTGCTACGTGTTTCACCACTAAGTCACGACAGGCAAATTTATTCACCCATCACTACTAACGCCCATTCACCAAGCTCGAGTGAAGGATTTGAAGTAAAAAAACTTCGAATTTCGAAGTGTTTTTTTGGCTACTTCGACCATCGAATGGGCTACTTCGACCTTCGACTACGACTTTGAATCGAAGGATTCGAACTAAAAATCCTTCGACTATTCGACCATTCGATAGTCGAAGTACTGTCAATTTAAGAAAAAACTTCGACCCCCTAGTTCACCACTTAAAAGCTACCGAACCCAATGTTAGCCTATGAGGAAGGTCCCCATAGGCTTGGCTAAGTTTTTTTGGTCGAAGGATAATCCTTCGATTGTTGGATTAAAATCCTTCGAACGATTATTCCTTCGATCGTTCGAACTTTTTGCGCAAATATCCTTTGACTTCGATATTCGAAGTAAAAGGATTTTCATTCCCAGTCGAATATAGACGGTTAATTAACCCTCAATATTCGACCCTTGATGAATTTGCCCCTAAGTGTGGCTGGATTATCCATAAGGAGCCCTAATGACTAACGTAGGGTCTGCCTGGTATGAGGGGCCCCTTCTCCCATGGGGTCTGAAGGGATCATAGTGTGGACTTCTGGCCCCACCTACAAGTCAAGGCTGCTCATATTTCTTCAGTCGGCTGTAATGATGAGCGCGCCTCTAAAAAAATTCACAAAATGGCAAAATTTCTTCAAACACATTAAAAAACGAATGTTTTGTTGCTGCAACTTTTTCCATACTACACAACTTTCCTTGTACCCAATAGAATCTATGGGTGTTTTTTGCAGCAAAACCTCCACTTTGGGCCACAATATGTCATAAAACGTTGAGCGCAGCTGTGATGGTCTTCTGGTGCACTTTGTGCTTCTGATCCTGGAATTCCAAACATGGAAAAGTGTGCGTTTTTGTAAAATGGGCATGGTATTTGGGGGGGAGGAGATGGAACACTGGAGCCAAATAGCACTACCTTACCTATGGAGAGAATGTTACACACTTCAAGAACATAAAGGAAAATTAAACTTTTAGGTGCAAATGTTCCCCCATACCAAATGCTCTAGCTCAGATGCTCAGTTATTCAAAAACAGAGAACATAAAAAAAGAATGAAAATGAGGAGGAGACACAAGAAGAGGTTGGAGTTGGTACAGAACCTGACATCAGAACTGAAGCTTTTTTGAGCATAGGAAAAGAACCAAAGTTTGGGACAGGCAGCAGAATAGTCTAGATCAGGGATCCCCAACCTTTACAACCCGTGAGCAACATTCAGAAGTAAAAGGAGTTGGGGAGCAACACAAGCATGAAAAATGTTCCAGGGTGCCAAGTAAGGGCTGTGATTGGCCATTTAGTAGCCCCTATGTGGAATGTGAACCTACATTAAGGCTCTGTTTGGCCATACACCTGGTTTTAATGCAATAAAACTTGCCTCCAAACCTGGAATTCAAAAATAAGCACCTGCTTTGAGGCCACTGAGAGCAACATCCAAGGGGTTGGAGAGCAACATGTTGCTCACGAGCTACTGGTTGGGGATCACTGGTCTAGATGAAGCCAGGAAGAGGTCTAGGCAGGCAGAACAGGCCCTGGCTAAGATAACAAAGAAAGATTTAGTAACATAAAAAAGTCAGACAGCATAATATAATAGACTTCCTAAAGCTTGAGCAAGATAGAGTGACCGAGAGGCAGTTTAAATGGGCCAAGGGACACCAAAACAACAATGGTGTCGCTACCTAAAAATATTAAGTCATAACACACCAATGCCTATTGTTTAACATGTGCTTACATAATGCTCAGATACATCCAAACATTGGCAGCAACACATGAGCCATTTATGATGCCGATGTGCATCAGGTGCTACCACGTTGGTCATTCAACACTCGGCCAAAGCTCCATGATTAAAATGAAGTTCTGCAGATGCTGAAAGTACATGCGCAATAACAACTCTGCAGTCATAATGCACCAGCCTCTGTCGAGTTTGTGGACCTTCTAATTATGGGAATTTGCTATTTAAGACATACTGTACCCATGACGAATTCAACCAATGACTTATACCCAAAATAAGTATCATCATATCATATAGTGATGATTAGTGATGGGCAAATAAATTCGGCAGGCACAAATTCACGGCAAACTTCCACGTTTCACCACCAGCTATTACATTCGTGAAACTGTGACAAAAATTCGCAAAAAATGTGGGCGCGCCGGAATAGTCGACTGTGTTAAAACTTTTGCGCGTCAACATTATTCAGACGCCCATTGACTTTAATGTGGGAGTCAAAATTTACACAAATTGACGTAGGCATCAAAATTGACGTGGGCATCAAAATTCGCTTTTTGCAATTTTCCCGCCGTTTTGCAAATTTGCTGGAAATTCGCAAATTTTTCGGCAAAGCTAAATGCTACAAATTCGCCCTTCACTGGTGATGATAATGATTTTGTTCTTCCGACATTGTGGTAACACTTTCCTGTTTCAGCATTATATTGTCCCCATGCAGTGGCGTAACTCTAGAGGAAGCAAACCCCATGCACAGGGCCCAGGGAACTGGTGAGCCCGAATCAGAGGGTCTGCTTCCTCTAATGTTATGAAGAACCCCCTCACCAACCACTTTCTTATGTTCAAGCAGAGAAAGAGGATGCAGATTGCCGGGAGACTCTGGCGTGGATCAAGGAGAGGCGTGATGTGGGCAGGCACGGGACAGGGTGTGGGAGGGACAGGGCAAGGAGTAGAAGGACAGGGGGCAGGGAATGAGTAGACGGGAGGGTGGTTGGAGCTTACAAGATCTATACAGAATGGGTTTGCTGAGATGGGAAGGGCCTGACTGTACAGAGCCCTAATTGAGCCTCTGTTGGGTGAACTGGAGCCTCAACTGTGAGCCAGGCCTGATCACCAGCATCACTTGTCAACATCTTACGTATGAAACAAGTCCAACCAACATTCTTCCAAAACCTAGTGGAGCATTTCAGAAAGAACCGGGGCAGCAGAAAGAGAGGAGTAAATTCCTATTAATCCCCTTGTTTTTTTATAGTAAATTGTTGGACATGGTATATAGGGCCATATATTTTATGTCTAAAAGGATATGATTTTGTGTGAATTAAAATTGGTTGTATAGCAATAAATCACACAGACATTGCACAGAACCAGATGTGCCTCAAAGCAGGAACTAAATCTCACAAAGTATGGACAGAACTTGATCCAGATTTTAATGAATTGTTAATTTCTATTTCAGTACTTTTGTTCATGTACAGAAACAACACAGAGCAACTCATTGGCCGTCTTGTATTGTACTGGAAACAAAAGGAACGCAAAGAGATTAGAAACAATGGAAACAATACAGCACACAGGTGCCTTGTGATATATGTGTGTTTATTTAATTGAAGTGTCTGATCAACAGCTGAACTTCTTTCATTGGATGCTGAACATCTGCACATCTTTGCTTCAGTTTTCCAGCGCATTCTTTCATTATAGTAATAGACATGTGCTGATATTATTTCAAATACTAAATTACTTTTCCTTTATTTCTATACAGTAGCACTTTACAGAGATTACTCATCATTCCCCCCAGTCCCTGCCCCAGTGAAGCTTGCAATCTAATGTCCCTATCACATACATACCAGTCCCTGCAACTGTTGGAGCTTACAATCTAAAGGTGGTCATACACGGGCAGATTAAAGCTGCCGATTATCTGTCTGTGTGGGGGGCTTCTGACAGGTCTGCCCGATCGTTATCAGGCCAAAAATTGGCATCTGCACCCATTCTCTTCGCAGTAATCCGATCGTTCGGTGCTATCTGTCTGTCTGGTTCTGTATGTCTATTGATTCTCTATCTATCCAACGATTATCTATCTATCTATCTATCTATCTGTCTGTCTGTCTGTCTGTCTGTCTGTCTGTCTGTCTGTCTGTCTATCTATCTATCTCTCTCTCGTTCAAATTGCTATATTTTTTTAGTGCAAACATTCTAATTGCTCGATTTTAGTGAAAACGTTCGAATTGCTAGATTTTATTTTGAAAACGTTTGATTTGCTGGAATTTTTATTGAAAACATTCAAATTGCTTGAGTTTTTTGTGAAAACATGAATTGCAATGTTTTTTCGTGAAAACTTTCACATTTCACAATTTTTTCGTGAAAACATTTGAATTTCGCGATTTTTCACTAATTTTTCTCAGTTTTGTAAATTTTGCGGGAAATTCGCCATTTTTTTGGTGAAGCGATACAGGAGAAATTTGCCCATCACTAGATACCATCTTTTTTGCATTGGTCCATATGGATTCCCAGTCTACTTGAGATAATGGTTGTGGTAGAAAAGAGTTCCATTTAGTCATATAAGTGTGTGTTGGTGGAGAGTTGATGTTAGGCTGAAGTAATGATTTGTAAATGATTGAAATCAGGCCTTTTAAGGGAGGCCTTTTCTGGCCAAAATTTCAGATTTGGTAGGTGCTGTGGCCGTCGTTGCTTTATACTAAGGATTAGCGTATTTGAAAAAATTCAAACATCAGCAGTTTTATAGTAGGGGCCCGTTCCTGTATCCTTGCAAAGCGGGATAAGGGTAAGGGTTCATTGATCTAGAAGCTCTCTATCTTTTTTTCTATCTCTCTCTCTGTCTGTCTATCTATGTGTCACGACCGGCAACCAATACCAGAACAAGTGCCAAGCACCCTGGTCTCGGCTCGGCTTCACCAGTAGTGTGACCACCGTTGGGCTTCGGGAGGAGCCCTCAGCTTACTTGGGTGCCACCTGGACTTAACGAGGGGTACAAGGCGAGATGATCTGTCTGGCAAAGGGGCACGACTGGATAGCAAGAGTCTTTGGGCAGAAGGTCACGGTAAAAATGGAGCAGGCAAGAGAATCGTCAGACAGGCAGGGTCGAGGCAGGCCGATATCAAGAAACATCAGGCAGGCAAGGGTCAAACCGGGTTGTCAATCAAGGGGTTAAGCTGGAAGAGTTGTCGTAGGCAGGTAAGGGTCAGGATACAGAATGCAGAGTAGTCAAGAACAGGCTGGGTCAAACACGGGTAATTAAACAAACAGGATACAGATCAGATGCACAAGGCTACAGGGAACCACAAGAAACCAAGTTCTATCACGGGCATGTGTCTGCAGTCAGAATGGGCCTTTTATAGGGGTAAGAATTTGCGCCAAAAACGTGCACATTCATAACAAAACACGCTGGCCTATAAACAACATGCAGGTGCGCCGCGCGCGCCCTAAGGAAGGCAAGATGGCGCAGGAAGAGGACCACGCGGAGCGTCCTCACCGCCCCACTAGACCACCAGGTTTTATTACACTATGACCATCTAAAAAGACGTGTGGAGGTTGAGTTGAAAACTGAAGTAGTGGGGGCATTGTATATGTTATAACTGTACTTCATTTCTACAGTATTTAATTTATTTGCTTTTCACATAACGCTATTTCTGTTTTTTAAAGTGACTAAATCTTGTAGTTCCTATTGGTGCTTATCAAAGTGCTTTCCAGAAGCGAGACCCATATGTGAGGACAAGGCTTGTTATAGCGGCGGTTCCAGTGGAACATACAAACTGCAGCTGTTTCCATGAAGTGGAAGAAAATGCTGATTGCACTTGACAAGGCTCTTTACATTCTGATAAACTTGCGCCTCGTACAGTGAAGTCTTTCTGCTTCCTCATAATGAATCCGCCATGCAAAGGAATACAAAACAAAATAGTCAGTTAGACAATCAAGGTTGAAATTCTCCCGGGCAGACAATGAGGAGAAGCGGTTTATTCTCTGTAAAGTTGTACTGCCATGGGAGCAAACCAGGCGTCACTAATCAGTTTATAGCATTGCCAAAATCCTGTTGGGAAGTAAAATGCGACATTAGGATCCGCTTTTGAAATTCCCTGTAAACGATGCGTGCGGCAGCCTCACTGGGGCTGAAACAAAAGGCTAATCAAGTCGCTCTGCCGGCAAATGCAGATTAACAAGGATTTGTGTGTGTGAATAGGAAATAGGGAGAATTTATATAGTATATGTTTATGTAGTGAGAATAGCGATGTATAAGTCTATGTACATGACTAGCGCTGCTTATTAGACTCTCCAGTATCGCCATTGTAACGTTTCATTTCGCCAAAAATTTGCCGCTGGTGAAATGTCGCAGACGCCCATAGAAGTCTATGGGCGTCAAAAAAATGTTGTCGCGCGCAATTTTTTTTTGGTCGCGCGTCTTTTTTTTTTTTGACGCCCGTCGCCATACAAGTCTATGGGCATAATTTTTTCGGTGAAATGAGGCGAAAAAATTCGCCCATCTCTATGGGGGATCATAGTATTTTCACTGACACATGCTAAACCAGTTGTGGGTTATTTATTTAGCTCATAATTGTTTCAGCCCTATACAAGACCCTTTGTCAAGCCTAATGGTGCAATATACAGAATACATTTAAATAGTGAAAAAGAGGCTTAGTCCCTCCTAATACCTACCCCTCAATAAATTCATTAATCAATCAATTCATTTTTTTAAAAAAATTAATTGTATTCATTCCTTTAAAATCAAAAAGCCAACAAGTCCAAGAAATGAGCTGATTGATCCAGCTTAAATATATTGCAATATATGGACAAACAATCCCTGTGTTGTTTAAAGGGTAAGGCACTTTTCAGTAGCAGTAGCACAAAATGTCTCAATGTCTTAAATATATTGACAATGGGTTGAGTGCAGAGGACTCTTGTATTTGTTTATATGTGTTTTGTGGTCACAGCCTCATTGCACCCCCGCCTAATGGTTTTACAAATTAGTGGTGAGCACAACTTTCCCTTTTTTCTTATAGTATTCTGTGTATTGCACCATTAGGCTTGACAAGGGTCTTGTATAAGCCCGAAATTTTGCCACTATTATGAGCTAAATAAATAACCCACAACTGGTTTAACAGCATCGGATGTGCCGTTGCTGTTTTGTTCGTGGAAACTATTTTTGGGCACTTGGCAGTTTTTGGGGCCGTACACCTAGAGGCACCTGATACCAAACAGGTAATACTGGAAGCAGCACTCCATCTCGGTACTGGCAAGTGCTAAAAGGCTCCTAGGGTAAGTAAATTCCTTTACGTGTCTGAGGGCATGAATATGGGGAGTAAAGGCCCCCTGTTGCCGGGCCAATAAAAGCTGGCGACAGAACGGGTCGGCAGCTTATTGGACTGTGTGTGGGGCCATCCGACGGGCTTCCCAGATCGATATCTGGCTGAAAGTCAGGCAGATCTCGATCGGGCAGGTTAAAAAATCCAGACGGATCTGGAACCGCATTTGAGCGTTTATGTGCTCGTATAGGATCCTAGGGCCCACGAAGGGATCAGCCCGATATCGCCCGATGTGAGCATATCGGGGAGAGATCTGCTCATTTGGCGACATCGCCAAACGAGTAGATATCTGCGTCTATGGCCACCTTAAGTGAAAGGGCCGGTACAGTATATCTGTATTTTTCATTCCAACATGGGTTTGTCTAACAGGGCCGGAACTAGGGGCAGAAGAGGCACCTGCCTAGGGCACAACACTGTTTGTGTGTCAAAAACTTCTGTGCACCCACATAAGCGCACATAAGAGGGAGCATTGTAGCCTGTACTATAAAAAAGTGGCAGCATAGGTATTCCCTGTACTAAGCACAATTCAGCAGGAACAGTCCCCTAAGTTTGCTCATAGTCTGTACAGAGAGATCCCATAAAACTATGGCAGCATAGGTATTCCTCTGTACTAAGCACAATTCAGCAGGAACAGTCCCTAAGTTTGCTCATAGTCTGTACAGAGAGATCCCATAAAACTATGGCAGCATAGGTATTCCCCTGTACTAAGCACAATTCAGCAGGAACAGTCCCCTAAGTTTGCTCATAGTCTGTACAGATAGATCCCATAAAACTATGGCAGCATAGGTATTCCCTGAACTAAGCACAATTCAGCAGGAACAGTCCCTAAGTTTGCTCATAGTCTGTACAGATAGATCCCATAAAACTATGGCAGCATAGGTATTCCCTGTACTAAGCACAATTCAGCAGGAACAGTCCCCTAAGTTTGCTCATAGTCTGTACAGAGAGATCCCATAAAACTATAGATGCATAGGTATTCCTCTGTACTAAGCACAATTCAGCAGGAACAGTCCCTTAAGTTTGCTCATAGTCTGTACAGAGAGATCCCATAAAACTATGGCAGCATAGGTATTCCCTGTACTAAGCACAATTCAGCAGGAACAGTCCCTAAGTTTGCTCATAGTCTGTACAGAGAGATCCCATAAAACTATGACAGCATAGGTATTCCCCTGTACTAAGCACAATTCAGCAGGAACAGTCCCTAAGTTTGCTCATAGTCTGTACAGAGAGATCCCATAAAACTATGACAGCATAGGTATTCCCTGTACTAAGCACAATTCAGCAGGAACAGTCCCTAATTTTGCTCATAGTCTGTACAGAGAGATCCCATAAAACTATGACAGCATAGGTATTCCCCTGTACTAAGCACAATTCAGCAGGAACAGCCCCTAAGTTTGCTCATAGTCTGTACAGAGAAATCCCATAAAACTATGGCAGCATAGGTATTCCCTGTACTAAGCACAATTCAGCAGGAACAGTTGCCTAATACATACTAGAAAAAAATTCCATGACACTTGATTACTAACTAACTTCATTTTCTATGCATAGAATCATCTCAGGACCTTTTTTATCTCTTAGGAAATTAATTTTCAGTCAACTTATATGAATGACCAGCAGATGGCCCTGTTACAGCTAATATCCTTAAAAAAATGTATGTAAATTGCAAAAGTGTTAAGAAGAGTGTTCTTAGTAATGTTGTATTATTGTTCTGAGAGTTTAAATTGACTTGTCCTGGACATTCTATATGTATGCCCAGTGCTAGGAGTTGAATACTGATTCATTGAAGAATTGGGTTATACAGGTGTGGGTCTGGGACCTGTTATCCAGCAACCTGGGGTTTTCCATATAAGAGATCTTAAAGTAAATATAAATCTCTGTACCTTAAGTCTAGTAAAAAATGTAATAAGGTTTTGCCTTTAATAAGGATTAATTTTATCTTAGTTGGAATTGTTTTATTATTATAGCGGAAAAGGAAATCATTATTCAACAGGAGAATTACTTGTTTATAATTGAGTCTATGGGAGATTGGTCTTTTCGTAATTCAGGTTTCCAGATAATGAATCCTCCAGATTGGGAGGAGCATCAGACAGAGGCACTCAAACAGATTATTTCTGTATCTATGTATGACTACTTGAATGCCAATGCACTGGTGCCCGAGGGGAATATAATATAACAGGTATACAATAACTTTCTTTTTAAAGGAGAACTAAAGCATAACTAAAGAAGTAGCTAGAAATGTTGTACATGATGTTTTGTGCTTCTGTACCAGCCCAAGGCAACCACAGCCCTTTAGCAGTAAAGATCTGTGTCTCCAAAGATGCCCCAGTAGCTCCCCATCTTCTTTTCTGCTGATTCACTGCACATGCTCTGTGCTGCTGTCACTTATTGAGCTTAGGGACCCACTCACAATATACAGTACACACAGAATAGAAATGTCACAATATAAGGCTGATTAGTAATTAATACAGATAATTACTACATGGCAGCACAGAAACCAGTGCAATTAGCATCAGAATTGAATAATCAGCAAACCTGTAGCATCAGCTTATATTACAGCCAGGGAAGCTCATTTTCTGCTGGATAATTAGTGACGAGCCCTAAGCTTAGCTTCTCAACAGCCAATCAGAGCCCACTGAGCATGTGAGTGTCACAGACACTTTCCAAGATGGTGACCCCCTGTGACAAGTTTGAAGTCCTGGATCATTGCTGCTATTGACAAGCTCAAACTTTAGCCTCGTGCAATAAATTTGCTGTATATAACATCATATGTTTTATCTTTATTCATTTATAGGGTTTAGTTATCCTTCAAATACTTATGCAATGCCTTTGCTCTAATGTTCTTCACCAAGATAAAGACCTCTATGGGACCTCCTAATTAGCTCTCTGCTATTAGAGCTCGTTTAATTATTGTTATATTATTGTATCGTACAACCTGCAATACTGAGGTTAATGGCAGCAAATTGGCAATGAGATTACAAAGAAATGCAAGAAAAAAATCCAATGGATGAGCCCGAACTGCACCTTTCTTGCTGCAACGCAGTCCTGTGTCGCTTCTACCGGGAAGTCAGAATAGTTTTTCGCCACTTGAAGATCAAGTGAAAAATGTAGTTGCAGAGAGGCATTAAGGGCAGATTTATCAAAGGTTGAGGTGAATTTTCGAAAGAAAAAAATTCAAATTTCAAGCTTTTTTTTGTGTACTTCAACTAGGGAATATTCCAAATTCAATTAGAATTTGAAAACTTTTTAAAACTCTTATATCGAAATTCATCATGTACTGTGTCTTTAAAAATTCGACTTCAACCATTCGCCATCTAAAACCTGCCAAATTGCTGTTTTAGCCTATCGGGACCTTCTAGAACCTATTTGGAGTCAATTGGTGGACTTTGAAAAGTTTTTTTGGGGGAAACTTTGAATCGAAATTGATCGAATATGCTATTCCTTTGATTCCTACGATTCAAATTCGGCCGAATATGGACCTATCGATCGAAAAACTGACCTATTCGACCAAAAAAAAAAAAAAACTTAATTTTGGTTGGTCTTTTTCAGTCGAAGTTTTTTCAATTCGAAATTCAACCCTCGATAAATATGCCCCTTAGTCTTCTCTTGAGTAGCAATAATACAAACATTGAAATCATCCTCTGATTCCTTGCTCTGACCTTTTTATTTAGAAAGTTTATAGTTTTTCAGAATTTCCTTATCAGGCAGATGCCGCAATACTTGTGTGAAGGGGATTCGAGTTTTAAAGAGACAGAGGAGAAATTAGTTCCTGAGCGGCACAGAATTATCATGGAAATGACATTACCTTTTTTTACATCTATCAAAACATTGTCTTTGAATATTATTTGTAATTAGTGATGGGCGAATTTGCGCGAAATTCGTGACATGGCGAAAAATTCGCAAAACGGCGCCGGCGTCTCGTTTTTGACGCCGGCGCCCGTTTTTGCCGCGAATTTTCACGGGTGTTTCGCAAATTTATTCGCTGGCGGCAAATTGCGCAAATTCGCCGCAAATTCGCACCTGGCGAATAAATTCGCCCATCACTATTTGTAATTTTGTCATAAAAGTATTTGCCCAATGCTGTTACATTACCCATCTCATCCCCATGTTCCTGTATGCGGAGCTGCCATATTTGTGCAGCAGGAATCCATTACTATTGGAACTTTAAGAAAAGGGACAGTCAGGTTGGCAAAACAGTCAGGTTTAAGAACTTCAAGTATCAATTACTTATAAACGTAGTCCTATCAGCGAAAAACAATCAACATGACCTATAGATAAATTTTATGTGCAGAAGTGAAAATTCAAATTAGAAAAATTAGAATTTCGAGCAAATTTGTGTGTATTTCGACTAGGGAATAGTCCAAATTTGATTCGAAATTTACCATGTACTAAACTCACAAAACCATGATTGTCATTGAATTTATGAAAAAGATCCAACAAAAAAAATGCTGAACAATCTAAAACAAAAAAAATACGAATACCTCTAAAACTTCTACAAATTCTAGTTTTTCCGGCAATTCATAGGGGAAGAAAATCTGAAAATTTCTAAAGTTCTACAACTTTTACTTGGCAAAGTTTGGCATTAAAAGCTTTTTGGGGTTTTTACACTTAGGGGCAGATTTATTAAAGGTCGAGATGAATTATTAAATTCAAAAAATTTAAATTTCAAGCATTTTTTGTGTACTTCGGCTAGGGAATAGTCCAAATTTGATTTGAATTTGAAAAAAATTAGAATATCGAAATTTATGATCTGGGGATCTGGGGATCAAGTACAGGGTACAGTTTTACTGTATTATTACAGAGAAACATAAAATAGTTTTTAAAGCTTTTAGTAGTACAGGGATCCAAATTACAGACAGACCCATTATCCAGAAAACTCCAGGTCCCAAGCATACTGGATAGCAGGTCCCATACTCAGATTTGTTTTGGGTAAACTGGTGGACTCTCCCAAGGTCAGGCTGGGCTGGCGGGACACCGGGAAAAAACCTGTTGGGCACGGCCCTCATGGACCCCACCGGCCCAGACCCGCTCCCTGCATGAAGCCACTAGCGCGGCTTCCTCACTCCCTCCCTGGCCTTCCATGCACCTGTAAGAAGGAGAAAGTAGGCACGGGGTGCCGGAGGGTGCCAGGAGGGGTTTTCCAGGGGGTGCCTAGTGAGTGTGTGGGGCTTGGGGAATTCTCCATGCCTATCCACTGGCAGTATTTAATGAGGTGCATTGTTATTGTCTATAGAGAAAACTTCTACATATTGATTAAAGGTCAAAGGGAAAATTAGAATTAAAAATATTCGAATTGCAAGTTAATTTTTGTGTGCTTCTTCTAGGGATTAGTCAAAATTCAAAAATTTGAATTTTCAAATTAATCATGTACTGTACTGTCTCTTTAAAAATCTGACTTTCACCATTCACCATCTAAACCTGCAGAATTGCTGTTTTAGTTTATGGGGGGGGGGCCTCATAGAACCCATTTGGAGTCAATTGGTGGATTTTCAAAAAGTTTTTTGGAAAAACTTTCAATCAAATTCGATCGATTACTTTGATTCGTAAGATTTAAATTTGAACGAAAACTGACCTATTCGATTGAAAACGGACCTATTGGGGCAAAAAAAACTTTCGGTTGGTCTTTTTGAATTCGAATTTCAAAGTTTTTCAAATTCGCAATTCAACCCTTGATAAATCTGCCCTGTAATGTATCCATTCTATCCCCCAATATTTGAATTTAAAGCTTCTCTTCAGTTTTTCACTGCACTGATATAAAAAAAAAGAGCCATAACAAATTCCTGTTCTATTATACAAACAATACGCCACAGCATATAAAGCAACATTTCTGTCTCGCAGAGTTTATCATGAAATTGTTTAGAACTGGATCTGTATCATTAAGGCTCCCGGACTTTTTTACATGACAATGCGAAAGGCAAAACAAGGCTTAGCGATTTTGTTTGGACATTAGCATATTGTTGTGTCAGTACAAAAGTCAGCGGCGGTGTTTTTCGAAAGCATCAGACGTGCAGTTTGAAATACAGATAAGCGATGAAGTATAAATTGGATGGGTGTTTGGAAATAAAAAAAATACTATTCGGAACATCAACTCTTCCATTTTCGCCCGAATACAAACGCGGGGCATTAGAAAGAATCAGAAGCAGATGCAGAAAATCTTGTAAAGCAAATGCTTCTATTTCCTTTTTTGTAAGACCATTTCCAGCCCAACTGAATTCCTAATTATACAACTGTCAAGTGCTTTTCATTCTCCTATCTGATAATATATCCAATCTGCAGCTTTCTTCTGTAATGTGTCGACTCCATTCATCCTACGATAATACAGAGAGCGGCCGAGAAAAAGTCCACGCGGCTTGTGTAAATAGCGTTTTATAAAATTGCTCTTGAGTTGGGAGAAAGCCGGGTGCCTTACAGGGAGAAGAAAGGACCTAATAATTATACTGACTTTCCTTTAATTCCCACAATGCCTATTTAAAGATATTATTGATTTTGCAAGTTAGCCAACCGATTTAAGAATAATCAGTTGCAGACTTTTAGAACAAATAGTTAATTAGCTGAAGACGCGTTAGCATCTACGAGATCAGTCCCACGAGTGCAATTAGCAATCAGAAAAAGAGAAATGCAGCGGCATGTTGTTCTAGTGATAGCATCAGACAGAATTGCTTACTGTAAGCAACCACTGAAATAGAAGTAACATTATACTTTGGTGTTTTGGGCTTTTTCATTAAGAAGATGTAAAATTGCAAAACACTGGCAAATAATACCATGAAAGTGCACTGACCCGGCTGGACCCATAGTTTTGTTACCCAAACACATCCTTGTGGGTATCATATTTGCACACTTAACTCAACAGAATCTATTTCCGAGTGCCAATATAATGATAGTTCTGATATAATCCTGTCAAGGCCACTAGGCGGTCATGACCCAAAAGTAGGGGCTGAGGAAGAAGCTGGTACTGGGCAACAAGCAGGTCCAGGAAAAGGTCTGGTAGTAAGGCATTCAAAGGTTTAATTAGAGTCCAAACATTGGGTGCCAATATAATGATAGTTCTGATATAATCCTGTCAAGGCCACTAGGCTGTCATGACCCAAAAGTAGGGGCTGAGGATGAAGCTGGTACTGGGCAACAAGCAGGTCCAGGAAAATGTCTGTATTCAAAACTTTAATCAGAGTCCAATCATCGGGCGCACATCAGGGCAGGCAGCATTCATAATGCCAGACATAGGGCAATCATTGCACCAGGATTAAACTGGGATTTATATTTCAAGGTTGGCGCTAGTAGAGGCAAGGGGATTTGCCAGCCTGACTACTTTATCAGCTATGTTGATACCTGGTTGAGTTGCAAATGCTGCAATCTCACGAGTTCAAGACTTAAGCTGGCCATAGACTCAAAGAGCTGCTTGTTTGGCGACATCACCAAACGAGCGGATATTTCCCCGATATGCCACGGCATGGCTATATCGGGGGTAATTCGAACGTTCAGCTGTATGGCCGAACGATCGAATTACGATACGCCAAGGGGCTCCGACGGGTCGTTCGGGTAAAATCAAACCTTCCCGATCTATATCGTGGCCAGATATTGATCGGGAAAACCCGTCGGAAACTCCCGCACACGGGCAGATAAGCTGTCAAATTGGTCCAAACTAGCGATATCAACAGCTTTATCTGCCCGGGTATGGCCACCTTTATTGATTACTGCATCCAGGTGGAGTAAGAGGAATCCCAAAGGAATTGTGTTAGCGAGAACCGTGTTAATCTAATTACACCAGGGTGCATAAAAAGGCACAGTTTCCAACATATATTAAAATGGGAAAATAGAATTTTATTAATGAACCAACATAATATAATAATACAATAAGTATTTGTGTTATATACTGTAACTTATGGTCCATCAGTAAGAGATACATTGGCAGTAGTAAGTCAAGGGAGACAGTTTGGAGAAACCCAACAAGAAAGTGCCATAAATTGTGAGGAATGTCACAGAGTTTAAATCTGCTGACGAACTGTCCTTAGGTTACAATTACGAATGCCCATTATTTACATTGATTGCAATGAATGATGAGTAGTTAGGTACAATAACACAAAGCAAAGGAAGCTAAGTTAGAGTATAAGAAGTTTGAAACACGAAGGGGCAGATTTATCAAGGGTCGAAGTGAATTCGAGGGAATTTTCGAAGTAAAATAATTCAAAATTCGAAGTCATTTTTTGGATACTTCGTCCATCGAATAAGATACTATGACTTTGAATTTACTTCGAATTTGATTTGAAGTAAAAATCGTTCGAATATAGAATTTTAATTTTACTTTGATTGTTCGATGGCCAAAATCAAAGTATTTTAATTCGATTTCGAATTTCTAAGTTATTTTTACTTCGAATTCGACCCTTGTTAAATCTGCCACGAAGTGTGAAAACACAAAAGGCTCCCTGAGTAAGTTAACATCAATGTATTTTTTGAGTTAAATTTCCTTTTTTAATTCTGTAGTCTATAATTGTGGATGCTCGATACTGCAGTGAGTGAGAATATCAAAGCCAGATGATTAGCATATAAATTCTCATCATATCTATAAAAGGGGAAAGCTGTTCTACCCTTATCTCCATTGCATAATGGTATCATGTCTGTGTTTGATGTTTTAATAAGAAATGTCTCTTTCTTAAAATTAACACCTGCATTTAGTCCTGTATTTCGGAGCAAATGCAATAACGTAATTTTTTTTTAAAGACATAAATCATGTTTTACAGTTTCTTTCCTTTCTTCCTGTTGTTCCTTTACTTTTTGCTATGATTAGTTGACCAAATCCCTTGGACCTCTGTATAAAGCATATGATTTATGATGTTTAAATAAATATATGAGCTTGTTGAAATAAGAAAAAATCTCCAGCACTCAGCAGGTAATGTCTCATGGCGGGAAGCAGGGGTTGTCTTCCTGACCCCTTCTTTTTTTTTTTTTTTTTTAAATGTAATTTTTTTATTGAGTTTCAAAAGAAAACAATACACATAGATGCAATAAAGGAAAAATAAATTAAAATATAAAAGCATAGCATAGAGGAAAGAATAAAGGGGGGGGGTTGGGGGGGGGGGTATGCGTTCCTAGGACACCTGAAGCTGAGGATCAACGTAAACCAGCCTATGTCTGACAGAGGACCATTTCTCCCAATTCCTATAAAATTTCGCTGCACTAAACGTAGCCAAGGCAGCCAATTTCTCATATTGATAATGAATGTCCACTTCCTTGATAATCTGCCGAACCGTGGGAACCGTGACGGACTTCCATTGCCTTGCAATCAATTGCCGCACTGCAAAGATCAGATGGTGCACGGTCGTGCACCACTCCTTCGGAACATTTGGATCCAGAAGGCCCAGGAGAACAGTTTCTGGGGTAAACTTTATTTGTAAGTCCAACCAAGTGTTGCAATAGGCCTCCAAATGCTGCCACAACTGCTGAAGCTTAGGGCATCCCCACCAGATATGGAGCATATCACCCTTCTGGTGACATCCCCTCCAGCACGTATTAGGTATAGTCCTGTAAATGCGATGGAGTTTACTGGGGGTCATATACCAATCATACAATATTTTCCTAGAAGTCTCCAGGTGAGAAATACATTTAGAAACTGTGGTAGGAATAGTAAATATATGCAACCAGTCGTCCTCAGACAAAGATATGCACAATCTCTGTTCCCACTTGAGGATTGTGGAAGTGCTCTTAATCTCAACCGAAGGCTGCAGTGCTCTATACCAAAGTGATATTCCTCCTTTCAGAGGTGTTAGGGTAGTAAGCCAGCGTTCCAACACAGTTGGTGTCCTCAGCGGGATACAGCCAGTTGACCCTAAATAATGTCTTATCTGCAGATATTGGTAAAACACCATTTTCGGAAGGAGCAATTGTCGTTGAAGCTCCTCAAAAGACAAAAGTTGACCTTTTTTGGTAAGATAGTGAATGGGAGCTAATCGGAAGTCACCCCATTGTGTTAGATTGAGATCCGGAATGAGCAGTTCCATTGTTGCAATTGGTGCAATGGGGGACACATGCAAAGAGGTGTTAAAATATTTTTTGTGATTCTGCCACACGCCCAACGAATGGGAGACAGTTGGAGGAACTTGCTGCGGATTAATATAAGAGAGTGGCGTCTGGGTGCCCATAAGCTGTGGAAGTAAAAGCGGGGAGACAGAGCTTTGTTCGATTTGCACCCACCGTTTCTCCATATCTAGTGTCATCCAAGCCTTTAGTTGATCAAGAGTCACCGCTGTGTAATAGCTCAATATATTAGGGGCATTGAGACCCCCCTTGCGTTTTGACAATTGTATAATTTTCTGTGAAACTCTAGGTTTTTGGTTCGCCCACAAAAAAGAATTGAAAAGTGATTGCAGTTTCACAATATAGGCAGGTGGTACGTGTACAGTCATAGTTCTAAACACATACAAAACCTTTGGCAATGCCAACATTTTTAAAGCATGCAGCCGTCCCAACCAAGACAAAAATTGGCACTTCCACATTTTAACATCAGCAGATAATTCCTGGTACAACCGTGTAAGGTTTACCCTGACCATATCACTGGGAGAAAGCATAATATCAATGCCTAAATATTTTATTGAATTCCCCTTCCATTGAAACTGATAATTACGTTTAAACCACTCGGTATCAGCCTCCGACAGATTAATACATAACGCCTGCGTTTTGGTTTCATTAAGCTTGTAATATGATACCTCAGAATATGCTCGTAGTAGGCCTAGCAATTTATTTAGGGAGTGGGATGGTTGTGACATATAAATAATAGTGTCGTCCGCAAAGAGACCCACCTTCTGAATCTGACCAGCTATATTGATACCCTGGATATCCGGGTCCTGGCGGATGGCTTGGGCAAGGGGTTCAATCACCAAGGAAAATATAATAGGAGATAACGGGCACCCCTGCCGGGTCCCATTAGTTATGTCAAAGGGGGCAGATAAAGTCCCATTAGTGTTGATCTGTGCCGAAGGGCCTTTATACAACGCCATAATTGCAGTAATTAATTCCAGGGGGAAGCGAAACTTTTCCAGAACCCTAGATAAATATGACCAATTAACTCTATCAAACGCCTTCTCCGCATCCAGGGAAAGAAGCAGAGAAGGCGTCCGACAGCGCCCCAGCCAATGTAAGATATTAATGGCTCTACGAGTACCATCAGGGGCACCCCTACCGACAGTAAATCCCACCTGGTCCGGATCTATAATTGCTGGCATAATGGACTGGAGACGTAAAGCAATAACCTTAGCATATATTTTAATATCTGCGTTCAGTAGACTGATCGGCCTATAATTTTGTACGGAGGATGGGTCTTTCCCCGGCTTAGGTATGGTAACAATCTGCGATAGAAGCATTTCCTTGGGAAAAGAACCTGTGGCAAAAGCTTTGTTGAAGGTGTTTGTTAAATGTGGGAGTAATAGTGGGGAATACGTTTTATAGTATAAATGCGTGAACCCATCTGGCCCGGGGGCCTTATTACTAGGGAATGATGCTATAGCTTTCGAGACCTCCAATTCAGTTATAGGATTTTTAAGCTGTTCCCAGTGAGTCTGAGTAAGTCGGGGTAGCTGAATGGAATCTAGGAAATCATCTATGCGTTGCAAAGTGGGTTGAGGGGTAGCAGGGTCGTCAGCTATATTATAAAGAGTCGTATAAAATTCAGCAAATCTATTCCCTATTGCTCTTGGGTCATAAATGGGGTTGTTGCGGTTATCTCTAATCATGTGAATAAGTTTTTTGGCCTGATTAGCGCGTAGTTGGTTAGCCAAAAGCGCAGATGCTCTATTGCCCATCCTGTAATGAGAGGCTTTAAGAAACGTCAATTTACTTTGAATTCGTACCATAGCTAAGTTTTGAAGCTCCTTTCTAGCAGCAGCAATCAAGACTGCAGTAGATCGAACAGGTGACTGTTTATGACTTTGTTCCAAATTATATAATTTGTACAAAAGTGTGCGATATGGCATAATCTGATCCCTTTTGTATTTAGAACCCAATTTAATGAAAAGCCCTCTCAAATAAGCCTTATGGGCATTCCATACACTAAAGGTACTACATTGACCAGTATCGTTAAGTCCAAAATACTCCTCTATAGCCTTAGAGATTATCTCTTTAAATACAGGTCTGGTAATCAGTAAAGGGTTAAGCCTCCATTGGGCCCTAGAGGATCGCTGCACCTGATCTGCCACGGATAACAGCACAGGGGCATGATCCGACCACGAAATCAGACCAATATGGGACTGTGTGATATAGTCTAGCATATCCTTCTGGACAAGGATCAGGTCAATCCTCGAGTAGGACAGATGCACATGGGAATAAAACGTATAGTCCCTTTCCCCAGGATGATAAAGTCTCCATGAATCATAAAGCCCATATTTTTGTAAAAGGCTTTGGAATGAGGAGAGTTTCAGCTTATGTTGGCCCTTAGGAGTACCCGATCTATCCACTACAGGATCAGGGGCAAGGTTGAAATCTCCACCTAAGATCAAGGACCCATGTTTCAAAGAGATTATCTTATGCAATACCTTTCTAAGAAATGTAAGTTGAGAGGAATTTGGGGAGTAGATATTGACCAAAGTATAAGGTTTCCGATTAATGTAGCAATTCAGCACAATACAATGACCATTAGGGTCCACATGGTGACTCTCATATGTGTAAGATAAGGAAGAGCTTATCATTATTGCAACACCTGCTCTTTTCGTAGATGCTGGGGCAGAATAGAATATACTATACAACTTGTTTGTCGGAACACAAGTAGTAGAAGGAGTAAAGTGTGTCTCCTGAACAAACACAATATCAGCCCGCTGCTGTTTGGCTTCATACAATAAAGAAGATCTCTTATAAGGGCTGTTCAGACCCTTAGCATTAACTGTTAAAACATTAAACGCCATCATAAATATAATGTCGGTTGCATAAAGTCAGACATAGAGAGTCACCATCGAACCCAGATAGCATAACATTACAAAGCATATACAATTTCCTAAGGAACGCATACCCAAGAAGAAGGGGGGAAGGGAGAAGAGAGAAAACAATAATAGAAACATACAGAAAGGAAAAAAACATTATAATATAAAGGTGGATACTTCCACTGAACCGTGGGGCCTACTGCCAGCAAATGGCCCACAGGGTAAAGTCTGTATCGAGGGGTTAACCAAGCAAACAGTAACTGATTCCAATATACTTAACACACTTAACACAGCTCCCGGGAGATATGATGAAAAACAGTGATGCCCGGTCGGGCAAAAAATTAGAACTTGCAGAAAATGGATCTAAGACCAGAAACAGAACTTCATCCCTCTTTTCCTACAGGCGGCAGATGAGGTATCGGCTTTAAACCCCAAGTGCGGAGTTGTGTACACCCTTGCGCTGGAGATTGGATGGTGGTAGTAGCTCCGTCTTTCAGGATCACCAGTCGCAAAGGAAAACCCCACCTGTAGGGGATATTGTGCTGCCTGAGTATGGACGTCGTTTCGTGAAATTCCCTCCTGGCTTGTAGAGTCATTGGAGACAAATCGGTGAACAACTCTATATCCTTGTACCTCTCAGGCCTGGATTCTGAGTTCCGAGCCGTTTTTAGCAGGAGATCCTTTACGTGAAAAAAATGCAATCTGGCAACCGTATCCCTGGGTGCAGATTGGGGTGCATTCTTAGGTTTATACAATCGGTGGATCCGATCAATAAGTAGAAAGTTACCTTCCACTTCAGGTAACATAGTACGTAGGAAGTCCATAAAGAACTCTTGTAACTGAGCGGGTAATATCTGTTCAGGGATGCCTCTGATTCGCACATTATTGCGCCTGGATCTGTCTTCCATATCCATTAACTTGCGCTTAATGTCAACAATGGCCTCCTCCGATTTATGAGTCTCATCCACCAAACTATTGTGCGCACTCACCATTTCCTCCATCTTGTCCTCCAAGTGGCCCGTTCTATTTCCCAAGGCAGTGAGTTCGGACTTGAGCTCCTTGAGCATGTTTTTAAAGTCCATTTGCAGGTCTGCCCGAAAGGTAGAGAGCATATCTTTAATATGCTGTTCAGCGGGAGAGGATCGGTGCGGTGTGGAGGGAATAAGCTTCTCTGCGCCTGGAGAGCTGTGCTGCGACGCTGACTCCTCAGAGTGCGTTTCAGCGCCATCTTGGATGGGATCCAGCTCCGGCTTTTTATTATAAAAAGAGGTGAGTTTGAGCGGGGATTGCTTCTTTTTCACCCTACCCATAGCAGAAGCCGATCCGGAAGCACTGGTAGTAGTCTGAGACTCTGGCCACTGCCAATAGCAAGCCCGAAGAGGCTAATAGAAAGATTGTCCCGGGAGCCGATGTGAAAGTGCTGCTACTGCATCGCGTGCTTAGGCCACGCCCCCTCCTGACCCCTTCTTTTTATCAGCATATTTGCCCCCCCCCCATGGTCCAAATTTAGTTGGGGATAAATGTAAAGTCCTGCACCTGGGATGTAAAAATATCCACTAATACCCTTAATGGGACTGCACTAGGCAAATCCATAATGGAGACGGAGCTTGGAGTCCTTGTAGATAATAAACTTGTCTGTAGCAAGCAATGCCAGTCAGCAGCATCAAGGGCAAATAAGGTCTTGAGTTGTATTAAATGGGGCAGAGAGTCACGGGAGGAGGGGGTCCCACTGTATAGAGCACTGGTAAGGCCCCATCTAGAATATGCCCTACAGTTTTGGTCTCCATCACTCAAACAGGACATTATTGTATTAGAGAGGGTACAGAGAAGGGCAATAGTGATGGAAAATTTATTCAGCAGGCGTGAATTTGCAGCGAATTTGCCCGATTAGCCACCCGCGAATAAATTCGCGTAACGGGCGTGAAAATTCACTGCGAATGTGCTCCGGCATCCAAAAAAACAGACACTGGCGCAGTTTTTTGGACGATGGCGTCAAAAACGAGACGCCGGCGCCGTTTATCAAAATTTAGCGCCGTTTCGCAAATTTTACGTCGAAACGGCGTAAATTCACCTATCACTAAAGGGCAACTAAGCTGGTAAAGGGAAAATCTTAGCTATGAGGAAATGTTGGGGATGTTCACGCTGGAGAAGAGGCGCTTAAGGGGTGATATGATAACTATGTATAAATATATAAGGGG
Source organism: Xenopus laevis (assembly GCF_017654675.1). Classification (NCBI taxonomy): domain Eukaryota; kingdom Metazoa; phylum Chordata; class Amphibia; order Anura; family Pipidae; genus Xenopus; species Xenopus laevis. The sequence continues at coordinate 131,375,850 of NC_054382.1, read as the reverse complement.
ATCATATAATAATCTCTCTAATGATTTATTTACCAGTAGGTCTTTCCAGCTGACACAAGGTCACCCATTCCGATTAGAAGAAAAGAGGTTCCAGCTAAATATTGGGAAGGGGTTTGTTACAGTGAGAGCTGTGAATATGTGGAATTTTCTCCCTTAATCAGTGGTACAGGCTGATACATTAGATAGGTATAAGGAAGGGTCGGATGCTTTATTCACCAGTAGCTCCTCCCAGCAGACAGGAGGGAGCCAATGAATTAGAGGAGGGAAAGGGGTGTTACAGGGAGAGCTGGGAAGTGAATCAGTGGTACAGGCGGATACATTAGATAGGTACAAGGAAGGGTCGGATGCTTTATTCACCAGTAGCTCCTCCCAGCAGACAGGAAGGAGCCAATGAGATTAGAGGAGGGAAAGGGGTGTTACAGGGAGAGCTGGGAAGTGAATCAAGGGTACAGGCTGATACATTAGATAGGTATAAGATGGGGTTGGATGGTGTTTAGCAAGTGAGGGAATCAGGTAGTCAATATTTGCTGCTTGCTTGGAAAACCAAGTAGTTGGTTTGCTGGCAGCATTTGCTGCCTCTAATAGAATTGCCATGATTCTGAGCCTCATTAGTAAAGTTTCTACATTGCGAGGAGATTGCCCATTGCCCAAGGTACTAATCACACTATTCTCCTATGACCACTGAGGACCACTCTTGTTGACAGTCTTACACCTAGCACTTACATCTAGAGCAAATAATTATTCATATTCTAGCTACTCTCCAATCCTGGTTTCCTTCTACCCAACTTCTATTGTGGTGTTCACTTACTTTGGGGTTCCCTTCTTCTTACTGAGATCTCCTCTCTCAGGCTTCCCAGCACTATCCAACCTCACATATCCTTAAACCTTAAATCCTCTCCTTGTGTGAATACCACCTGACATCCATAGTCCATATTGGTTCAGGGATAGGACAGGTTTAAACATTTCACCATGTTAGTCTGAGCATGATGTATTGGCAGATGTAGTTTAGAGGAGCCGTACCTTGCACTAGTGATTGGAATAATAGGAAGTACAGTCATACTGTGTGTGGCCCTTCTTATGTTTGACCTGTGGGGTGGTTAGTCAGAAAGTAGAAGACTGGCCTCTCTATGGTTACCTTATCAATGCTTCTTTGTCTCAGTGATATTTAATTAGTGGTGCTTGCGAAGCAAAGCATCACTACTGTTATCTTGCAAACTTATTAGTGGTGCTTGCGAAGCAAAGCATCACTACTGTTATCTTGCAAACTTATTTTTATTCTTCTTCCGTATGAAAGTTTGGCGCGTAACTAGTCCCGCACCGTTTGTCCTAGACCCATGAATGAGGTGTCAAATCGTGTGGCTTAATCGGGAATGGGGTGGTATGACTTTTCTAAGGGGTGGGTGGTTAATTGCCCCTTGCGGGGGCAATTAACCCCCCCGAAAAGTCCCATAGATTAACATTGAGGCCAACTTTTGACGGATTCTAGCGCAGAGAGGGAATCTTGTAGAAACGTTAAATTTACCACATTTGAAGAGGTTTGCGACCTGTGTCAGATGATACCCCACACGAGGGTATAAGTTTTACCCCCGGGGCAGGAGAGGTCCCCAAATTTGCCCCATTGACTTATAATGGGGAATTTATCGAATAATTAGTTTGTCGCAGACCCATGAATGAGGTGTCAAACCGTTCAGCTTATTCGGGAATGGGGTGTTGTGACTTTTCTGTCCTATTTTGGGGACCCAAAAAAGTGAGCGGAGCCGCAAACAACCAATCAGATTTTCCCTATTGACTTCAATGAGAAAATGTAAACAGCTGTAATTCTCACAGTAATAAAGCCAGAGCTCCCAAACTTGGCACCGTGGGTCACTGGGTGACTGCAGCCAAAATTTACAAAAAGTGGGCGGAGTCTACAACAGCCAATCAAATTTCAGCCATTCAATTAAATAGGAAAATTTTAAACTGCTGCCGCTCTTAGACGGTTAATGGCAGGGTCCTCAAACTTGGCACAGTTGGTCACTGGGGGACTGGGATTAAAATTAAGAAAAGTGGGTGGAGCCAAAACCAACCAATCAGATTTCTTTGATTGGTTTTAATGGGAAAAATTAAGAAGGCTGCCATTCTCTCAGTATTGATGTCAGGGACCTTGAATATCACAAATGTGGTCGCTGGGGGTTTCCACTTCAAGTTTAGAAAAAGTGGGCGGAGCCACCAACAACCAATCAAATTTCATTCATTGATTTTCAATAGAAAAAAATAGAAATGCTGCCATTTTTACACATTAAATGACAGCATTCCCAAACTTTGGTATGTTAGTCACTGAGTGACTGTGGTTCACAATTAGGAAAAAAAGGGGCGGGGCAACAACAGCCAATCAGATTTGGGCCTGAGTTTTGCCACGGCAAGCACCACTCACATTTTCTTCAGGAAATGTACCTCTCTAGTTAGTAAGTGTTCTTTATAAAATGGGTTCATCTAGGTAAGCCCCAGTGGAGTGGTCCATCAGACTTACAATAAGAGATGTAATTATTCTATAAGTAGGGTAATGGGACCATGTGTGTCTATAACCTGCATAAAACAGCCCCCCCCCTCGGTATTTGTTGATGAGTCCACATCTCCCAAGCATTTTAAAGAAAGAGATTCCCTGTGTTTTACATTGTGCATACCAAAAAAAAATTAAGAAAAATCAAATGCAACTAGTTCAATATCTCCTGGGTCATGTCCCAGATTAGCATATGCGCAAGGGCGAGACGTGTCTTTGAATAACACAGAGTAGATACAATTGTCTCTCCTTTCATTTGGCTTTATGTTAAGTCTTTGTAGATGGGAATAAAGAAATCATTATATGGTTGACAAGAAATGAGAAATATCAAATTATTATACATGGATATTAAGCAAATCCTTATTGAACACAGGGACATCATTTATAAGTAGAATCCTATCTATCCTTTACGAGCACAATTGCATATTCATGGCTCACGTGGAGATCATAAAAGATGTTTTAAAGGTCTGTAGAGAAGATCCGACTTTATGATCTGATCAGTACAAACGAAGCCTCTAGTCTGTCTGACCATGAAGGGAACTTTTGGCATCCAATACCCCTTGTGTCTCCCCCCTCCTCTTATGCCAAGGGCTCCAGTGTTTTTAAGTACAGGTATGAGACCTGTTAACCAGAATGCTTGGGAACTGGGTTTTACTGCATAATGAACTTTCTGTAATTTGCATCTTCATACCTTAAGTCTACTAGAAAATCATATAAACATTAAATAAACCCAACGGACTGGTTCTGCCTCCAATAAGGATTAATTATATCTTAGTTTGGATCAAGTACAAGCTCCAAAAGATCTAAAAGATCTAAAGTAAAAGATCATTATGCAGCATAGATAGTAAGCATTGTCTCTTGTAGCATTTTAGTGTTTATAGCACAACACCACAGGTAGTGAAAGCAGTTAATGGAGTCTTAAGCAAGGCTGAAGCTGTAATCTAAGCCTGTGATACCTTTATAAGCCGCAGAGGAAACACAACTGTATATATCCATATAGTTATTTAGGATAAAACTACACAAACTCTATCCGGTCCAACGAACCCCTATGCCTGAAGCCTTTTCAATACGAGAAAAAACCAACATGGCAATTAGGCCAATCCCTAGGTTGTATTTCCTCCATAATAAATTCCTTCCTGATGCAATGGGATCAGTCCCTGGATCAACTTGACCTATCTCCCATATCCCTGTATTCCCTCACTTGCTAAACACCATCCAAACCCTTCTTATACCTATCTAATGTACAGTATCAGCCTGTACCACTGATTCACTTCCCAGCTCTCCCTGTAACACCCCTTTCCCTCCTCTAATCTCATTGGCTCCCTCCTGTCTGCTGGGAGGAGCTACTGGTGAATAAAGCATCCGACCCTTCCTTGTATCTATCTAATGTATCAGCCTGTACCACTGATTCAGGGAGACAATTCCACATCTTCACAGCTCTTACTGTAAAAAAAACATTTATTACACCTTAAGATAGAACCTCCTTTATTGTAATCTCAGTGGTTGTCCATATGGTCTCAGGAAGGACCTACTGATGAATAAAGCATCAATATGTATTGCATGATACCTTATATATTTATACATAGTGATCAAATCTTAAACGCTTTTTCTCCAGTGCAAACAGCCCCAGCTTGGTCAGCTTTTTTTCATACCTTCCATTCCCTCAGCTCATCATCTTATTTGCATTTCTCTGTACTGTCTATTTCAATAAAGAAGAGTGACATCTGAAAATAAAAATGTTATAAAGGAATGACAATATAATGTGTTGTTGCCCTGCACTGGTAAAACTGGTGTGTTTGCTTCAGAAACACTACTATAGTTTATATAAACAAGCTGCTGTGTAGCAATGGGGGCAGCCATTCAAGCACAGGATACACAGTAGATAACAGATACGTACTACTATAGTTTATATAAACAATCTGCTGTGTAGCCATGGGGGCAGCCATTCAAGCACAGGATACACAGTAGATAACAGATAAGTACTACTATAGTTTATATAAACACGCTGCTGTGTAGCCATGGGGGCAGCCATTCAAGCACAGGATACACAGTAGATAACAGATAAGTACTACTATAGTTTATATAAACAAGCTGCTGTGTAGCCATGGGGGCAGCCATTCAAGCACAGGATACACAGTAGATAACAGATAATTACTACTATAGTTTATATAAACAAGCTGATATGTAGCCATGGGGGCAGCCATTCAAGCACAGGATACACAGTAGATAACAGATAAGTACTACTATAGTTTATATAAACAAGCTGCTATGTAGCCATGGGGGCAGCCATTCAAGCACAGGATACACAGTAGATAACAGATAAGTACTACTATAGTTTATATAAACAAGCTGCTGTGTAGCCATGGGGGCAGCCATTCAAGCACAGGATACACAGTAGATAACAGATAAGTACTACTATAGTTTATATAAACAAGCTGCTGTGTAGCCATGGGGGCAGCCATTCAAGCACAGGATACACAGTAGATAACAGATAAGTACTACTATAGTTTATATAAACAAGCTGCTGTGTAGCCATATGGGCAGCCATTCAAGCACAGGATACACAGTAGATAACAGATAAGTACTACTATAGTTTATATAAACAAGCTGCTGTGTAGCCATGGGGGCAGCCATTCAAGCACAGGATAACCAGCTGATATCAGATACGCTCTGTAGAAAGCCCTTGTATATTACAGAGCTTATCTAGTATCAGCTGTGTATCCTGTGCCTTTTCTTCTTTTTCCGCTTTGAGTAATACATACAGATAATAACTACATGGCAGCACAGAAACCAGTGCAATTAGCATCAGAATTGAATAATCAGCAAACCTGTAGCATCAGCTTATATTACAGCCAGGGAAGCTCATTTTCTGCTGGATAATTAGTAACAAGCCCTAAGCTTAGCTTCTCAACAGCCAATCAGAGCCCACTGAGCATGTGAGTGTCACAGACACTTTCCAAGATGGTGACCCCCTGTGACAAGTTTGAAGTCCTGGATCATTGCTGCTATTGACAAGCTCAAACTTTAGCCTCGTGCAATAAGTTCACTATATAAAATATGACATTTTTATCCATTTTTATTTTTAGGTTTTAGTTCTCCTTTAATGTTAATGTTTTTCCATGACAACTACCAATGCATAAGTTGTCACTTGTCTCCAACCATCAGTGATGATCAAAGTGGATGAAGGTACAGCCAGCAAATGTTTTCATCGCAGATGTATTTCATAGTAAAATTCCATATTTCACCATTGGCGGATTGTTTCGTAAATCTGCAACAATAGATTTTCAGGTACAAACATTCACTGAGAAAAATGCAAGAAAAAATGCCCATTGCCAATTCATTTGAAGTGAGGAAAAAAAAGAGAAAAAAGTCCATTGGCTTTAATGCATTTGGCTTGAGAACAAAAGCCAATGACAATGCATTTGAAGTGAGAAAAAACTTGAGAAAAAAAAGAATAAAACGTCCATCGACTTTAATGCAATCGGAATGAGAAAAGTCCCCCATAGACTCTAATATATTTTGCTAGAAAAAAGTCATCCACAGACTTTAATGTGTTTCACAAGTTTTTTCACCGTTTCATCCATTTTTCTGTAGTTTCCCAAATTTTTTGGCAAAGCAAAGTGCGACAGAATTATTCCTAGTGATGGGCGAATACATTCGCCGGACACGAATTTGCTGCAAATTTCCGCATTTTGCTGCAAACAAATGAATTCAGATAGTTGTGCATAGTAAAATTGACGCTTGCATCAAAATTATTTTGACGCCGATTGACTTTTTTTTCACGGTTTCTTGAATTTCACTGTAAATTTGAGAATTTTTCAGCAAAGCAAAACTGTAAAGATTTGCCGATCACTATCCCTCGCTACTCCCCATCTGCATCTGCCTATGTAGGGGGAAAAGATTTTGCCAACAGTAATGCAATTATCCACTTCTGGGTGCAGACTGTACCCCCAGTCCCCCTCCAGACGTAGATTTTCTTTTTTACCAGGTTGGCTATGGTGTGGTCTCCGGTGGGCCTCGAGGGGGAGCAAGGCAGCGTTCAATAGCACCCGTAACTCCCTCGGTAGTTACGCCACTGTCTGCCAACCTTATTCTTTGTAGTTCCTAAAGAGGGTTTTGAACAGTTAAGCGGTGGTCCTCATTAAGCATTGGGAGGAGGTGTTGTTGAGTAGCCAACATTTCCAAAGGGGACGGGGCAGTGTGTTGGAGTGGGTATGATGACATCAGAGCCAGGCACAATGATATTGGTGGAGTTATAATGCCAGGGTGGGGTTATTGCACCACTTAGATGCAAATGGCTGGATTTCTGTTCACTTTTGAACTGGACAGAAAGTTTTGAATGGACTGCCATTTTGAAAGACAAAGATATCCAACTGAAAAACCACATGGGGACCAACTCTATTTCTATCTATATTCTGCCTGAAACCCAACCCTTTAATGACAGGTATGGAACCTGTTCTACAGAAATCAGTTATCCAGAAAGCTCTGAAACACCAAAATGCTGATTTGGAAAAAATATTTTTTATTTTTGATTAAGGTGCTTTTTTTTTTGTTTCTGTAATAATAAGAAATTCACTGCCCTTGATAATAACTAAGCCATGATGAGGTGAGTTAATCGTAGTAAGGTAATCTTAGTATTTTAGGGGCTGGTCTATCAAAAAATTGAATTGGTGGTTTTTCTTAATTCATGAAAAATACAGAGAAAAAAAATGCAGACAAAATGCACGAGTATTTTATGAAACCTCGCTCACCAATCTGTGAGTGCTACCTCTGGGATGTTGTGACTTTTAATTTTAACTGCTGTTGACGTCATTTCGGTGGTCCTGAATGTCCCAGCCTGTATCCTGGGTGTTTGTCCTGAAATTGTGCAAAAACATGGTGGTGGGACAGGGGGGAGAGTTGTAGGAGGCCCCGAGGGTAAGGGGGGCCCCACCATGCCGCACTTACTTGATTAGCCGGCCCCCTGCTTTCTGAGAGCTGCCAACTTCAGGAAGGCAGGACGGTAGCACAGGGGGAGGAATCTTCTGTCCATTACTTTCCCTTATTGGTCACATAGTTTAAGTCCCGGTTGAGCTGCTCGGGGATTGGATAGCTGAGGTTTCAACTTTCCCTCCAGCTCATCCAATCACCATGCAGCTTTACTGGAACTTGAAATTCTGCGACCAATAAGGGAAGAAGATGCAGCCACCTGTGCTCCCCTTCTCCCTTCTGTAGTTGGCGGCTCACTTACAGCAGGTGGGCCACACTAATGAAATAAGTGCAACATGGCAGGGCCCCCTTAAGGTAACCCTTTGTGGTCCCTGTTGTGTGTGGGGGGCCCTGGGCACCAATTTTTTTTAAACTTCTGGAGGGGGGCAATTTTTTTTTACATGGACGTTTAAGGGGGGCCCTGGCCACCAATTTTCTTATAACATGGGGGGGGGCCTGGCCACCAATTTTCTTTTTTACTATGTGGGGTCCTAGCCACCAATATTTTTTAATGGGGGCCCTGACCACAATTTTTTTATGGGGGGGGGCCAGACCACAAATGGTTTTTTTTTAATGGGGGGGCTGACCACAAATATTATATTTAATGGGGGGCCCTGACCACAAATGTTTTTTTTATTTTTTATAAACACGTGGGAACCCTAGCCACCAATTTTTTTTTTTTAATGTATGGTGGGGGGGTGGACCTGTAGGTGGGATTTGCGGTGGGCCCAGGAAATTTTTTCGTATGGGGCCCTGCGATTTCTGATGGCGGCCCTGGTTTACACCCTTTTAAAATCCCCTTTAGATTTTTATTAAGTTCCCTCTATACTAACCTGAAGGTCTCATTGTAAAAACAGTTGACGTAAAAGTTCATTTTCTCTCCATTCTGGGGAGGAAACATAACTGAAAACCGCAAAAATACAAATTGCAAATTTGCAAACAAACAAGTCAATGACGAATAGGCTCCGAAGGATTTCTAATGAAGTGCTGATGTGTGGGCTATCATTTTAAAATGGTGAAAAACTTGTCGAGCTGTAAATCAATTGACGTTAAGGCACAACCTCGACTCTTCCTAATTACAAGTTCTGTTTTGCAGTTTATAAGCAATTCCGAGATTCCGTTTTATTTCCCCTGAAACTAATATTCTTGTAAAATGACTGAAGAGTTTTCAGCGATGATAACATCACAGCACGTTGGTGTCGCAACCTATAAAACTGTCAGGCACTTGTGATTGTCAGTATTTTAGTATCCCCTTCTTCAGCAGAATCTCTCCTTCCTGGCCTATAAAGAGGAAAGTTTCGCCGAAAAGTATATGTGATATTTTTATCAAGAATGTTTTACAATGTAAACTTTAATATCTAATTGCCAGACTCACTTAATACTGTATGTCACTTTTAAATACTGAGTGATCAGAGTAGCATTAAATTAACCTTCACTTTACAGTACAAGTTGATTCTAAAAAGCCTGGTGGCATTTGAGAAATAAAAAAAAATATATCCCACTATCAAAAACTGAGGAAAATCCCTCAGGACATTTATTAGACGGGGTATAAAATAAATGGAAAAATGAAACGGCAACGATGAAGAATTCTTAAATTATGCAAATAATCTGGATTCAACGGAAGTCTTGCTATGATGCCCCTTGCCTGCAACACCCCACTAAATGATTGTAAAGCCACCCACGAATCCCTAAATTTCACACATAGGGGGCTGAATTATATACATAGGGGCTAAATATAAACCAATCCGCGTTAATAGCAATTGACCGTGCACAATGTAGCACCTATGTTCACAAATGAGCCCAATATTCTTTCTTTTCCACAACAATATTCCGGTTGGTTTATTTAAGAACATTAATTAAGAGAATATTGCCTGTGTTCCATAAGCAACTGCCATTTCCATCCCAAAATGCCAGCCAATAGCAACAGAGGGCTCACATGGGTACATGGAATATGATTCTACATTGTTTGTTAAACTGCTCAGAAGGACTGGGGCAGGGCTTTCTTGGGTAGTGGAGGGTCCAAAGGCAAAGAAGTTCAGTTGGAGCCGTATAGCATTATCTATTTGGTTGAGAAAGCTCATCAACTGTCACCAGGTCTGTCAAATTAGCTAGATCATTATTGCTCTTTTCCCCGTTAATATTAAATGTGAACCAAGCAATACAATGGTGCACCCTCATGTTCCCTACTGGTGCCATCTTGGACTACTCTTGATACTTTGTGATTTTTAACTTGTTCCCCATTTATCTTGGAAATTAGTCCAATGTTGTCCTTCTCAACAGACTGCTTTGACTGGGGGCCTACTAATGGCATGGACATATACCTTGGACCACAAGAATTGATATTTTACCCCCCAAAACCCTAGGGGAACTATAGCTGTACATATAAGAGCTCTGTTGAGGGGTGGAATCAGCCAATTACTGTTCGCCACATTATCAGCCCCATCCTCAACATCACTGGCCCACCCCCAACATCACTGGTCCACCCCCTGATGTCATCCAACCCGCCCCCAGCCCAGTTTCCAGGAACTAAAAAGGTGGCAACTAGTGATGGGCTAATTTATTAGACAGGCGAGAATTTGCGCGATTCGCCGCCATCGAATAAATTTACGAAACGGCCACAAAAATTCGCCAGCGTCAAAAAAAATTGTCGTCGGAAAAAACAGACACCGGCCGCAAATTCGCCCATCATCACTAGTGGCAACCCAACCTGCCAATATCCTGCTCCATAAGCCATAGTATAATAACAACAACACTTTACTAACAGCATTCAAATCCTATTAGGATCCCTTCACTTCCCTCCTTTGAAGTCCAGTGAGACTTTCTGTCCTTTGCCTACTACTGTGTTGACAGATGAACCAAGACAGAACCAGAGATGATAATCCAGAGATGATAATCCCGGGAATGACCGGTAACCTGATAATATATCTCCCTGTGTATTTTGGCAAGACTTCCAAACTAAAATTTGAAAATGCTTCAGTCCCACATTGTCATTATGGCATAGGATGCATACAGACAATGTGATTTGAAGAGACTTACTGTAACTTCAGCCACCACCATGATCTGCTTCCTCCAACACTTTCCCTCATCTTCCTCATTTGATCCTACACTTGCCCATTTGTTTTACCCTATTCCAATAATGCATGGGAAATATTAGCAACTGAAAATGTTATACAATTTGTGGGGTTACTGCATAGTGTTTGACTGTGAATCTATGGAGACATGGACATTTTTAAAAATGTCATTAATTTAACTTGAATTTCCTTTGGTTTGAATGTAGATGAGTTAAGAGCCACTGATCCCTTTGTTAAAGCTGCATCTGTAATACTTTATCCATCCCTTGGACACCTGCATTGCTTTTAGTAAAATATATTCTATAAAGAAGGTTGAGTGCAAAATAAAATGCAGCATTTTTTGAAGGAGAAATTTGAGAAACTTTGCAAAATGGTGCATATCTTCAGTTTTAACTGCAATGAATGTTATTAGTAGATGTAATAAGTGTTTTGCCCTATATTTCATGAGCAGTGTTAAAAACAAGACTGCAGTGGATACTCATCATGATCCTGGATATCAGAAGAAAAACATTCACCAATCTAGAAGGTCACATACCTGTATGACATGATACAGGACAACTGAAAAGTAAAATGTGACGTTATGTCTCTGTTGCGAACGCTGGCGATGTTCCGCCAAAGAGAATTTGTTGGCGTGAGCATTTAGAAACAAACTTTCACTATCGTTACTTTCTTCCTTGCGAAACTTCATTATCTTTATCAGTGATGTTGGTGAAATACCTTGAAGTGGCTTGAAGTGTCCTAGATATGAGCCCACCCTAAAACAAATGTGGCATCACCTTCCAATGGTTAAAAACATTGAAAAAAAAAATATTTAATAATTACAACTTTTAAGCATAATCCCACTTTAAATGAATCGACACTTTGATGAATTTGAGGAGTGAATTTGCTTGGTGAGAGGGCCCAAAACTTTGTTAGCGCTGAGATCTTCCGTTAGTGAATTGTCCTCTTCGCCTTTTAGTAAATTGGCAATGTCCCTGCAGATTTTCTTTTTGTCAAATTTTTACTAGCGACGGCAACTTCGCCCTTTAGTAAATTCGCCCCATTGACTCTACTGGATACCAACACCATTTTCCAAGATCGCAGTAAGTTTCTTTCACAGAAGGAGTAATGTGCAAATGTAAATGTTTTCTGCAGTGTGAAATTATGAAAGAGCAGCAAAAATTTGACATCAATCTAAATGGCAATCCCAATATTATTTATTTTGCCGTTTTTCACAAGATTTAAACTTTTATTTCCTTTCATTTAAATTACTGACAGAAATTTTTTTTTATGTTGTTGAACCTACGTTATGTAGGCAGAAATCCGATTTTTTAGTGTATGTTACTTATGTTGTGTGGAAAAGGGCACCTTCCTATCCTTTCTGCTCAATTAGATGTTATGAGAATTATACGGCGCATGGACTCCCCGAGACAGAGCTCTCTGCTAGAGATGAATCTGGTCAGTGAAGCGATTACTCATTTAGGTAATAATTCAAAAATACAGTCGCCTATCTTGGTGGATATTGAAAACTTAATTGGCAGGTTATTTTTCTATGGAAACATTAAAGGTCTGGATCACAGTTGGATAATTAGTCTTTAATTGCATTCTTCATTATTTAGATGTAACAAATCTCAAACTGAGGTCAAATTGCAAACACGTAGCTTAATCTGTAAGATCTGTGGCTAAACAGACTATGGTAATATTTAAATAGGTAAAAACAGTAACGGCAAAGTATGTATTTATTATTGTATAGCGGTGTAAAGAAAGTAACTTACCCTGGTGGTCTAGCGGGCCGGCGGGGACGCCCGCCGCGCTCTCAGCGAGGACGCCCCCCACGCCGACTTTCCTCTTGATGCGCCGTTCTGTTAAGGGCGCGCACGCCGCGCCTCTGTCCCTTTTGAAGGCGCAGGTGGGCTGGCGCGTGACGTCAGCACGCAATGACGCAAGGCTTTATGGGTATTTAAAGGGCCATTACACAGTATTCTTTGCCCGTGATAGGACTTGTTTCCTGGTGCTTCTGAGCCTTAGTGCATCTGTTCCTGTGTATTATTGATCTCCTGTTGTGACCTTGCCTGTTTGACCATCCTGATATCTGTAATCCAACCCAGCCTGTATCTTGACTACTCCTTCTGCCTGATCCTACTCTGATTGATTAACCGGTTTGACCTTGCCTGCCTGACAATTCTTGTTATCTGCCTGCCTCGACCCAGCCTGTCGATCGATTCTCCCGCTTGCTCCATTTGTACCGTGACCTTCGGCCTAAAGACTCTGCTAACAGCCGTGCCCCTTTGCCAGCCAGAACATCTCACCTTGTACCCCTCGTTAAGTCCAGGTGGCACCCAAGTAAGCTGAGGGCTCCTCCCGAAGCCCAACGGTGGTCACACTACTGGTGAAGCCGAGCTGAGACCAGGGCGCTTGGCATTTGTTCTGGTATCGGGTTTTGGCTCAGCTATAATGAAGTCTCTGCATGTTCAACAAATGCTTTATATTTTTCTTCTGTTTTCCTATTTGGCAAAAAGGAAGCCGGCCGCTTGTCACGGCCGGCTTCCTTTTTGCCAAATAGGAAAACAGAAGAAAAATATAAAGCATTTGTTGAACATGCAGAGACTTCATTATAGCTGAGCCAAAATTGTCAAATGAATTGTCCACTCCTAACAAAATGAAAAAATAATCAAAATAATCCTTGACTACTAAGCACAAAAAGTGATCATTTTTACTTTCAATCACATAATAACTAATTCAGTTCCCAAATACGGAGCTAGTGCCTTTAGGGGGCCTAAAGTATTGACCAGGAGTCCCGGCTAAAGGCCAATCTGGGAGAGAGTTGGACTGAGTAAATATTTCCTGCAATCAATTTAGCCTAAATGTCAGTTAGGGGTTGATTTAAGTTGAAAAGTCCTAGATGAAACATTTTTGGAAATAAACCAGGATGACTGATAACTTTTTCATTCAGCAGTCTTTTGATCTGGTAAGAGAAACCTGATCAAATGATTGACCATAAAGTTGGATTGAAAAAAAAACCTTTTATATTTCAGATTTAGCCTTTTGGAGTTGGATCTCAACCGCTTGTTGTTAGCTCAGCCTATAATGTGTATCTACACATACCCACGACACATTCAACACTCTCCTATGAGCAGGTAAACCCAAATGATCTTTTTCTAGTATGAAGCTCCATATGAGTTATTCTGTAATAAGAGTGACTCACCCTGGTGGTCTAGTGGGGGGACAGCAGGGACGCCTGCCGCCCCCACGGCGGGACGCCCGGCACGTTGTCTTCCTCCTCAGTAAGCTTTTGCTAAGGTGTGTGTGCCGTGCGTCTCCAGGTGCGTGTTCTTGATTCTGATCCTGACTACCTGTTGTGACCCCTGTCTGTTCCTGAAGATTCTGACCTCTGTGTCCTGATCCATTGCCTGAACTCCGACTATCTCTTCTGCTTAATCCATCTATTGATCTCCCGGTTTTGACCCTTGCCTGCCTGACCACGCTTTGAACTCTGCCTGCCCGACCACGCTTTGAACTCTGCCTGCCCAGACCTGGCCTGATTTGTTTACGCTCATTTTCTGCTCATTTTCTGCCTGCCTCGACCCGGCCCCTCTGCTTATCCAGAACCTCTTGCCTTGCACCTCTCGTATAAGTCCAGGTGGCATCCAAGTAGCTGAGGGCTCCTCCCGAGGCCAACGACGGTCACACTACAGGTGAAGCACGAGCCGAGACCAGGGTTCTTGGCATTTGTTCTGGTGTTGGGTGCCGACCGTGACATATTCCTAATTCATCAAATGTTTGCTATTTGTTTTTACATCAGGTCAATATTTGCAACAGCTTTGAACACACAAAATCAATAACCACACTAATTTCTAGGAATATTGTGAAAAAAATGGCATCATTTTGTGACGGGCATCCTGCTTTAATCCCAGGGAAATCCAAGAGAGAAATTAATTAACACCAATTTTGGCCCCATGTCAATCCATCCTAAATTATAAGAAAACAGTGTGGGGGCTGCAAACTATTTTGGTGGTATCAGGCCCCTGTTATAAGGGGTTGAAATAGAAGATGCATTCTACTTAAAAATAGTGATGGGCAAATAAATTTGCCTGGCACGAATTTGCGGCAAAGTTCCGCGTTTTGTCGCTGGCGAATAAATTCTTGTAGTTACACTACACCGCACCTTCACTTCTTCCACTTTGCGAAGGCCCTACCTTCAGTGTTAGAGTCCAGTGTAACCCATGCTCTAGTATACTAGCTGGTGATTAACCCTGTTGGCCTGTATAGTCCAAAAAACGTGTTCCACTTAAATAAACCCAAGAGACTGATTTTGCCTCCAATAAGTATTAATTATATCTTAGTTGGGATCAAGTACAAGCTACTGTTTTATTATTACACAGAAAAAGGACATTATTTCCTGGATATACAAAGTCACAAGTACATGCATTAAATTGTGGTATAGCCCAACCCTAGAATATGTCTCTCCGTCCTTAACTCCTCAAAAAGTACTCATCCTTTAATCTATACCACAAATACCCATGAACCATATAGTCCATTCTACTGTGGAGCACAGACCAAGTCATGCTTTTGTCCATGACTTCCTGCTTGATGTTTACCAATCCATATTTACCATTCCCAGTTACTTGATCCCAATATAATAATAATTAAACTCAGAGTGGCCCTATAAGAACTTTTGGATTTTACTTTACATTACAGAATCTAAGACCCCTTTACCATGGTTTCTTTGCACATTTCTCAGGTTGCCCCACAGAGGAGGAAAGAAGCAATCTAAAGGGTATTTGGATTTCCTGAAGGCACTCTCTGTACCTGTATGGAATACAAGGGTATTGTCCATTCAACGATATCTATGTCAAGATTCCTTTAGGTTAAAAAAAAAAATAGTTTCCTTTAGCAATTTGATTTCCTTAACTTGTTTTTATTTTGCTACTGATGCAAAAAATAGTTCCAGTTTAAAGCTTATGTAGTTAGGGAATTGGAAATCATTAAAAATGTGTAGACTAGAAAAAGAAGCCATCTGACCAATCTAACACATATTCCCACTCAAGGAGAAGATAATTAACCTTTTCTACATTTACTGGTTCTAATCACATGCCTGGTGCACTTCTCTCTAACCACATTGGTGAATATTGATCAAGAACATTTTCCAAACACCAAATCCCCAGATTCCAACATGCAGCAAAACATTCCTATAGTTATTTTATGGGCCTTTCTGCTTATGATGTCCCTGAGGTTTTTTAAATACAGTTATATGTTATCCAGAATGCTCTGGACCTCGGGCTTTCCGAATAACAGATCTTTCCACAATTTGGATGCTCATACCTTAAGGCTACTAGAAAATCATGTAAACATTGAATAAGCCCCTTAGGCTGGTTCTGCTTACAATTAAGATTAATTGTATCTTAGTTTGGATCAAGCACAAGCTACTGTTTTATTATTATATAGAAAAAGTAAATATTTTTTTTTAAATTTTTATTAAATAACATGGAGTCTATAGGAGCCATTCCATAATTTGGCACTTTATAAATAACAGGTTTCTAGATAATAGATTCCATAACTGTACTGAGAATTATTTATCAATGAGTAAGGTATCTTGTTAATTTATTGCCTGCTACAGTAAGGATTATTATCCATGGATTGAAGTCTAAAAATGGGTCCTCATGTTTTTTAAGTTGAGTTTCAAAGACCTCTTTAGTAGATAAAACCAATTTTTTAAGGTCATGAAGTTGTTTCTAGTGATCAAATTTCTCCCATTTCGCTTCGCCAAATAATTCACAAAATTCACGAAACGGCAAAAATAAATTGCGAAAAATAATGGAAAAAAACTTGAAATTTGAAGGTTTTCACTAACAGATTTATTAAGGGTTGAATTGAAAATATGAATTAAAATTTTCAATTTTTTTTATGGTCAAAACTGAAAAATTTGATGAGTTTTTAAAAAAAAGTTAAATTTGAATTTCAATTCAAATTTTCAATTCAACCCTTAATAAATCTGTTCCTTAGTCTTTCAGATATTTCATTTTTGATGCCATATTGGTGTCCAATCTTTCCTAAACTTTACATCAGTTCTACAGGTATGGGACCTGTTATCCAGAAGGCTCAGGGGTTTTCTGGATAATGGATCTTTCTGTAATTTGGATCTTCATACCTTAAGTCTACTAAAAAATCATGTAAACATTAAATAAAGCCAATAGGCTGGTTTTGCTTCCAATAAGGATTAATTATATCTTAGTTGGGATCAAGTACAAGTTACTGTTTTATTATTACAGAGAAAAGTAAAATAATTTTTAAAAAATGTGGGTTATTTGATTATAATGTAGTCTATGGGAGATGACCTTTCCGTAATTCTGATCTTTCTGGCTAAAGGATCCCATACCTGTACTAGAAAAGAAGTAAGTATTTTGGATTTTTAAATTAAAATATTTCACCTAAACAAATTATATTTAGATGTATATGTGAGTGCATCAATCCTCTGATGACTACAAATAAGGTTGTTTCCAAAGAGATAGAGTTCAAGGATTCAAAATAAATACAGGTATAGGATCCCTTATCAGGAAACCCGTTATCCAGAAATCTCCGAATTACGGAATGGCTGTCTCCCATAGACTCCATTTTATCCAAATAATCCAAATTTTTAAAAATTATTTCCTTTTTCGGTGTAATAATAAAACAGTAGCTTGTACTTGATCCCAACTAAGATATAATTAATCCTTATTGGAAGCAAAACCAGCCTATTGGGTTTATTTAATGTTTAAATTAATTTCTAGTAAACTTAAGGTAGGAAGACCCAAATTACGGAAAGATCCGTTATCTGGTAAACCTCAGGTCCCGAGCATTCTGGATAACAGGTCCCATACCTGTATAGTTAATATTTCTACATTTGCTATTGATTTGTATATTGATGGAATACTGATCACTCAGGCCAAGGAAAAAATGCGCCCGTTAAGTTTCACTGCCAGATTAGGAAATAATTTTTTTTTACTTATCCATTTTGGAACACATTTCTAAGTCAAATACATGTGAAAATTCGGTTTAGACTAAAGCTTTTCGTCTGACATCTTTATGTATTGTCTTTTACCATTTAAAAGAGAACAAGGCCATCCTTCCAGTATCACAAGT
The DNA here is from genome assembly GCF_017654675.1 of Xenopus laevis. Taxonomy (NCBI): domain Eukaryota; kingdom Metazoa; phylum Chordata; class Amphibia; order Anura; family Pipidae; genus Xenopus; species Xenopus laevis. The sequence goes on along the minus strand of NC_054382.1, from coordinate 131,358,174 downwards.
AAATCTCAGGGGGTTTTCAGGTGGCATCTCACACAGTTTTGGATTCTTTTCCTTCCAGTGTCGGACTAGGACACTAGGAGCCCACGAAAAAAACTTGGACCAGGGGCCCACTCTTAGTACTATTTTTCTTCCTCTCCTCGCTCAACCTCTATTCCCCTAGTCTCTTTTCTTTACATACTATAATCTATTATTCCATCTATTTAGCCTTTTTGTTCTCATAGAAATAGAGAACGGCCATGAAATAGGCCAAATGTCTTGAAGCAGGAGGGCCCACTGTCACCTGGGCCCACCGTGAGTTTTCCTGGTATCCTGTAGGGCCAGTCCAACACTGAGGGGCAGATTTATCAAGGATCAAATTGAAAATTCTAATTTTTAAATTCAAGTTTCAAATTTATTTTAGTGTAATTCAACTAGGGAATAGTCCAAATTAAATTTGAGTTTAAAAAAATCATGTACTGTCCCTTTAAGTATTTCAATTAGATAAAACCTGCCGAATTGGTGTTATGCTTATGGAGGACCTCCTACAATCAATTTGGAGGCATTTGGCAGACTTTTGAATTTTTTTTTTTTTTTTTAAAGGGTTTTTTTGTTGAAAAAACTCGAAATTGAATTTGATTAGAATTAGATTTGAGTTTGGGGGTCAATCCTACTCCCCCAAATTTAAAATGAATTTTTTAATAAATTTCGATTGGTCATTTTATTTTCGAATTTCTAGTTTATGGAAGTTTATGTGAGTATTTATAAAAAAACATAAACTCTAAATTCGACCCTTGATAAATCTGTGCCTGAGTGTTGGCAAGGATGATAGCCCTCTCTTAAAGGAGAAGGAAAGCTACAGATACATTTAATTGCCAATAGATTAACCACAATAGTGCAAGCTAGAACACTATATTTATTCTGCAGAATTCTTTACCATACCTGAGTAAAAAGCTCTAGAAACTCTCTGTTTGTTTAAGATAGCAGCTGCAGTATTAGCTTGGTGTGACATCACTTCCTGCCTGAGACTCTCTCTGCTCACTCATAGCTCTGGGCTCAGATTACAGCAGGGAGGAGGGGAGAAGAAAACTGAGCATGCTCAAGCCCTAGCCCTGGAGGTTTAAGCTGAAAACAGGAAGTCTGATACAGAAGCCCATGTGTACACAATAGAAGGAAAGAAATGTGCTGTTTCTTTTGACAGAGGACTCAGAGCAGCATTACTTTGAGGGTTTACTGGTGTATTTATATAGACCTTTCTGATAAAGCTTACTTAGTTTTAACCTTTCCTTCTCCTTTAAATCAGAGGAAGGTGAATATTAGAACACACTGAAGTTATAAAGTTATATAGTGATTCTGGAACAGCAGTTGCCACTCAAACCAAATATAAAGTTTTTTTTTTGGCGCCGGTGACAATTCCGATGCCGGGGACATGTAAATGGACACCCATTAACAAATGCGAATTTTGCAGGAAATTGGCAAATTTCACAGCAAAGCGAAATGGGACAAATTCGCCCATCTCTGTTCCCGATACCAATAAGAACAAATCAAATCAAAAACGTATATTTAAAACATGGATTTTAAAGCATTAAGAATGATACAGTATGAATGAACATGCAAGTTGTTGCCATTAATCTGCAAGTCAGATGCTGACAAATTACTGTATTTTCTCACAAACCATTTGTAATGATCAAACTTTTATACTTCAAATAAATCCAAGGGCCACAGGTTCATTCAAATAAAAGGGACAATGTCCCTATAGCCTTTGCCTAAAGGGGTGGTTCACCTTTAAGTTAACTTTTAGTATGTTATAAAATGGCTAATTATAAGCAACTTTTCAATTGGTCTTCATTATTTAGTTATTTTATAGTTTTTGAATTATTTACCTTCTTCTGCTGACTCTTTCCAACTTTCAAATGGGGGTCACTGACCCCATCTAAAAACGAATGCTCTGCAAGCCTACAAATGTATTGTTATTTTTTTTTTTTTTTGTAACTTAAAATTTTTATTATGGAATAAAGTAGACATACACAATCATGAGCCTTACAGCATAAAACAGCATATCGTAAGCAGAAATAAACAATTGCTATTTGCGTAAGGCCTCTTCGATAAAGAAGGTAGGTTAAACGGAAAAAAGTAAAGAAGAAAAGGAAGAAGAGACAGACGGGAGGGTAGGAGGGGGAGTAAGAAAAGAATATAGACTAAAGAAGAGGGAAGGAAAGAAGGGACAAAGGTACAAAATAAACAGCCGAGGTTAGTCAACTCCAACGTAGCTAATATCAGCAGGGTATGAGTAAGATTCCCGCATAGATCATGGCAATAATCAAAGACATTCTCGGGCAAACTACAAAACAAAAAGTCTCAGTGTGCCAGACCCTCGAGTACCCAAACAGTCCAGACCCTCAAATGTTGCTGTGATTTGTTCTGAAGGAAAGCAATCCTCTCTTCAAAGAGGCGATTATGGTTTACCCGGGTAATTACTTCAGCCAAAGACGGGGGATCTAAAGCTTTCCATTTGGCTGCTATAGCCAATCTGGTTGCTGTCAAGATCTGATTGACTAAGGTCTGGGACTGTCTGGGCAGCCGAGGAAATGGCTTCCCTAAAAGAAACGTTAAAACATCTTTAGGTAAGGTTAGGTTAGTGAGTCTGGTTAGTAATTTCTCAATATCATCCCACAAGTGCTGTAGTTTAGTGCAAGACCAAAAAGTATGGATTAAAGTCCCAACTTCACCACATTGCCTCCAACAAAGGTCCGAATGGTCTGGAAAGAGCGCGTGAAGCTTATCAGGTGTATGATACCATCTCATGAGGATTTTGTATAAGTTCTCTTTTTGTCTAGTACATGTGACCATTCTCTGGGCGTTGGACCAAATTGCGGACCAGTCTTCCGCGGTCAATTGTAATTGCAAGCTCCCCTCCCATTTAAGCATATATGGATGTCTGAAGGGAACATCTGGTGGGACTTCTATCAGCATTTTGTAGAGTCTGGAAATTAGACCTTTTTGCGGTAGGCCTGGCCTAGCTAGAAGTTCAAAAGGTAGAGGATCCGAGGACTCGGCCTGTCGTATGTAAGGAAGCAGAAAATGTCTCAGTTGGAAATATTCGAACAATCGTAGCTTGACCAATGGGGCTTTCTGGGAAATTTCGTCGAAGGTAAGGATCGAATTGGTGGGAGACAAAAGGTCCTTAATCGTATATAAGGCAGTTTTCTGCCATCGAGAGCTAAACTCCTGTAAAGTGCCTGGATAAAAGTCTGCATTGTTTAGGTAGATAGTATTCAACGAGTAAGTAGAGGTTAGACGGAGTCTATGTTTTAGAGAGTTCCATACACCTAGAGTGTGTTGAGTAGAGCGTAGGAAATTTGATACAGGGATTATCGGCTTATTGGCGGACCAAATATAAGAGTTGAGGTGGATCCCCGAGGTCTGATCATTTTCAATTTGTCCCCAAACAGTATGCGAGTCCCAGCGGGACCAAGCCAGTAGTTGTCTGAGATGGGATGCTTCATAATAACGTCGAAGTGAAGGGACACCAAGGCCTCCCTGTTTGAGTGGAGTCATTAGCGTATTTCTAGAGATCCTATGGCGCTTATTTCCCCAAATAAAATTGTGGAATAAGGCTTGGACTTCCTGGAGAGTTTTACGGGGTACTGAAATGGGAAGCGTTTCAAAAAGATATAAAAATTTAGGGAGAATGTTCATCTTTAAAGCTGCAATCCGTCCGAACCAAGAGATAGAATGAGTATCCCATTTTTGTAAGGTAGCTTTCGTTTGAGCAATAAGAGGTGCAAAGTTCTGAGAGAACAGTTGGTCATAGGAGGGAGTGAGTTTAGTACCCAGGTAGGTGATAAAGGTCGTTTTCCAATTATAATTAAATTTAGATTTCAAAGTTGCTAAAGTCGTTGGCGGTATGTGCACCGGTAAAGCTTCTGTTTTGCTCATATTGATTTTATGTCCAGAAAGACTGCCATAGAGCTCCAATATTTTGTGCAGAGAGGGCAAGGTTAATAAGGGATTAGTAACGGTTAATAACACGTCATCAGCAAACAAAGACAACTTATACTGTTCACAATTGACCTGTACCCCTGAGACATCAATGCTGTTCCTAAGGACTGCAGCTAAAGGTTCTATGCTAAGGGCATACAATAAGGGAGAGAGGGGGCATCCCTGCCTCGTACCATTGGAAATTGGGATGGGACTATGAGCTTGACCTGGGAGTTTGAGATAGGTGGAGGGAGTGCTATACAGACTATTAAGTGCTACTAGGTAAGGGCCTGACAAATTCAGGTGACGTAAAAGAGTGAACAGGAAAGGCCAACTTAGGCGGTCAAAGGCCTTTTCAGCGTCGAGACTAAGTAAAAGCATGGGTTGGTTCTGCCTATGAGCAATCTCCAAAAGATCTATGGTCCGTCTGGTATTGTCTCCCGCCTGATGGCCTTGAATGAAGCCTACCTGGTCGTTATGAATAAGACGTGGCATGATAGGGGCTAGACGGTTGGCAAGGATTTTGGAGAACAGCTTTAAGTCAGTATTTAGTAAAGCTATTGGCCTATAATTGGAGCATAAGGTTGCATCTTTACCTTCTTTAGGGATCAGAGCTAAGTAGGAAGTGAGGTCAGTATGTGGAATAGGGCTACCGGTAAGATATTCATTGAACAGTTTTGTAAGAAAAGGTGAGAAAATACGGAGAAAAGTCTTATAATACTCATAGGGAAATCCGTCAGGGCCAGGGGTTTTAGCGTTAGGCATTGTTTTAAGCGTAGATTCTATCTCCTCTGGGGTAATGGGCCTATTAAGGGCCTGTAAGTCTAAATCCGTGAATTTGGGCAGGTTAGCTTCTGTCAAAAAATCCATAATAGGGTCAGCATCTGGGGTGTTACCAGCAGGCAATTGTAGATCCAAATTATATAACTGGTGATAGTAGTCATGAAAGATCTGCCCTATCTGATCAGGATTGTAAGTCAGTTGACCTGTCAAAGTCTTTATGGCAGTTATCCTAGAGGAAACCTGTTGCTCCCTAAGCTTATTCGCCAGAAGTGTGTGTTGCTTGTCCCCTTTTTCATAATACCTCAATTTAGTCCACACTATAGCTTTTTCCACAGCTTTATATTTGGCTGCCTTAAGTTTATCTCTCACTTGCAAAATTTGGGTCAATACAGTGGCCGTGCTATGGGTATTATAAGATCTCTCCAATACGCGAAGTTGGGCTTGAAGGTCAGTAAAAGAGTTAGAGAATAGCTTCCTCTTTTGCGCAGTAAGAGCTATAAATCTACCTCTAATAGTAGCCTTATGAGCTTCCCATAAAATTGGCAGCGACTGTATTGAATCCACATTCAAGCGAAAGTATTCCTGCAGTGCTTCTTCAATTGTTGTAACCGCCTCAGCATCATGAAGTATTGTCGCGTTCAAACGCCAATGTGGTTCCCTACGTGGGAGTGTGGCCAGTTGCAATTGCAGAGTAATAGGGGAATGATCAGACCAAGTAATGGGGAGTATGTCAGTAGAATAGTGAAGCGCTAAGCAGGGATGCGAAATAAAGAAGTAGTCTATACGTGTATGAAGTTTGTGCGGGTTAGAATAGAATGTGAATTGTTTCTCAGTAGGATGATTGATCCTCCATGCGTCAAATAGAGAAAATTGTCGCAATAACTGTCTAAATTTTCTGGACATGTTGTGGGAAGGGTGGTTGGGCGCCTGTTGTGAGCGATCCATGATTTGGGAAAGAGACATATTAAAGTCACCTCCAATGATAAGGTAAGGGTGGAATGTGTCCAAGTGGCGTTGTAAGGTCCTGGAGAGGAAAGAACATTGCCGTCTGTTAGGGGAATATATATTAAGCAAGCTAATGGGAATTCCCGCATATGTAGCCATTAATAATAGATAGTGGCCATCAGGATCTTTGATGGTCTGAGTGACCGTAAGGGGGCAATCTTTATGGACAAGGATAGCTACTCCAGCCTTCTTTTGGGTACCTGAAGCATAATAGCTATGTGGGAAATATTTAGAAGAGAGTTTGTGAGGTTTGGAAGCATCGAAATGGGTTTCTTGTATAAAAGCTACTTCCGCCCCCGACAATCTCAGTTCCTTAAGAGTCAGATACCTTTTAGTTATACTGTTCAAACCTTTAACATTCAACGATATCAACTTAACCATTGTGGAGCATCCAAAGAGGGAGCATTAAACTGACACAGAGAGAAGCTTCTCCAGGGGAGGGGTTACTATGTCTCATAGATAACATTAACAGCAATTGCAACCCATCATAAACAATAATTTGCATGTCTAGACAGAGCATACCCCACGGGACATGAAGCGGATATCCAGATATTACATACACATTGCCGAACCATTCAAAACTGAGTGCAGAAAAATATAGGGAGTCAAATACCAAGGCTGGAAATAACATAGAAAAAAACAAGGTTAACTGGGTAAAAATTCCGGTTAGAAAACACACAGAAAGAATGCCAAAGTGGCCATAAAAAAGTCCGGATTGAAAAATTCCTGGCTCAATATACCAAGGCATATAGGAGCCAAAAAAAGAGCCAGCGGCTCTAGTGAGGGGGGGTAGAAAACTCGTGGAGTAACGCAAAGCCAGGCACCATCGCGCCGTCTGACCTGTAGCAATGAAAGAAATCAGTGGTTAAACATACCAAAAAGCAAAGTCATTCTTCACATATTGGAGGAGAAGGGCTGAGTGCAAGCGTGGGTTCCCGGGAAGACATAGGGGTCTTGTTCCATAAAGGAGTAAGCGATGGTTTAGCTGGAGATGGACGTGGAGAGGTGGCGCGACTTCTGGACTGAAGTCCCAACGCAGCCAGCAGCTTATTCCCTTTTGCCGGATTAAGGAGAGTGTGGCTTGTGCCACGATGATGGACAATCAACTTAAAGGGGAAGCCCCAGCGATAAGGAATCTTGTTTTCTCGCAGCTTCTGTGTAACTGGTTGAAGTTCCCGTCGTTTAGCCAAAGTGACTGGGGATAAGTCCGCAAATATCTGCAATTTATGGTTCTGAAATTCAACCGTCTGCATTGAACGTGTCGCAGAAGCTATCCGATCCTTGCCCTCATAATAATGAAATCGTGCAATAATATCACGTGGCGGTTTGTTGTCTGGGGGCCTGGAGGCCAATGAGCGATGGGCCCTATCGAGTGACCAAAGGGTTAAAGGTGCTTGAGGGCAGAGCATTCCGAACAGGTCCTGTAAATATTTCACAATCTCTGGGCCACTCACGGTTTCGGGGACTCCCCTAAACCGTAGATTCTGTCTTCTAGACCTGTTTTCCAAATCCTCACAGCTGTCCTTAAGATATGATAATTCATCCCGTAAGGAACAATTCTCCTCCTCCAAAAGGCCCAGTCTTTGAGCAATATCGTCAGTATATGACTCCAGTTTATCCGTTCGCTCACCCAGATCATTCAGATCCCTTTGAACCTCCCGAATAGCTGATGTAACCGCCCGAGAGACTGCCTGCGCAATGGTATCTTGCAGGGCCTCCTTAAGTTGCGCCAACTGTTGCGCCAATACTGGGGCAGTAACGGGTTGAAGGTGGTCTGGGAGGGGATCGAGAGACTGACCTGCGTGGTGCGGCTGCGGACTGTCAGGGTCCGGCGGCAGCGATGAGGGAGAAGCGCTGGAAGAATCACCGCCGTGGTGCGCATCAACTCCTGCGGCGCCATCTTGTTTGCCAGCATGTCGGCGCTGCATCAGCGGCCGTTGCAGGAACGGGGACATAGTAGCGGCTTGATCTTTAGGTTTTTTCTTGCCCATCGTGCATGCCAGGATATCACCGATGTTAATAGAGCCGACCTTATGTTGCAGAATAGGCTGATTGCTAAAGTTCAGGCTTGTGAGGTCAGGTAAGGCACGGAGCTCCTAGGCAGTGCGTGTGTCCTCCATCAAGGTTGGCCACGCCCCCCGTATTGTTATTTTTTATTACTCCTCTTTCTCTTCAGGCCTCTCCTATTCATACTCCAGTCTCTTATTCAAAACAATACATGGTTGCTAGGGGAATTTGGACCCTAGCAAACTGCAAACTGGAGAGCTTCTGAATAAAAAGCAAAATAACTCAAAAGCCACAAATAATAAAAAATCTTAGGATTCAAATTTTTATTATTTTATTGTGGCTTTTTCTGCACGCGAAAAAATTGTGAAAATGTATTGATAAATAGAGGGGAAAAAAATCTGTGCGGATTTGTCATCGTTTTCAGAAAATAGTGAGAACTAGGGATGGGAGAATAAATTCAACAGGCGTGAATTTGGGGGGAAATTCTGCTGACGTCAAAAAATTTTGGACACATGTCGGAAAAGTCGCTCTCGTCAAAATGGCCATGCGTCAACATTATTCGGATGCCCATTGAATTTAATGCTGGCGTCAAAATTGACACAAGCATTTCACAAATTTCACGGGAAATTCTCTAATTTCTGGCGAAGCCAAACAGGACAAATTCGCCCATCACTAGTGAGAACGTTTCAAATTTTGACAAATAACCCCTTGATCTCCAAAACAAATAAATGAAGAGAAGAGATCAGATGATGTACATGCATACTGGACAGGTGCATACTTTAAGGGGCAGATTTATCAAGGGTCGAATTGAAATACTTTGAATTCGAATATTGAATTTGAACTTTTTTCATCGAATTTCGGTATTCTGCGGTGGAACGATTTTATTGTACGATCGAACGATTTACTTCAACTTCAAAAACTTAGAAAAATGATGTAGAAGGTCCCCATAGGCTAACATAGCACTTCTGCAGGTTTAATTTAGCGAAGTATTGAAGTCGAAGTTTTTTTTAAAGAGACAGTACTTCGACAGTACTTCGATTATCGAATGGTCGAATATTCAAACTCGAATTTGAAGTAAATTCAAAGTTGTAGTATCCTATTCGATGGTCAAAGTATCCAAAAAATTACTTCAAATTTTTTTACTTCGAAAATTTCCTCGAATTCACTTTGACCCTTGATAAATCTGCCCCTAATTGTGATAAAGAAAACACAAAGCCTGTCAATTCATAACTAACCTGGTTACAGTTGATCCAATAACTGAGATTTATCTGCCGGCAGCCAGTGAATACCATTCCCCTAGTCAAGTATTATATAAATGTATTAATAATAATTGTAGTCCTATCAGCTCTTGGTCAGTAACATTGTTATAGCTAGGGACGGGCAAATTTGACCCGTTTTGTTTCGCCAAAAATTTGCTGCTGGCGAAATGTCGCCAATGGTCATTAAAGTCTATGGGCATCAAAAAAAATTAGTTGCGTTGAATTTTTTTTTTAACACAAGTCTTTTTTTTTTTGTCGCCCAACGCCATTCAAGTTATGGGTGTCAATTTCACGGTGAAACAAGGCGAAAAAATTCGCCTATCCCTAGTTATAGCTGAAGAGATACATAGAACAGCTTTGGAAATGTAACAGATGATAATGGCGGAGATGTGGAAGGTTGTAAGAGTCATATAATAATGGGTTGAAAATACCGATGAGTATTTCACAGTGTCTTAACAATTACAATAATGTATTTTAGTTTTGAAGCTCAACCAACTTTTTGACGTTTGTAAACATTCCGCTTGGCTGATCACTGTTCTCCCGTTGAATCTGTGATTCATGAAACAGCCTGCAATTTCTTAAACAGCACTTAAACGCATCCTTTAATTTTGCTTCATTTAGCACTTTATTATCTCGTCTGACAGAAATTAGAATATACTTAAAACATTTACGATTCATCCATTGGCAAATGACTGCGGTATTTTGCCAGCGCCGTTCGGATCTGATTGCATTCATCTTCGGAATTGACTAAAACATTGCCAAATAAATTGCTAATCATATCACATATGCACTTCAAAGGAGGCAAGGACACCTGGTCTACTGCAAAACGTTGCTATTTCCACCATTATGTTTGGATTCGAAATCAAAATTGTTGACTTTGTCATTTTCCAGAAAAGGCTTTTGGGTTTTAGTTACTGTGTATGGAAAGTTTAAGGTAAACTTTTAAACCAGTAAATGTAATATAAATGGCTCTTTTATCAGAACACCTGATAAATAATCTGCACTAAAGTGGTTGGGCACTTATTATTGGATTTAAATGGATGTTAAATCTTTATATTCAAGGATACCACATAGTTTGGGTTTACAAGCCATCACTGAGATATTGAAAGATTCACGACAATACATGGATAATTTCATTCTCTATACTTTCTTGGTTTAAAAGTTTTTGTTAACACATACTTTTTTCTTTTTTTTTACCTCCAGAGATGGGGAATGCTATTGGGGCCTCATTTGCCCCCTCCTATGCCAACCTTTATATGGGCTGGTGGGAGTAGTCCCTCGTCTATGGATGTGATAAACCCTTTTGGGAGCACATTATTTGGTATGGTCGTTACATTGACGACCCTTTATTTATATGGGGTGGAATACCGGAAAAAGTTGGCAGGACAGTTATGGTTAATATGGTAAATGAATTAATACTAAATATTGTGTATTCTGTGGACTGTGGATATAATGTTCTAAAGAAGGCACAAGCAATTCATCATCTCCCAAATAAATCTTAGTTGGAGCCATTATTATACACAGTGTATTCTCTATTCTGGCACATTCCCAGGAACTGTCTTGATGTTCCCTGTTCAGTTCCCTTGGCACAGATCTATCCACTCCTCAGACTGTCACACACACTCACCCCATGTTTTGTTTATTCCACTGACACCCACCACTACCTGTAATTCACACCCATAGGGTGTGCAGAAATGACAAGTAGTATGCTATTTGCAATAAAAATGTCATAAAATAGTTCATTTGTAGTGATGGGCGAATTTGCGTCGTTTCGCCGGAAAATTTGCGAATTTCCCACAAAATTCGCGAAACGGCGAGAAATTCGCGAAACGGCGCCGGTGGCCGTTTTTGACGCCGGCGAATTTATTCGCTGGCGGCGAATCGCGCAAATTCGCGGAAAATTCGCACCTGGCGAATAAATTTGCCCATCACTATTCATTTGAATTTATGTTATGATTCAAAGAATGTCACGCTGAATGGTCGGCCCCCACACATTTTCAGCTCACCAAATGTGGCCCTCCTTGAAAAAAGTTTGGACACCCCTGCAGAATTCAGTCCTATTCCTCCAAATGCCTTACACATAACGGCAGAAAAAAAAGAAATGAATAAATTAGAAGTATAATTATAAAGGATGCAGGGATCGGGGTCATGAGAAACAGAGCAAAGAAAAACCTGATGTTTTTATGTATGCAAAATGCACACTGTATAAAACTGCCTTGTGAGGGGTCAGCAAGATGTAGCGTAAGGTAACCCAAAACCCAGAACAAACACAAAGTTCCTGGTCTAGGCTCAAGCATCTGCCTATAACAACCCTCTTCTCCTCCACTCTGTTGCCATCATGTCTTAAAGTGAGAGAACCAAGGAAAGAGTTCTGGGAATACAAGGGAACTGTAATGTATACAGGAAGAACGGGGAACAGGAAGCATAGTCGAGGCCAAGGTCAACCAAGGTCAGGTCAAAGTCAACATTAAACAGGCAGTGCAGTACGGAATCAGGAGTCATAGATGTAGTTGAGGTCACAGGCCGGAGTCAAAACCAACAGTAACGCAGAACAGAATCAGGATCCGAAAGGACGGTCAGGAACAGGCAAAGATCAGGACAGGCAGCAAAGTAATGAAGGTCAGGGACAGTCAAAGTCAGAGAACAGACGTGACTGACTGGAAGCGCACACAGGAACTACATAAATAGACCTACGTTGGGAATGGAGAATTGTGTGTGGCGCATTTAAGTATTTAAATTTCATGCCACTCATGGTGACATCAAACAGGAAGCTGCGCACATCAAGGAGGTGGTGGTCCCACATGCGACACAGAAGGCATCCCACTATCTCCCAGGTATTATTACACAAGTATCAATGGTCATGCAATAGGGACACTTGAGCTACAACCTTACTAGTTGGCAGATTCCCCCCCTCCCCCATTAACTAGGTCAATGAGAGTGGTTAGAACTGCCAATCATGCCATGTTTGCTGGAATCTCCACCAAAAACAAATATACACAAAAACAATTTCCATCATATGTGGTGTGTTGAAGCCACTCTGCTGCCTCAGTTGAGGTTTGAGTCAGTAGGAAAATGTATCTTAGAATTACAGCTGGGACATATCTTGATTGAATTGTCTCAACACAACCAATCTTTATTGCCATCACAGACCAGTTCACTGATTTTTTTTCAGCCTGTAAATATGGTAGATTTTAGGGTGCTCACTGGAGCACTGGATTCGATCACTTCTGCCACGTTCCTTGAGTGTTGACACCTGTTCTATATCTTTCCTGTTTTTATGAACTTGATGTTGCTGCCTGGCCCAGCCTTAATTTGTTTTGTGCCATCTTCTATCCCAAACCCAGCCACATCTGAGCATAAGAACTCTCTTGTCCACCTCAGGTCCTAAATAGCCTTGAAGTAAGTATCGCTTAGTGATCTTATTAATGCAATGCTTGGAGTCTTGGAGACACATCTATCAAAGGTCAAATTTTAGAGTTATGTGATTTTTTTCTTTCTTTTTTATTCTAATAAATTCCATTAGAATAAAAATGTATTTTATTCTAATAAATTCCAATTCGAATGGTAAATTATTTATGAAAAAATTTGAATGTCTAAAATTTGAACAAATAGTCCCGACCTGAAAACTTGAATCTCGAGACAAAAAACTCAAATTCTGAGAGCCAATTTCTTTTTTTTTTGATGCGCAACATGGGCATAATTTTCACATAATCTTGGCAAAAAATTTTACTCATCACTACTATTAACATGTTCAAATAGTTCAAGGGACCTCTACCATTGATTTCTACATGAACTCGACAGGTTTTAGTTCGAATTCGAATTTTTGATGTGTCTGATTGTAATAAATCTCATATTCGAATACGAATTCTACCCCTTAATTTTGAATGTCTCAACCAGGGGAAATGCATGTTAGGATGGGAAAGTTGCTGATGCTATGGGAGTATGTGCGAGAAATCTCTTAGAGAAAACTTATTTTTGGAAATTAAAATCTCCTCTAATGGTATATGAAAACAAATTATACCAAATGTGATTATTCATGAAGATTTTTTTAGACGTTTTAGATATATATATATTTAGATATGTAACATATTAGAAAATATATTGGAAACATTTCCTTCCTTCCAAAACAAGAAATTCCTAGTGTTTGTATTGTAGTTTCCATTCCGCCAACCATCAACCAAGTACCAATTTCTAAATGACATTATGGATTTGATAGAATGGGGTCACAGTAATAACATTCTATCAAGAACAACCAGGTCAAGCAGACATATCAAGTCCGTTTTACTGCAACACTAACATTCCTCTCCGTCTCCCAAATGCTATCATTCAAGGCAGTAAATCCCCATGACAGAATGATTACAGTTTCACGGAGATGATAAAACACTATTTGCATATATTATATCCCTAAAGCAAGAGGTAATTATATAATGAGCAGCCATAATGCATTATTGGGTATTAATTCCCACTTTGATAGAAATGCCATAGGCATGAAGTCTTGAAGCTTAAACTAAACGATGTTTTAATTCGACTGCCTCAATAAAACAATGACTTACAGTTGACTGATTATAGCTGTTGTGAGGAACTGTATTTTAGATGGAATAGACACATTTTATTATTCTTAAAGGGGAAGTAGGTCCATTTATAAAGAGGATTTTTTTTAACCTTAACTGTTTCCAGTCATTGTCATTGGTTCTATGTCACTGGCAAAGGAGTAAATTTTTTTATATATCCACCCAATGTGTCTATAAACCAATGGATGTGCAATAATTAATGCATCATTTTCATGTTTTGGTGTTGCTGCTCCTTTACACTGTATTGGAGAGCTGAATTTCAGTCCAGTGCCACTGTAAGTACTGGGCCTCCGCTTGCCCATCCTCCTCACTAAATCTGGTGGTGGAGCTGGGGGGCCACTCCCCTAAAACTGCTGCCCCAGGAATGGGAACGCTGGTACCTATATGGTTGTTAGTATGGGATTCCCAGAGGGGCTGTCATGTCACCTTTTTAAATTATATTTTCTTAAATTTGCAAAACAACATAATGAGCATTTTCATAGCAGTGGTGGGCAGTTTCCAATCAGGGGCACAGAGGAGAGATATTGGGCTTTAAGTGACCCAAAGAGAACCCACATTTTTGGATTATATGGTTTCCCCCCAAATTTACATTATATGATTTACATGACAGGAGTATCCCCATTAGCCTAATTCATACGTTTCCACTCACAACATTCCACATTGCACCCACATATTCTCAGACCAGACGTTGAACGTTGATTATGGTTACTGGTTCCTGCCTGAATACTTAGAAACACATGTTGTAGCCTTTGATTAAGTGTCTCTTGGACATGAAATCCATAAGGCTTGAGAGATGATGATATAAATAAAGATCTGCTTTGTAATACATTTTGCTGGCATATTTGTGGATCCTTTGAGTGACCAACACCAACTTTTTCCAACACATATAGTAGACCATGTTTTAGTAAACCAGACTGCGTAAGCTACAACAATATGGTCAAAACCTTGGAACAGTTCAATCTGGTTCTTCAAGCGTGTATCCTGCTTGCGTTGGACAATGTCAAGCCATCGGTTCATGAACCCACCTCCCTTTTCATCGCTGGTCACCTGTTTACTTTAGCAATGCCATTAATAAAGACAGGGTTTTTGGAATGGAAAGGCCAAAGCTTTATTACAAAATAAAAGTTGATTGTTAAAACAACCAGAACCATTTATACAGCAGATACTTTACATTTTAACTGTATGTCAAAACTGTAGCATGAACACTCAGGAATTCTTGCAAACCTATCACACCTGCATAGCCAGCCACCCTCATCAGATACCTCAGTTATAAGCACTGCGTATCTTGACAGCTCTATATAAATAAATGATGATGATGATGATGTTGAGTTAGACATACTTTATTTGACACCCCTATCAGCCATCTTGTCACCTGGACCTGGGACCTCCTTTGAAGCATCCCTCCAGGAATCTGTGACAAGATAAAGGCGTAAAATTAAGAACAAATAAGGAGAAAACACAAGACTGGGAAGCTACTGTCCTGGAGCTAGGAAGAGGTCACCTCTTGTCTTCCTGCTCTGAAGCCTGTCTACTCCTTGCAATACCATCTAATCTTCAGTTTCCATGCACCCAGCAAAGCTTCTTCTCTAGAATTAAGAGTACTAACAAATTATCATGCAGGCTTGCGTAGCCAGCATTAAAGGAACAATTTAAGAAGGGTAAAGAAAACATGGAGGTGCTTGGTGATAAATTCTTAAACTTTTTTTTATGAAAGTGCCAGTACTACTTAACATGTTTCTGGCTGTCAGAGTCGCTTAAAAATATCATTAGTTAAATATATATACAGTATATAGAAAATGATCTTTTTTTCTTTCTTTACAGAGAAGAACAAAAAGATCCATCAGCATTACACTTTCTATTAAGGTGTTGAAGAGAGCGAGTTTTTTATTCCCCAGAGCATGCATATGAAACATTGCAATGTTGCCGTCTCTAACTGAGCTTTTCATCATGTTAAAAAGAGTTCTTCCATATTTAACGTCTTGCTGAATATCAAACACTGCCTATAATAAGGAAAATGAGATAAGACATTCAAATACTACCGAAGAAAAAGTAAGATTGAACAAGTGCAGAATACCTAGATAAAAGCCTGAACATGAGACAATTAAAGTATGTAGACGTCAGACTTTTGGTACAGAAGAGAGATAGAAAGAATATCTATCATGTAACTAGTAATTCAGTATTGAATGATTTATGGTTGACTCTTCAACAATATGTCCCATTTATGACCATTTCGTTGTGACTTTTCTTCTGTGTGGGACATTGAGCAAATAGTCTCAGGCCTCCCCATTTTGGAGTGTAATGGCACTGCGCCAAATATACTCATTAGTTATGGGCGAATCTGTCCCGTTTCGCTGCAAAATTCACAAAATGGCGAAAAAATTCTTAAAACCCCGGAAAATACACAAAACACATTGAAGCAAATTTTGATGCAGGCAACAATTTTAATAAGCGTGACTATTTTGTCCAAATGCATTAAAGTCAATGGGTGCCCAAATAATTTTGACACGCGGAAATTTTTATGTGCACGCCAATTTTCACGCGCGCCAAATATATTTTGTTATGGCAGATTATTTTCCCCGGCAAATTTTTGCTGCAGTTTTGCAAATGTGTTCGTAGGTGGCGAAACGTGGAAATTCACAGCAAATCCATGACTGGCGAATTTATGCGCTAATAATGTCACAGTTATCCCCAGGCCACTGCCTCTAAGTAAGTGCTCCAAAAGGCATGAAAAGTATCAGGCTCTTTTCTTTTTGTCCTAATAAATTATTTTGTATTTTTAACTACAGGTATGGGATCCATTATCTGGAATCCTGTTATCCAGAAAGCTCAGAATCACGGAAAGGCCATCTCCCATAGATTCCATTTCATCCAAATAATCCAAATTTTTAAAAACAATTTCATGTTTATTTGTACAGCCTATTGGGTTTATTTAATGTTTACATGATTTTCTAGTAGACTTAATGTGTCAAGATCCAAAATACAGAAAGATCCATTGTCCTGAAACCCCCAAGTCCTGAACTTTCTGGAAAACAGGTCCCATACCTGTACCAGTGTAGTTCTTGGGAATCTCACAGCACATTTTTGCTTTTTCAGCTGACTAAGAAGTAGGCTGTGGCATGGCGGATAGAGAGAAGCTTATATATACAGTATATATATATATATTTCCATTTGTGAACACTGGGCACAATTGCCACAGGCCACTAATCCATAGCAGCCAAATCAGAGATTTGCTTTCACAGTTTTACCTCCAGAAAAATATTTAAAGCTAGTTACTGTTTGGTTGTATTGCGTTACTGCACTGGCCCAACCTTCTCCATGTGTTATATATTTCCAACAAGCCCCTACTCTTCAGATAATTCAGTTCGCTTTGGGGAATGAACCAAAAGCAGGAAAACTTCAAAGTCTGTCTCTGATTCAATGGGAAAATAATATATTATAAGATGCAATTAATACAACGTAAAATATAGTCATTTCATTTATTCTGTTGTTTGACCTTGTTGTAAAATGTAAGGAATACGCTCTTTGGTTACGCGGGTTTTACTTATTGACTCAACGTTCGATTTTTTTCTTAGCCAGCCCAATTACCCCATGACTTTTAATTGTTGGTGGTTGGCACACTAATAACTGGAGCTATAGGTCCATTAACTCAGAGGTAGCAATGGGTGAATCAGCTGAAAACTGGTAAAAAAAAATTGTCAAAAACATTGTCGTCAATGCACAGTTTTATTCAAACCAATCGTCATTTTTCAAACCAGGGATAAGCGAATTTGACACGTTTAGTTTCGCCAATAATTCCCCGCCGGCGAAATGACGCAGACGGACATTAAAGTCTATGGTCGGCAAAATTTTTTTGACTATGGCCGTCATTTTTGCGGCGAAACAAGGCGAAAAAATTCGTCCATCCCTATCATTTTTTACTGTACATTAGAGTCTATGGGCATTTTTTCACGGTGAAACATGGCAAAATATTATGCTCATCCCTATTAGAATAAGGAGACCCTGATCATTTGGCAACATGCTCATGTTGAGGGTTGATACACATATATATATATATACAGACAAGATAAAGGAAAATAATGTAAGGGTATTGTGGAGAACAAGTTGTTTCAATATTATTATAAAGTCAATATTGAACAGGGGTAGAAATATCTTGTTTAATTAAATCTTCCCCCACATTCACTCGAGCAACATCTTACAAGCGACTGCATTCACCCACTATCATTAAGGATCTAACCAGATTGTAATTATGTTTATTCCCATGTAATTTTGGAAGCCTTTAATAGCTCGGCTTTTAAATTACTTTTAAAAAGAAATATTGTGTAAATTTTGCTGTAAAAATGCAAAGCGAATGAAGTCATTTTTAAGATTGGTTGGGTGGAATTTAGTGTTTAATTGCAATGGGTCAGTGTTCTGCTGAAAAATCCGCTGTGAAATTACCAACACTGCTAAATTAGGGAAGTCTTCTCGACACCGTCAGGGTATGTACAATGCAGCTGCACCCTTACTGTATCATTCTATTCTGCCAGCATAGCAGTTACTGGGGTGCACAGCTGAACTGTATATTACATAACGCCAGGCATAATATTACAGGTATGGGATTTGTTATCAAGCTTTGAAATACAGAAGGCCATCTCCCATAAACTCCATTTTTAATAATCCAAATAATCCAATTGTTTAAAGGAGAACTAACCCCTAAAAATGTGACTAAAAACGCCAAATGTTACATATTGAACTAATTGCACGAGGCTTGTCAATAGCAGCAATGATCCAAGTCTTCAAACTTGTCACAGGGGGTCACCATCTTGGAAAGTGTCTGTGACACTCACATGCTCAGTGGGCTCTGATTGGCTGTTGAGAAACTAAGTTTAGGGCTCGTCACTAATTATCCAGCAGAAAATGATCTTCCCTGGCTGTAATATAAGCTGATGCTACAGGTTTGCTGATTATTCAATTCTGATGCTAATTGCACTGGTTTCTGTGCTGCCATGTAGTAATTATGTGTATTAATTACTAATCAGCCTTATATTGTGACATTTCTATTCTATGTGTACTGTATATTGTGAGTGGCTCCCTAAGCTCAGTAAGTGACAGCAGCACAGAGCATGTGAATCAGCAGAAAAGAAGATGGGGAGCTACTGGGGCATCTTTGGAGACACAGATCTTTTCTGCTAAAGGGCTGTGGTTGCCTTGGGCTGGTACAGAAAACATCATGTACAACATTTCTACCTACTTCTTTAGTTAGGCTTTCTCCTAACTTTCGTTTAGAGATGATTTCCTTTTTCTGTGTAATAATAAAACAGTAGCTTGTACTTGATCCCAACTAAGATATAATTAATCCTTATTGGAAGCAAAACCAGCCTATTGGGTTTATTTAATGTTTAATACTTTTTAGTAGAATTAAAGGATTGGTTACCTTTACTTAACTTTTAGTATAATATAGAAAGGCCAGTTATAAGCAGTTTTTCAATTGGCTTTTGATTTATTTACAGTTTCTGAAGTATTTGCCTTCTTCTTCTGAGCTTTCAAATGGAGGTCACTGACTCGGTAAGGCTACACATTTATTGTTATTGCTGCTTTTTAATACTCATCTTTTTATCCAGACCTCTCCTATTCATAATCCCAGGGTAGGTTAATTTGGACCCTAGCAATCAAATTGCTGAATTTGCAAAAGAGCTGCTGAAACCCCCAGGTCCTGAGCATTCTGGAGAACAGGTCTCATACCTGTAATAGGCTCATTCTGCCACATGTTCATTCCATCCTGCTGAGTAAAGTAGAAAAAGAGGTGATCAGCTACACCTTTCCTGTACTTTCTGGAAAAACAATTAAATTCCTCACAGCTGCAATGCATATTTCAGTTCACCTGGACTAACAGTTACATAAAGTATGGACCAAAGCAGTATTGTGCCATGAGAAGCAGCTATAGAAGCACAGCACCTAATTGTGAGGGGGTATTGCTTGTATTTGCCATTTATTGAATGGCTTTTTAGCTATCACATTATATATCAATGATTCTTCCATATTTTATTTGAAAAAAAAAAAAATCCATACATGGACATATTATTATATGATATCATTCTAAACAGAAAGGCTTATTTATTGGTATATGTGTACAGGTGAGAGAAGGGGTTTAGTCTGGGCTACATACAGATTTCACACTTTGTCGTACTGTGTCCAGACACTATTTTTTTAGTGCTAATTCCTACCTCTAGGTGGTGATAGAGTGCAGTACATTGCTTCTGATTAGCTATAGCCATTGCACTCTATCACCGTCTAGAGGCAGGAAAAAAAATCCCAAGGGCTTCATCTCTACAGTATGTGCATCGTCCCTCTTGGCCAGAGAAAAACTGAACAGAGTAGGTCGATCCAAAGTGAAGAACAAAGGGTATAAAGGCTCCTGACTAGGAAAGAACTAGGCTATTTAATGTGAGTTTAGCCCAGAATTATAGCGTGAGTTAGGAGTACTAGGTAGAAAGGCAAGTTCATGAGTAGATGTCCCTCCAGGCATTTTCTCCCATGTATTGGGTGTCTGGTAGAGATAGGCGAATTTGACCCATTTCGTTTTGCCAAAAATTTGCTGCCGGCAAAATGACGCTGACACCCATTACAGTCTATGGCTGTAACAGTCTATGGCCCATTTCTTGAGTTCTTGCTGCATAGTATCTATGGTGTGGCGAATATTAATTGAATATATTCCTGCATGTTTTTTTGGTAATTTAATTCCCAGGTAGGTTATGTAGGATTGCGCCATCTTAAAGGGAGAATCGGTATTCTATTGTTTTTTCCCCGTTCTCCAAGTTCCAGTGCATCAGATTTATTTAGATTGATTAGGAAGCCTGCAAACATGCTAAATGTCTGGATGGTCTCTAATATCGTGGGCATTTCCGTTTGGGGATGGTTGATAAATAATAAAATATCATCAGCAAAAGCTTTGATCTTATGTCTAGTATGTCCGAGGGGGATGCCTTCAAATGTTTTGTTTAAGAGAAAGTGTTTTATAAGAGGATCTAGGGCAATATTAAATAATAAAGGCGAGAGTGGGCATCCCTGTCTAGTCCCTTGTTGAATTTCCAATATATCTGAGCTATAGACCCTGAGGAAAGATTGGGGTGAATTGTATAAAGCTTTAAAAAGGTTGAGCATATGTATTCCAAAATGTTGAAATTTTATGAGTCTTCTTATGTGTGTATGTGAGAGTCTTCTTATGTATGTCTGCATCTAAATTTATTAACATTCCTTGCCTTCTCTTTTCCAGGTTACAGTGATAAATTGTGGCTATGGCTTTTCTAATAGCTTGGACCGGATGTCTATTCTGGAGGAAGCCCATCTGATTTGAGGTAAGTATAGAGGGGAGAATTCTTTGTAGTCTGTTGGCCATTATTTTTGTCACAATTTTTAAGTCCTGATTTAATAGTAATATCGGTCTATATAAAGATGGTTCTGTGGGTTCTTTACCCTCTTTATGTATTAGAATGATTCTGGCATCGGTTACTTTATCCCTTAATTGGTTGCCTTGTAAAATCTCGTTATATACGGACGTTAGCAATGGTGTTGTTTCCGGAAGTAATAGTTTGTAAAATTCTACCCCTAAACTATCTGGGCCGGGGGATTTCAATTTTACAATAATCATTGAGACTTCTGTTTCTGTTATAGCTGCATCCAGGATTTCCCTATCTTGAACTGTGAGTTTGTTCAAGTGAGCTTCTTGAATAAATCTGAGACCAGTCTGGAGTTTGTTGGTAAAGTGTTTTGAAATGAGCTGTCATCGTTGTGGCTATATCTAATGTATCACGCGCCAATCCCGTGGGTGTTTTAAGTTTTTGGATAAATGTGTTGGCCCGTTGTCTTTTAACTATGTTTGCTAATAATTTCCCTGATATATTTCCCAGCAATAAAACCTGTTTGTTGTATGACTCAGTTTGTGTTGCATTTGCTTTGTCAAAAAAGTATTAAAAAGAGTCTTTGTTTCTGTGCAATTTTTTTTTTGCTGTTAATGAGTTAGTGAGTTTAAATATTTTATATGAGTGGGTAATAGTGATGGGCAAATTTGCGTAAACGGCGAATCGTTTTTGACGCCGGCATCCGTTTTTTCGACGCCGGCGCCTGTTTTTGATGCCAGCATCCGTTTTTCTTGGGCGTTTCGAGAATTTTTCGCGGAACGGTGTATCCTTTTTGACGCCGGCGTCCGTTATTGAAAAAGAGTGAGTCTATGACCCTCATATTGCAATTCTTGTGTTTTCCTGTATGCTTTTGTCAGCAAAATTGAGTATACGAAAAATCACTTGTCTTCGTCGAGTTGTGGAGTCTTTTAAAGGGGGGGGGCATCCTGTGATATCATTCAATCTGAAATGGTGGCAGTGAGAGAGGCATTTGGAGAGCTCAGGGCAGCCTGTCCATCAGAAAGTCTTCCAATTCTTTGCCTTTAATTGTTTCCTGGACTCCTATAAGTCTCAGGTTGTTCCTCCTGCTGCGGGTTTCAAGAGCCTCAACTTTGTCTGCTAGAATAGAGATTTCTTTTTGTTGAGTATCAATAATGATTTCGGCTTTGTCAAGGTCGTCCTCTAAAGATGATATACGGTTCTCCGCTTCTGTGAGTGGTTGGTTACTTGTTGTAAAACCTCTGTTATTGATTCTTTTATGGAGGCTAATTTCTGATCAAGCAGGGGACCAAGGATGTGCACCAAATCTTCCGCTGTGGATACTTGGATGTCTCCCTGGGAATGTTGTGGTTCTGGTTCTGCCTCTGTTTGTTGTTGTTCTGTTAATTTTTTAAGTTCTTTTAGTTTGGCTCTGTTTATTCTTTGTGGCATATTTGTAGTAGACCCCAGATATTTTTCCATATCAGAAGGTGGGGTAACAGAACAGATAAGTTGTATATTTCCAAATGTACTTCCCCCTCTCTCTGTATATAATCTGCCTTGAACTCTGTCCCAGTTATGAACAGAATATGTGGCCCAGATTGCTTGTAAAGCGAACTCTCGGGTGTGTGGCTTAAAGTCTTTACATGTTCTCTGCTGTGCGGAAAGGAACTGTCAATTTTTCATTTGGCAATTTATGTGTTCTAACCCGCCAATGATTTGCTCCCAAAACAATAATTATGGTATTTTGGCTGGGGCAATAGCCTTTCTGGTACTGAATGTGCAGATATTGCGTGGTTTGGATTGTCGCTGTTATAAATACACTGGTTTATAGATGCACCTTAATATTCACTTTACATCCACTGGGAAATGTATCAGGCATTAATTTCCTTTGGTAGAGAAAGCGTTAATGGTATATGCGTTGGCCTTTCCCCTTTCGGGTATTTGATCGGCCACCCAGATGGTCAGAGTGTACAAGGTATAAGGTTATGTTCTGGCCAAATACCGACTCTGAATGATTTAGTCAGATATATTCCTTTTGTCCAGCGTGTGTTTCTGTTTAATGCCCAGTTGGTCCGCAAAGGAGGCCTGGGTAATGGCTTCTCTAATGGAGAGGCTGTTTGAGTGATTGAACAGTTTGGCCTATTGTAAGCATGTGCCTTGCGATGGAGCCGCAGTTTTCCCCTTATTGTCGCCCTCCCATGACCGGACCGGACTTACAGTTTTGCAGATTCAAGAAACTTTACAGCTTCTAACCACGGTAAGCTGACCTTCCAGAAATGCTGCGCAGTTGAGTTTGCAGGTCCGGGTCCATGAGGTGATTGTGGCTCCAGGGTCTTCTAGGGTTGCAGGTTGAGGGGGAGCCGATTTGTGATTTTGTACTTCTCCCCTTGGTTTATCCAGTGTCGCTTAACTTTTTAGAAGCTTTCAGTTTGGTTTGAGCCGATTTTCAGCCTATGTGGAATATGAGCGACATGGAGCTCTAGTAAAAAGCGGCCATCTCTTGGGTCCGTCCCCCGGAAGTCACTAAGAGCCATTTATAAGGATATTATTTACAGGATATTCATGGCTTTTGTATAATATATAAAGATATATATATATATATATATATATATATATATATATATAAATATATATATATATATATAATTATTAAAATGCTCTCATAAAGCACTGCGTATCTTGACAGTGCTATATAAATAAATGATGATAATGATGATGATGATGATGATGATGATGTGAAATTCTTATAGAACCAATTGCAATAGTATTACATTGTGTAAAGAGGACTAACCTTGAGAAAGCCTCAGTTATGCTTTCTGCCTTCCCATCCCGTGATGAATTTATGTGAAACAGTAAATACTTGTAGCACAATTTCAATCTGTTTTATAGCGGTTTCTTTTGTACTTTATTGCCCAAAGACATTGGTTACCAATGTATTTATATTGTATTAGCACCTCGGAACAATCAAGCATATCATCCACTTATTAGACGGTAACTCTTAAATACCGATTCATTCAAAGAAAACAGATAAATCTGGATAATATTTTTGTAAGAGGCACAAGGTTTTTTTTTTTTTTTTTCCATGGGTGTCAGTCTCCGATACAAGAGAAATATTTCTCTTAATGGATGAACAAGCAGCCGGAGCCTTTATGTTAATGTGACTTTCAGGAGAAGTTAAAACACAAAATAAGGACAATTACTACATATCACTTGTTTCTTCCAACCAAGAACTTACTGGGTGCTTTTTAGCCCTCATGTTTCATCAGCAAAATAATCTTTTTTATACTCTTTGTAACATAAAAAGCCAGATTGTAAAATGTCATTTCTTAGTCTAATGTGAAATTCGGAGCAGAAACAAAGTAAGTGAAGAATCCCCGAGGCTTTTCTTGATATCGTTACCATTTCAAAGCGTTCATGGGACATCTTGGCATTCCACGAAATGCGACACTAAGAATATAACTGTGACTAATGATACTCTGCATTATGTGCATAAAAGGGGGGAAATATATTTTCTAGAACAGTGGACTGGACAGTACTAGAGGTTTGCCATAAAAATATACATAATAATACATCACCTTCCTAAAATTCCTTGCGTTTTGCAGAGAGAAAAATAACCATAGACTCTAACGCAGAGGTCCCCAACATTTTTTTTTTTGCCCATGAGCCACATTTAAGTGTAAAGTGTAAGGACGGTTATTAATCAAAATTCCGATTTTTCTGATTATTTAATTTAAAAAAGCTTTATTTAATTGAATCAGGGAAAACTCCATAAAATTGAGCAAAACCCCGAATGGTATGATTTTTTGATTTTTTGATTTTTTTTCCAGAATTAATTGATTTTTTTTGTCTTTTTCCTGAAAAGTTCAAATTTTTCAGATTTTTGCCCAAAATAGTCGGATTTTCGGTAGGGATGCACCAAATCCAGGATTCGGTTCGGGATTTGCCAGGATCTTTCAGCAGGATTTGGCCGAATCCTTCTGCCTGTCCGAACCAAATCCGAATCCTAATTTGCATATGCAAATTAGGGGCTGGGAGGGAAATTGCGTGACTTTTTGTCACAAAACAAGGAAGTAAAAAAGAATGCAAATTAGGATTCGGATTCGGTTCGCCGAATCTTTCGCAAAGGATTCAGGGGTTCGACCGAATCCAAAATAGTGGATTCGGTGCATCCCTAATTTTCGGACTTATTCCAGTTCAGACCACAAAAACTTCCAAATAGGATATGGACCACTCCCACTGAATTATATACAACCTTTGCAGGTCTGAGATGGTGGATTTTCAGATTGGGACTTTTTGAAGCCTTGGGGTATAATAAATCCCCAAAAATTCGAATTTTTAGCATTCAGACTTTAATATATAATAAAGTGTTGGAGAGCAACAGAATCATGCAAAAAGTTGCTGGGGTGCTAATTATGGACTGTGACTATTGGTAGCCCCTATGTGAAATGGCAGCCTAAAGGAGGCTCTGTTTGGCAGAACAGACTTTTTTATGCAACTAAAATTTGGCTACAATCCAGAAATTTAAAAATAAGCTCCTGCTTTGAGGCCACTGAGAGCAACATCCAAGGAGTCGGAGATCAACATGTGGCTCACAAGCCACTGGTTGGGGATCGCTGCTCTAACGGATAGTTATAAAAATGTTGCACAGTTTAAAATATTGTCGCGCAAAAAAGCCCATTGACTTCAATGCATTTGATTAAATTTTTGCCGTTTTGAAAATTTTGAAACGGATGAGATTCGCAACAAAATATTTTAAGTGGTTAATCTGCATATTGGTGCTCTCCTCATTCATATCTAAATTATGATCCAAATTATGAAAAGATCCATTATCCGGAAAGCCTAGGTCCCGAGCATTCTGGTTAATAGGTTTGATACCTGTATTCATGAGATATCTCTATTATTGGAGGGTTAAATGTTACCGCATGAAGCACCACAGTACAATAATGATCTGTTTATGGAGGAAGTTTGCGAATTAACAGTGAAATTCGTGAACGACAAAAAAATTGCGAAACGTGAATTTCGACACCGGCGACAATATGACGCGCGTTAAAGTCAATGGCCACTGTTAATTGTCGCTGGTGTCGGAAATGAAAATTTAGCGAATTTATTCACTGGCATTTAAATGTGGAAAGTCGCAGCGAATTTGCGCCTGGCGAACACATTTGCCCATCACTATTCATTACGTTGAATTTATAATCACAGTCTGATCCTGAAAGTACAGGGGGGAAAACAATGAAGGCTGCAGTGCCACATCCAGTAACATGATTGATAGTTGACAATATCTTTGCTATTCTGCACAAAATGTGTTTCTTTCGTTGAAGGAGTGACCCTTCCAAATGACCTGTGATAACAAATCAGCATTGGGATTTGGCAGATAAATAGGACTGTGACAAATAACCCTCACCTGCTTGTCAGGAGAAAGGACGGGACTCAGTAGTCCCATGATGAATAGAGCTGTTGTTACTGCATGTTTTATATTAGGAGCTGTCGCTGAGCCAACAAAGTCCTGATTGAGAGAGAAGAAAATAGAACATGAGGAGTGAAGCAGATAAATAGTCTGAAATCAGTATTTTTCCCACCTAAATAATGACCACTGTTTCAATACAGACTATAGTTATGTTTAGGCTAATAATGACCCTCATGACTTACTGTAGAAGAATGTGCTTACATGTAGGGATGTAGCGAACTGCTGATTTGGTGTTCGCGAACGCCGTTCGCGAACACCGGCAAAAAATGCGAACGTTCGCGGACAGTTCGCGAACTTCGAACACCCGCTAAAATCGTTCGATTCGAACGATTGAAGGATTTTAATCATTCGATCGAAGGATTTTCATTCGAATCGAACGATCGAAGCCATTCGATCGAATGCTTTTCATTCGATCGAATGCTTACAATCGTTCGAACGAATGGAAATCGTTCGATTTTTAGCGGTCGAAGGAATTCGAATGGTCGAATGGTCGAACGACTTGTATTCGAATCGAACGCGAACTCAAAATGCGAACGTTCCCAAACGTTCGCGAACATTCGGTGGACGCGAACGGTCGAAGTTCGCGCGAACTAGTTCGCAGCAGAACAGTTCGCTACATCCCTACTTACATGTCAGAACTATTAAAGGAGAACTAAACCCTAAAAATTTAAATGGCTAAAAATGCCATATTTTCTATAGTGCACTTATTGCATAAGGCTAAAGTTTGAGCTTGTCAATAGCAGCAATGATCCAGGACTTCAAACTTGTCACAGGGGGTCACCATCTTGGAAAGTGTCTGTGACACTCACATGCTCAGTGGGCTCTGATTGGCTGTTGAGAAGCTAAGCTTAGGGCTCGTCACTAATTATCCAGCAGAAAATGAGCTTCCCTGGCTGTAATATAAGCTGATGCTACAGGTTTGCTGAATATTCAATTCTGATGCTAATTGGACTGGTTTCTGTGCTGCCATGTAGTAATTATGTGTATTAATTACTAATCAGCCTTATATTGTGACATTTCTATTCTATGTGTACTGTATATTGTGAGTGGGTCCCTAAGCTCAGTAAGTGACAGCAGCACAGAGCATGTGCAGTGAATCAGCAGAAAAGAAGATGGGGAGCTACTGGGGCATCTTTGGAGACACAGATCTTTACTGCTAAAGGGCTGTGGTTGCCTTGGGCTGGTACAGAAGCACAAAACATCATGTACAACATTCTACCTACTTCTTTAGTAATGCTTTAGTTCTCCTTTAAAGATGCACCTTTACATATACTTGCAGCTGTGCCACAAAATTGACTCTTAAGCAAATGTAGGGAACCTTAGAATTCAGCGACGTTACTCAGGGAGTTCCCACTATAAATTTAACACTTTTAAGGTAAATGATTCCCCCAAAATTAATATTTAAGCAAAATGTAGTTTATATCATGTTTAATGGCATATTAAAGAATCTTACCAAGCTGGAATACTGGTGTTGGACCTGTTATCCAGAAAGCTCGGGACCTGGGTTTCCCGCGTAACAGATCTGTCCAGAATTTGGATCTTCATACCTTAAGTCTACTATAAAATCATATAAACATGAAATAAACCCAATAGGCTGGTTTTGCTTCCAGTAAGGATTAATTATATCTTAGTTGGGATCAAGTACAAGCTCCTGTTTTATTATTACACCGAAAAAGGAAATCATTTTTAAAAATTTGGATTATTTGATTATAATGGAGACTATGGGAGACGGCCTTTCTGTAATTCGGAACTTTCTGGATAATGAGTTTCTGGATATCGGATCCCATACCTGTACTTGCAATACCCTCTTTACCTCTGTATACAAATGCAGCCCCACTATACCAATAGGAATTCGTTTATAGTGAATCATCCTGGAGTCTTTATTTTTTCTTATTTTGTATTAATAAAGTATTTGTATTGCTAGGGACGAAATCCTAACATGTGTGACTCTTAGGAGGTTATTTATTGAGCTCAGAATATCCAAACCTCGAATAATTCACAGTTTTCAGAGCAAAAAAAACTAATTTTTCCATATTTATTAAAGTCCAATGGTCTAAAAACTCTGAATCCAAAACCCCGTCATCTTAAAGCTCTCGAGGTCCTGTATAAGTCAATGGGGAAGGTCCCAGTGTCTGTGCTGATGTCCGTACCGATATCCGATGATTTCGGGGTTTTGTCGCAAAAAACTCAGAAAACTCTGAAAAAATCATAGTTTTTGCTGAAAACTCCGAACAATTCAGAGTTTTCAGGGAAAGCTCAGAAGTTTTCAGACTTTTGCATGATCCTATTTTTTCTGGCCTTTTTCTTCAAAAATAAGGTCCATTCGGGAATTCGGAGTTGCTTGAGTTGGATAATAGAAATACTGAGATAAATTCAGACCTTGATAAATAACCCCCATAGTCTCCAGGATCTTTTATAGCTCTATTGGTGCATTTACATTACTATGGGAGTACGTCAGTTGTTGGATAAGAAGATAAGAAACACACGCTTACTAAATAAATACAAAATGACAGAGAAAATCAATGTGATTCACTGGTCCCTTAAAATGTTGACTGCGGCAGAAAAACAGCTTTGTCAAGTTGAACTGCTGTATTCACCGATCAACAAGTGCAGGGACAGGGTCGTGACGAGTGCAGGGACGGGGTCGGGACAAGTGCAGGGACGGGGTCGGGACAAGAGCAGAACGGGTGTAAAAATGTGAAGGACAAATGTGACACAAGGAAAATGCAAAGTGATGGGAAAGAATTAAAAAAAAAAGAAGGTAAAGAACATGAGCATCGTATAAACTGAGTTTGGTTGTTGAACTACAAGAGAAATAATAAACATCTTTTAATGGCAAAGATATTTTCTTATTTATGAGAAAGTTTCACCTTTACATTTCCTCTTACACATTCAGATATTATAATGCACAGAGAATTTTGTCTAAAAACATCATTGTTTTTTAAAGGTCTAGTAAATAGGACTTTTGTGTTGAACATCTATTCTGCCTGTTGTCTTAAAGGAGTGGTTCACCTTTTAGTATGTTATACAATGACCACTTTTAAGCAAAATTTCCATTGGTCTTCATTCGTTTATTTCTTTATTTTTTAATAATTTTTCCTTTTTCTCATTCTTTCCTGTTTTCAAATGGGGGTCATTGACCCCATCTAAAAACAAATACTCTGTAAAGTTATGAATATACTATTATTGCTGCTTTTTATTACTCGTCTTTCAAATCAGGCCTTTCCTATTCATATTTCAGTCTCCTATTCAAATCAATGCATGGTTGCTAGGGTAATGTCGACCCTAGCAACTTAATTGCTTATATAGCAAATGTGGAGAGCTTTTGCATAAAAGGCTAAATAACTCAAAAACCGCAAATAATAAAAAATTAAAACCAATTGCAAATTGTCTCAGAATATCACTCTACATCGTACTCAATGGTGAACAACCCCTTTAATTTAAATATAAAGTAACGCATTTATTTTACATTTCTCCCCACCTGGGTTCTTTGGAGGGATTGTGGGAGAAGCTTATCATTTTTCAATATTACCCCCTTATAATAAACTCCTCCTTATCTGTAAACCTAGGACACATGGAAAGAAGGGACTTGTTAATAGAATGCAAACTTCCCAGACTCCAAAATGTGGAGGTATAGGATAAAAACAAGAAAATAAACATTTGTACCTTAAATTTTACTATAACTAGATGAACTTTTAACAGGCTTTTATATATACTCTTCTATATTGGAAAATCTAGGGTCATTTGGTAAGGATGATATTTGTAAAAATGTGAAATTGACAAGCTTTTATTCAGTTACCACAAATCTATTTCACTCATTTGTTTTGCACTTCATTTTTTGATAAAGTTATATTATCTGTACATGTTTTTAAATTACTCTAGGGTCTATAATATTTTTAAACTAAATGTGAAAATCTTTAGAAATATTATCCATCAGGCAACCCCTAATCTTTTGAGAGCTTAGTCTCAATTCCCTACCCCAGATACACAGCTATCTTGAAGGGGTTGGATGGTGTTTAGCAAGTGAGGGAATACAGGGATATGGGAGATAGCTCATAGTACAAGTTGATCCAGGGACTGGTCCCATTGCATCTTGGAGTCAGGAAGGAATTTTTTTCCCCTCTGAGACAAATTGGAGAGGCTTCAGATGGGTTTTTTTGCCTTCCACTGGACTTAAAAGGTTAAACTTGATGAACTTGTGTCTTTTTTCAACCTAACTTACTATGTTCATTGTTATACACACTTAGAAGGCCTTAGTCTCAGTATGTTTGGGATAATTGTGAGGCAACCAGAGCTCACAGAGGAAGAGATAAGGCAAATAAACAAATACCAGACATGCAGTATCAAACTGGGGTGTCTGGGGCCCATGGGGCTGCACACCCAGGCCCCCCCCAATCACAGGTACCCCGCCCCATGACCTTTCTTGCCCCAGTCGCACTGCCCTCCACCCAAACGCATGTACCTTTTTTCCCTTTACGGCCTTGACAAGAGGAGTACCCACAGTTCAAGCCGGGGATCGGTCCTGGGTTGGCAGGTCCCACCTTTTTTTTTCCCGCTGTCCAGCCCAGTCTAACCCTACATAAATTTCAAGCCAAGGACCCCAACACTACAATGTAGAACAGTAACTGCTATCTTTGTGGTTTGGCTTTTCTCTTAGATCTTTCAGGAATTTATTAAACACTTGTAGAAGCATGCGGGCGAATGCCATTGCAGCACTTAGTAGATAGGGATGTAGCGAACTGTTCGCCGGCGAACTAGTTCGCGCGAACTTCGACTGTTCGCGTCCGCCGCAAGTTCGCGAACGTCGCGGGACGTTCGCCAATAGGCGTTCGCGTCAAAATCGTTCGACCATTCGACCATTCGATCGCTAAAATCGAACGATTTTCGTTCGAATCGAACGATCGAAGCCATTGGATTGAATGAAATCATTCGATCGAATGGCTTCGATTGTTCGATTCGAACGAAAATCGTTCGATCGAACGATTAAAATCCTTCGATCGTTCGAATCGAACGATTTTCGGATGTTCGAAGTTCGCGAACTGTTCGCGAACTGTTCGCATTTTTTGCCGGTGTTCGCGAACGGCGTTCGCGAACACATACTCGGCAGTTCGCTACATCCCTATTAGTAGAGAGGTTATATAACCTGATGACGGAATTCTCCCTCCAACTCCACTCTGGCCGCGGACATGCAAATTCAGGAGCAACTTGATAGTGTGGAAGGCATCCTCAATTCAGGGGTAGGGGAAACCAAACTTGTATAAAATGATACATTTTTATTGCTCCATGTCACTGATGAAGTGACATTCAGTCACGAAACGCGCAAAGCTGGTTCCCCTGCCCGCTCATATGTATGTGTTTTAACATGGAGCAATAAAGATTTATCATTTTATAAAATTATGTTTCTTCAAATGAAAGCAAAATAGACTTGATACTCAAGTGCCAAAGTAGAACAAGGTCAGTGTTGACGTAGCAACATTTTTTTATATCAAAAAAGATATATGTCCCAAGGCCTTTTAGAGTAAAAACAAGTCATTTATTAATAATCACATTTAAAAAATCACATTTAAAAAAGTTTTCGGTACATACTAACCCCACATATCCCACCTTACGCGTTTCGCACCCTCTCGCGCTTAGTCATAGGTGTGTCTGACATAGATGTGTTGACGTAGATCTACAAATAAACCGGATTCCATAATAAAATGCACATGGCCAGAAAGTGCTAACCCCTGATTGGTTGCTATGGGTTGCTGGCCCTGGGAAAACTGATTGGCATTATTGTCCTCTACAAATGGCCAAAATAATATAATCTATAATATATTTTTCTCGTGAAGCACTTGCTTTTTTTTTTTGCAGTATGGATTATTTACTTTAGATAATTACAGTTTTTTGTGCATATATACATTTGAAATTTGATTTCCTAAAGACATCATGGGCATTACTATATTGTTGGGTTGTACACATGCAGACTATTAGCATTTTTCATACTCACCCACACCCAGAGTAAGGAAGCATAAAACATCTTAGTAATATAATGTTTTCTAATATATGTTGATCAGTGTGAACTAGATGCACCAATAAAGTCTGCTCCATCTGTACAGTGAGTGCATATTTCCTATATGTCTCTACAGATGGGCTGAATTCCATTTGCCCCAGGTTCTTCTTTCATTGGCCCAGGGAAATTTTAATTGTAAAAATAGCCATGGGGAAATTAGAAAACATCTTAAAGTTGGAGACCTTTTTGACTACAGGTTTGGGATCCGATATCCAGAAACCTGTTATCCAGAAAGATCTGAATTACAGAAAGGCCGTTATAATCAATCCAAAATGTTTAAAAATGATTCTACTGTGTAATAATAAAACAGTAACTTGTACTTGATCCCAACTAAGATATAATTAATCCTTATTGGAAGCAAAAACAGCCTATTGGGTTTATATAGGGGCAAATTCATCAATGGTCGAATTTCGAGGGGTTAAATCCCTCGAAATTCGACTGGGGAATAGAATCGAATAGGCAATTCGGGCGAATTTACGCGCTGGCGAATAGTCGAATTGGCGAATATTCGCCAGGCGAAAAGGCGCCCGATCGAATATTCGCTCGAAGGATTTTCGTTCGATTGAATGCCTTTTTATTCGATCAAAAACTTGGAAAACAAGTCTATGGGACTTTCCCATAGGCTTTTAAAGCAATTCGGTAGGTTTTAGGTGCCGAAGTAGGCAGTCGAAGTATTTTTAAAAGAGACAGTACTTTGATTATCGAATGGGCGAATATGCGCAGCGTTTTTGCGCTCGATCCAGTACTTCGACTATCGAATGGCGAATAGTCGCCGCGTTTTTGTGCTCGATCTATTCTAATCATTCTACTCAGGCGAATTTACGCCAATACGATAGTCGAGGAGCACAAAAAACCACTTGAAATTCGAAGTTTTTTAATTCGAATCCTTCACTCGAGCTTGATGAATCGGCCCCTTAATGTTTACATTAAATAAAAAGTTTGACATGATTTTCTATTAGACTTAAGGTATGAAGATCCAAATTATGGAAAGATCTCTTATCCAGAAAACCCCAGGTGCTGAGCATTCTGGACAACAGATCCCATACCTATACATTCCACCCTGGTTATTTCCAAGGAAAGAGATCATACACTAGCTCTGTTGCAAGATGAAAGCAAAATATGGAAACTTCCCCCTTGCAAAACATAGATATTATAATAGGTCTCACAACTCGCCATTGGGCAGCAAATGTATAATCCCTAATGACTGTTTGGAGACAATGGGGATATTAAATGCACTCTTATGTTATGCAAAGCTACAGAATATACAAACATTCACCCAGAATGGATCAAAGGAATCAATTAGCAACAGATGAAATTGTAAACATACATCCAAAGGTCTGTGCCGGGGATAATTAGTTTCCAATAAGAATCAGTCTCTAAGGAATTTGCTGGTACAATAATGCCGTACAATGCTTCCTTCTTGGCAGTTGCAAAAGCATGGAGCAGGTGAAGCCCTCAGGATAATATGGCAGCTTCATCCAGCTTTCTTTTAACTTTTTAACAAGCTTGTTTTCCAACGTCTCTTTCCAAATAAATGGATATTTTAAAAAGTAGATGTGTTCACACTTTCAACTCTGTATAATCTCCAAATTTGCCGCCGGTGCCGGTGTCAACTTTGATGGCAGCTCCCATTTTGATGCTGGCGAATTTTCGCAGGCATCAAAATCGCAGTATCGCAAATTTTTCGGCAGTTTTGCGAATTTCGCAGGAAATTTGCGAAATTCATGGCGAAAACCAAACAGGGGAAATTCCCACATCACTATTTATAAGATGCAATCATTCAGAGTGAATATGTTGAGTCAAATGATCAGGAAAACTCAATTTATTTTGTTCAGAAATAGGATTAAAAGCACTTGGTTATTTATCCCATAGTGTTGTATAAAGAGTTGAGTACAGATTGTATATGAGTCCAAACATTTTGGGGGATTAAAGTCTAACCTGGTTATCAGTCGCTACTTTGGACAGTACCAAAGATTAAAGGATGCCATGGAAAGAGACATCTTTTCCAGGTTTTTAGCCCAACCATTGTCTCTGTCTATAGATCAGTAGTTGGCAATGGATGAATAAACAAACTGGGTAGCTGTTCATTATTTCATTAAAAAACAATATACTGGCAAACAAGGTCGCAAATGCACCTGCAGAGTCAATTGCATGTACAATTATATTAAATTCATGTGCAACGTCCCTTGTTGACATCATTTCCCTGGAAATGCCTAGAAAGCTCTTTGGACAAAATGTCTAACATTGATTTTTGCCATTGATTGCATGAAAGCTACATAAGAAAAAACTACATTGTGTTAACATAAAGGATTTTAAAAGAATCTTAATTCAATACTTTACAACTGCTCTGGTCTGATGGAGAAATGAATCCCGTTGTTCATGGATCCTTCATTCCTGAAGTCAACATTCCAACAGCTCGCTGCTCCTGCTTGATGCCCCTAAATTATGAGTCTGGGAATTCATAATTATAACAAGCAGGCAGGAGCCATTTTGTGGACACTGTTATTAAGACAAGTCTTGTATCATCTCAGAATCTTGTTTGTGCACCAGAATGGGGGACCTGATGTCCATCCCCATGTCCTGGTTACACAATTAAATGGTGAAGAGATTGGGGGGAATGTGGGGAGAGCAGTGACATGTAGGAAGTGCTGAATGGAAAGTGAAAGTAATTGCCTAAGGCATAGAGGAGGGGCAGACAATATTTGATTGACAGCTGAGATTTTTAAATGAGTTTACAACAACTATGAATGCTTTATTTAAAAAAAAAAGAAATTGGATTTCATATTTAATTTGAAAAGGACTTTTATTATACAGCTCTTTATGTCTGGGTGACGGGTCCACTTTAAGGACATTTCAGGCTACTGCGGCCAGTAAAGGGCCCCTGGGAGGCTAGACTGACAGTTAGAGCAATATGGGCAGTAGGAGGAGCAAGAGAGCTGATAAAAGGATTGGGGGAGGAGATTTTCCATAAAAAGTGGGGGAGCATACAGATTCCCTCCTGCCCTCCCAGTGTGCCATAATTAAAAAAAAAAGAAAAGAATGTGTGGCGTAGTGGTGTTTAAGTTTAGTTGCAGCAGAGGAGCATGGTTGGCCTGCCCTAAGTGGCAGTCTGAAAGGATGGGGCAATCAGAGGTAAAATCTGAGGGTTAGACCTCGGCCCAGGGTCAAGTTAAAAGCCCCAGTGGGCGGGTAATTGACTAAGTGGTTGAGGTATAGGCTCATGCTGGAAAAATATGTTCATTTATGTTATGTGCCATTTACCAAGTTAGAGCTCCTTTATATCAGAGCACCACACATAAATAAAAAAGTAAATTTCCCAAATGTATTTAAATATTTACAAGATATGTTCAGGGCATTCAGTCAGACATTACTGTGAAATTCATTATACAAACAGATTATGTGACAGAATTTCTCTTAAAATAATCCAAAGAGAATAAAAACAATTGCACAATCACAGATTTTTATAATGTGAATTTCCTGCACATAGAACTTAAAGGGGCACATTTACAAAGCTCGAGTGAAGGATTTGAAGTAAAAAAACTTCGAATTTTAAAGTATTTTTTTTTGGGTACTTCGACCATTAAATAGGCTACTATGACCTTCGACTTCGATTTGAACGATTCGAAATAAAAACCGTTCGACTATTCGACCGTTCGATAGTCGAAGTACTGTCTCTTTAAAAAAAACTTTGACTACATACTTCGGCAGTTTAAACCTACCGAGGTACAATGTTAGCCTATGGGGACCTTCCCCATTACTTTTCCAAGCTTTTTTTGATCGAAGGAAAATCCTTCGATCGATCGATCGATTAAAACTCTTCGAATCGTTCGATCGTAGGATTTGCGGTAAATCCTTCGAATTCGATATTCAAATTCATAGGATTCTACTTTGAGGGTCGAATTCAAGGGTTTATTAACCCTCAATATTTGACCCTTAGTAAATGTGCCCCTTAGTGTCATAAAACACTTTTTCTATCTCTATAGGGTCACTTTCTCAGAGTCCCCCTAATAAATCCTTTACTTGCTGTTTTAAATAGCACTAAACCCCACCCCCCTGTTTTTTACCTATATAAAAATACCTTGCTCCTGGCTGCCGGCTGCTTCTTCATTCCTTGTTGTGCATGGTTTGATATCACTCCACGTAAACTTTGCATCCTGTGCCAACACACTTTATCACCCAGTGGAATCTTCTATTTGTTTTGTACTTTGAGCTTTCTCAAGAACGGGTTAACATTCTTGGGCAGATTTATTAAGGGTCAATTTGAAAATTCGAATTCAAATTTAAATTCTTTTTATGATTAAAACTGTCAAATTTGACTAGGGAATTATCCAGACCTGATTCAAGTTTTTTAAAAAAAAATGCTTCATTGTGGAGATTCAAGAAAAGGAGGAAATGTGTAACTTCTTCTTCAGGAAGCATCGCTCCAGCCACCTACTTACACTCTTCGTCCTGTATGACTTACACTGTTGATCCTACAGGTCTGTCAGCATCAATGCTCCATTGCCTCTGGAGGAGCTCCACTCTGCCACCAGATCTTTTAAGCAAGAGTGGACCCTGGGCAGTGTGTTCCACAAACAAGGTCCTGTGAAGGTATGGGTTGGGTGAAATGCTTTGTTCTTATCTCAGCGTTATGTACTGCAACATTTTTAGTTTGATGTTGGTCAAGGCTGGAAAATTTACCCCTCTCTAACCTATGCTATTTGTTGGTTGAATAAAGCTCTTTGCCCAGGTGTATTAGATGGAATCCAGCCAGTAGAGGGATCACCACACCAGGACCACCCACATTTTAGATCATGTGCTCACATTATCGCCATGTCAACAGGACCATCAACCTGGACAGCAGCTGGCCAGAGCCTCTGAGATAACAGATAATGTAATTTTGCCTCCATCTTCTCTGCATTTAGAGTTTTTAAGTCCTGTGTACCAAGTACATTTTTCTGGTTGAATCTTTAAGAGCAAAAAACTTGAATTTTCAAGATATATTATGCTTCAAAGCTGCAACAAATCTGAAAATACTCCACATAAAACCTGCCAGAGTCATGTAATGGCAATGACATATGTCCCTTTTACAATTGTAAGATGTTTTTTGCCTTCATGATCTTCAAGGGTTCTGGGCTGTTTGATTCTGGTTTTCGTTAGAAAATTGAGTTTCTCTGGAGACAATTTGAAAAAGTTGTACAATTCTAAGGGGCAAATTCATCAATGGTTGAATTTCGAGAGGTTAAATCCCTCGAAATTCGACTGGGGAATAGAATCGAATAGAATCGAATAGGCAATTCGGTCGAATTTACGCGCTGGCGAATAGTCGAATTGGCAAATATTCGCCAGGCGAATAGGCGCTTGATCGAATATTCGCTCGAAGGATTTTCATTCGATCGAATGTCTATTTATTCGATCAAAAACTCGGAAAACAAGCCTATGGGACTTTCCCATAGGCTTTTAAAGCAATTCGGTAGGCTTTAGGTGGTGAAGTAGGCAGTCAAAGTATTTTTAAAAGAGACAGTACTTCAACTATCGAATGTGCGAATAGTCGCAGCGTTTTTGCGCTCGATCCAGTACTTCGACTCTCGAATGGCGAATAGTCGCAGTGTTTTTGCGCTCGATTTATTCGAATCATTCTACTCAGGCGAATTTACGCCAATTCAATAGTCGAGGAGCAAAAAAAACACTCGAAATTCGAAGTTTTTTTACTTCGAACCCTTCACTCGAGCTTGGTGAATTGGCCCCATAATTGTCATATGATTTTGTAGAGTCTTTTCCAGCACGTACAGTTTTCATTCAGATTTTTTAGTTAATTAATTCTAAACTTGGTTAAGGGTTAAGTTTATTTTTAAAAGAATGAGAAACCCCCCCTAGAGTGTAGGGGATGAATTATTAAAAAAGATTCTCAATTGCACCAGTGCAGTTTCTCTATAGCAATCAATTACTGTTTTAAATTTACATTTACATTTTTTTAAATTTAGTAGACTAAGCAAATTAAATTTCCTTGGTTACTACCGCCAACTGTACTGGGGCTGTAATTCGACTGGACTGTAGCCTGTTGCTAAATGTCTGGCCCAGTAAAGGCCTGTGTTCAAAAATAAAAATTTAATGATGCAATTTACTAAACTTGTTAGGTACTGAGCTGCCTGGTCCATGTCAGTGTTTTGTCTGTTGTTCTGATTTTTAAGTCCTTCAGCTCATTTTCTGGGTTTGACTAATTGAATCTCAATATTGACTCTTCTTCCTGTGATAACTTAATTTTAAAATTTGGTCTAATTTTTTTTTTTTTAATAAAGTGAGAAAAAGTTGAGTTTTTGTAAATAATCCCCTTACTATGAATTGTGGCTAGCTGCTGTAGGAGACATGCACCTCATCAAAATCCTCTGTACACACACACGCTGCACACATTTCAGTCAAAGGTTGGTAACAAAAGAAACATTTTCAGCAAAAGACTACGAGTTCAGTTGTTGGCTAAGTTTCATTATAACCTTCCTTCTGGGTTCACGGCTACTTCACTGAGAGGTCAACAGATGTCATTATGAGCTTTCATTTCCAGTACTATTGCTAGGCAGAGATACTATTACGTACAAACTGATTGCAGCTCCACTTTTTTCATTCAGTGCTAGAAACTCTTACATTTTATTGTTGGAGAGCTGCCATTTTTAGTTGCTTAGAGCCATTCCATTCCAACTTGTTTATTCATTTATTTATGTTTTTATTGATAGAGGCTGCAGATTCTCTCCAGTGTTACTATATGGTTGTTATTTATCAAAGGTCTAATTTTAGAGTGATGTGAATTTTTTTTAACTTTTGTAAATTTGCAATTTGCAATTCAAATGATTAAAAAATTTGATTGTCTAAGATTTGATTGAATAGCCCGACCTGAAAACTCAAAACAAATTTGTATCAAATTCAAATAGATTTTTCCTCTGAAAAAACCTTGACTTGTCAAATTTTTTTTGACGCACATCAATTTTTTTTGTTGGGCAACATTTTTTTTCATTGTAGTCTACGGGGCATAATTTTCGCAAACTGAAACGTCGCAAAAATTTGTCTCGTCACTATATAGTTTAAGGGACCTCTGACATTGACTTCTAAATGAACTCAGCAGATTTCAGGTGGCAAATATTTGAATTAGAACTGTTTCCAGGGTCGAGGTGTGGTAAATCTCACATTCAAATTCGAGTTGGTGCTTTTAAATTTGAAATTGTTCAATAAAAAAGGATTGTAAATGAAAATGTATAAAAAATCTATTTTAGCACATTGGGTTTTCTTTTACCTTATTTCTGGCTATATAAAAAAAACAGCTAAAAATGGAAAAACATTCATATTTTTGTATAACTATGCCCACTGATTCACAATTACATTTTTCTAAGTAATACCCACAAATACCCACAGAAAGGAAGAGGCTGCTCTGATGTTCTTCTTAGAAAGGATGTGAGAAAGGTTTCTAATTTTATTCCTAAGCAGAAGAACATCAGCCTCTTTCTTTCTCCTGACAACTTCCTTGACTACTTGCTGGTCAGACTGGTGGGAAACTGACCAGCAGGTGGTGCTGTTGTAATAAAATTCATTCATATTAACAATACATGTATCTCTTATTATCTTGGAATAAATAATGAATGCACATGGAAAAAGTTCTTAGAATAGCCCCTTCATCTAGTTTCCATTCAATTATTTTAAAGGTTTACTTATCCTTTAAGTACTTTATGGCATTAATGAGCTTTCATATGATCAATAGATATTTCAATAGATTTTATATTTATGTAATCCAGCAATTTCCAAGAATATTATTGACTACAGGAGAATAGTTGTGATATATTTGTGATTAAATGGAAAAAATTAAAAAAAAAGGTAAATAGATATATTATTTTCAGTAAAGAGTGAGCAGCATTTCCCATAAAAAATGTTTTTTCCATCAGGGGTTATTTTAAAGAGACATTTTGTCACATGTAACCTCCTGGCTTCTACAGGGGTTGCTAGGCATCATATAAAGTGGATGGATGATCACAATGAACATTCAGAGATTAATTAATGCAAATGTTGTAAATGTAAATTTTGAAACAAAAAAACAATTTAGAAATTTGAATTCAAATTCGAATGTGAGGACAGTGAGGTTGGGAAATGCACTAAGCAATGTTTATAATCACATAATTTACAGGATTTGTATGTATATATATAATGTTAAGGAGCCGCAGCGCTGTACAGTGCATAAAAGTAGTGATGGGCGAATTTGCGTCTCGTTTTTGACGCCGGCGCCCGTTTTTTTGACGCCGGCGCCCGTTTTTGATGCCGGCGCCCGTTTTTGCCGCAAATTTTCGCGGGCGTTTCGCAAATTTATTCACTGGCGGCGAATCGCGCAGATTCGCTGCAAATTCGCGCCTGGCGAATAAATTCGCCCATCACTACATAAAAGTACAATATATATAAGTATACATGGGGCAGACAAATCACATAATAAATATATACAGAATCATAGGACAAAGAGCTTAAGTGCTATGTGGTAAAACACATAGGGGCAAATTCACTAAAGTGTGAAGCGCCTAACGCTAGCGCAAATTCGCCAGCGTGACGTCTTTTCATTACTTCGCCGATTTACTAACCGGTGCTAGCGTAGATGCGCTAGCGAAATGGACCTACTCTAGCGCTACTTCACACCCTTAGGCAAGGCGAAGTTGCACTTTGACGAAGGGGCGTAACTACGTTAATTCACTAACTTGCGCATTTTACTGAACATTACCTCTTGCGCCAGACTTGCCTTCACCACCTCATACCAGGGGAAGTGCAATAGAGTAGATAGGGATTGCTTCAAAAATAGTTTTTTCTAAGTCCCAAAAAATGCTGGCGTCTTTTCCTTTGTTAAGGGTGATACCCTCCTTCCCCCCTACATTTCCTAACATATGGCACCAAAACTATACAGTGGGCACATGTATAGGGCAATATAACAACTCTATTTTATTTTATGAAGCTTTCCCAGGCTTGTGTAGTGTAATGTATTTACTGCTACACATACATCCATTGTACTTTAACTTTGTGCCGTATGCAAATTAGGCATCGCTAGCGTAACTGCACTTTCCTTGACGAATTAACGCTAGCGCAACTTCACTACCTTCCGCCTCCCTGAGCACAACTTTGGATTTTAGTGAATTATTGGCACCCTGGCGAAACTTCGCCCGGCGAAGTGCGGTCAAGTGTGCCGAAGCCTGCACTAGCACAACTCCACAGGTCAGTGAATTTGCCCCATAGTGGGAAGGAGGTCCCTGCCCCGTAGAGCTTACAGTCTAAGTGGATGGGAGGCTAACATACAGGCACAAATTGGAGATGAAAAAGTGCACAAGGTAAGGCATAGTCAGTAGGGACAGGACTAGACTAATGTTCTAGTGCTCCAAAAGGTAGGCTCTTCGTTTTTTCTTGATTTCTTGAACAGATTAAGAGAGGATTCCTTACTGAGGAATTCCGGGATGGAATTCCAGAGGTGAGGAGCAGCAAGATAGAAGGGTTTGAGATGAGAGGTGGCAGTGGATGTGGATGGTTTGAAGAGAAGGTGACTCTGAGAAGAGCAGAGAAGACGACCAGGAACATATAGTGAGACAAGAGAAGAAATGTAGTAAGGAGGAGAGGAGTGAAGGGCTTTGAATGTTAGTAGAAGGAGTTTATATGCTAGCATTTGCTTAACAGGCAGACACGCTAAGGATTTTAGTTGGGGTTGAGCAGGTTGCCTTTTAGGAGAGAGCAGAATGATCCTGGTCGCAGAGTTTAAGATTGATTGGAGAGGAGAGATATGAGAGTCAGGAAGACCAGTTAGGAGGAGCTTGTAATAGTCTAAACAGGCATGGATTAATGTTTTGGCTGTTGTTTGTGAAACAAGCGTATCTTAGCTATAT
Organism: Xenopus laevis; assembly: GCF_017654675.1. Lineage (NCBI taxonomy): Eukaryota > Metazoa > Chordata > Amphibia > Anura > Pipidae > Xenopus > Xenopus laevis. Next base: position 131,315,849 of record NC_054382.1, on the reverse strand, counting down.
TGAAGAGGAAGAAACAACAGGTTTGGCAGTATTATTAATATGATTAGAGAAGGAGCGGGACTGGTCAAAGATGACCCCTAAGCAGCGTGCTGAGTTAACGGGGTCAATAGTCATGCCATCAATAGTAATGGTGAAAGGAAGGATTTGTGGGTCTTGTGTAATGTATGGAGACATTGTGGCTCCTTTTAATCAGTATCATCAACACCATCAATCAGTAAGAAAACCATGGGTTTGGCTCATCCTCTACACTTTTCATTGTTGGAAAGTGACAGTGTCAACTTTTTGTGTAGACCTTAAACAAGTACAATATGTAGTTGAAGAAACTCAAGTAGACACCGGTGGTTCTTAAATAATGAACAGGAACTTGAATATAAAAATTTTACGATAATGATGCCTAGTAACCCTTTAAAGTGTTCATGCAGCTGATTGTGTAATATTTTAATAGAAGATGAGACAACAATGCTTCACAATCAGAACTTTACAATGCCATCACTCTTCACTCCTGTTGTTCTCCTGTCCACTGTCAATATATCCAACCACCATTCATTTTCATTTGTAAACTGAACCGGGGCCATCAGTGAACTGTTTAAGAACAGTGACGCAGTTTATATTTCATCTGGTTCTTTTACCTCCAATCTAAATGTAAATAGGGCAACAATTTGTAAAGTAGAACCTGTAATGACATGAACGCCTCTATTTTGAAACATGAATTGGCTTGCATATGAATTCATCTGAATACTAATGCAGTCACACTGATAAAAATGAAAACAAGGCTTTTATTCCAAGGCTTTAGAGTCTTGGAATATTATAAATTCTTTACGCAAACTAAATAGTGTATTACAATGTAGAATTTTTGTTCTCTGTTCCATTGCCTAAAAGGTCAAGAAGACATGTCTAACTAAAGACATGGAAGCAGTTTCTAAAGATTAAATATTACATTACTCACACAACTATCCTGTTCAGAAAACTGATTCAGCCAACTCATCCTTTTTATCTTCAAATTTAGAAGATCTAATATTACCTTTTCACAGCAATTTCCTTCATAGCTTTAGGATTACTTTCTGAAAATAGGCCTCATTTTTACATATAGGAATTGGGATCTGATTATTGAAAAGGCTTTGTAGTAATTTTTGGAATCAAGAACTGACTTGTTTAGCTAATGGTACAGTAAGTATAACAGCGTTGCTAATGGTTAAAGGATGGATAGGATGGATAGTTTACTTGTTGCAGTTAGTTTTTTTCATTTGTATTTCATGTATACCAAAAATGTAATACAGGTATAGATTTTATTATCTGGAATGCTTGGGACCTGAGGGCAGATTTACTGACCGGGAAAAGTCGCCAGCGTAAGTGACAGACGATTGAGAAAGATCTAAGTAGTGATGGGCGAATTTATTCTCCAGGCGCGAATTCGCTGCGAATTTGCGCGATTTGCCACCTGCGAATAAATTCGCGAAACGCCCGCGAAAATTTGCGACAAAAATTTGCCTGCGTCAAATTTTTTTCGAAAAAGCGGGCGCCCGCGCCGTTTCGCAAATTTTTCGCCTTTTCGCGAATTTTGTGCCAAATTCGTGAATTTTTCGGTGAAGCCAAACGGCGCAAATTCGCCCATCACTAGATCTAAGTACTTTATTGCACTTCACCTGGTCTAAGGTGGTGAAGGAAACTCGGGCAAAAGAGGTAACGTTCAGTAAAATCCGCATTTTAGTGAATTTGTTGAGTAACGACCGTTCGCCATGGCGAAAAGTCACCTGGCGATAGAGTACGATAGAGTGCGAATCACCACTAGTGCCGGTCTCTTTTGCTAGCGAATTGGCACCAGCACCTGTTGGTAATTTGGCAATGTCCCTGCGGGTGGCAACACTAGTGAATCGTCGCTAGCGTTAGCCACTTCGCACCTTAGTAAATATGCCCCTGGAGTTTATAGATAATGGATCTTTCCATAATTTGAAATATATAGAAACACTAAGCGACAATGATCTAAATTTAACACTAACGGGCACATTCAGCAGTACAAATATACAGTTTCTAGATTTAGAACTGTTTCATGAAAAAGGTGAAGTACAAACTACAGTATATCGAAAAAAATGTGCAGGAAATTCGTTATTGCATGCAGGCTCATGTCACCCAAGACATGTATTTCAAGGGGTACCAATAGGACAATTCTGTAGACTTAGAAGAAATTGCAGCACAGAAGCAGAATTTTTAAATAAAGCCTGCAATCTAAGAGATCAATTTTTACAAAGAGGTTATCAAATGCAGGAACTAGAAAGAGCATTTAAAACAGCTATATTAAAAACCAGAGAGGACTTGCTAAAAACGAAAAACTCAAATAGACATCAAAAAATGGACAAACCATTATTTATTACTTCATACAGCAGACAATTCATCCAGATAAAACAAATAATTAATAAACATATACCAATGCTTTACAATGATAGCAAACTGAGAGAGGTATTAATACAAGGATATAACTTTGTAAGTAGAAAAGCGCCAACACTGGGACATATTCTATCCCCAAGTGAATTTAAAAGAAAAGAAAAGAAAAGCAACTGGTTAGAAGTAAAAGGCACATATTGCTGTGGAGCATCCAGATGTGTAACATGTATACAGATGCACAAGTCTAAAACATTTATAAACTCAAACACACAAAAAGAATATAATATTAATTGTTATATTAATTGCAACACAAGTTATGTTGTGTATCTGTTAACATGTACACACTGTGGCATCCAATATGTAGGATGCACTGCCCGCCCTTTAAAAAATAGAATGCGAGAACACATAAATCAAATAGGGGCAGAAAGTAGTGCTACCACAGTATCTAGGCATTTCTCCCAATGTGACCAAGGAAATGTTTCCTACTTACAAATCCAAGGTATAGATAAGGTGAGAAATCGAAGCAGAGGGGGAAATAAACAAAAAAAGCTTTTGGAACTAGAGGTAAAATGGATCTTTTTACTGGATACACGGGAACCCAAAGGGCTAAACATAAGATGGGATGTAAGCTGTCACACATAAATATAAAATGAAAAGAAAAAGAGAAGGAAAATAGAACAATATATTAGAAAGAAAGTTACAATCATAAACCCAAAAAAAGGGGATAAAAACGATTTTCTAAGAAACGAAAAAGAAATGACAACGCAAAACAATAGCCCCCCATTCCAACAAGAGTTTCAGAACTACTAAACATTGTCAGAATTTATAAACCTAAAGTTACATAAAAGAGTAAAACAAAAATTAAAACAAGAAAAGTCATTTTATTGAAATCATTTAATCTTTAAAGAAGAAAAAATATGGAAATGAAACATTAAAATACAATGATGGTAAAGTTGAGAAAAATATAAATAAATATAGACTTCAGAGATTATATAGAAAATAACTTATAGGAATGTAATGTAAACGAAAATGAAATCTTTAGAACACAACAAACAGCTTTGAAAGAGTTAAGAAATTTTAAGGAGGAAATACGTCTTCAATGACGAAAGCTTCCAATGCCTTTTTAAACCATGTGTATGTAATTGTTATTTAATGCCTATGATTACGTGTGGCAACACACGAAACGCGTTAGGATATATGTTTGTGCAATAAAGAAATAAGTTTTTACCGCTACCTGGAGTCCTGTGGAGTGCGTGCCAAGCAGTTGTCTTTTTACTTTGATGTCTCCCCCATGCTGAGGGTTCGGGGCGCAGCACCCGGACCACCGAACAGGAGCGGTGAGTGACCCACAGTTTTATCACATTGGAATATTTTAAGCGGAGGGCCCGGGGCAAGTGCACCCGAGCCAATTTGAAACAGCGGTGAGCGCATTTGCATTGAATGATATAATATACCGCTACATAGAAAGAGTTTCCAACTTGTGAAATTAAAGTGTGGCGGGTGGTTTGAGCGCTTCTGCCTTTCTTCTCTAAAAGTTTCCATAATTTGGATCACCATTCCTTAAGCCTGCTAAACATCATTTAAAGGACAAGTAAGCCTTTGAAATAAGTGAATGTACAATTGATGGGGATGCTAAGACCTGTTTTGAATGTACATTCATTATTTATTTTTCTTTAATTCCAAGATATTAAGGGATACATGTACTGTTAATAGGGATGGATTTTGTTACAACAGCACCACCTGGTGTTCTTCTGCTTAGGAATAACATCGTTCTCACATTTTTCCTAAGCAGAAGAACATCAGAGCAGCCTCTTTCTTTCTCCTGACAACTTCCTTGACTACTTGGTGGTCAGACTGGTGGGAAACTGACCAGCAGGTGGCGCTGTTGTAACAAAATTAATTTTTCACCCATTGGAGACTTTGGGTGTCTTTTTAGCCATCGAAACCTGGCAGAAAATCTCACTCAGCAATTATTCTCACCCTTGGGGCACAACCCTACAGTTAGGTTTAATCTTATTGTCCATTACATAATTCTACAATTCACACTTTTTGTGGCTAATAATAATAAAATAAAGTCAACTCTGAAAAATATATCCCTTTCCTGTAGCTTTAGTAATTCATGCCTCTACCCTTGCTGAATATATAATATTTATTTGAATACTGTATGAAGTACCAAAAAATGCAGTCCAGAAGTATCATAAGTGTGTGACCAGAAGAATCAACAGTATTAATTCATCTGTATGATCATTTCCAAAATAAACAGGATAAACCTTCACCAATTTATTTCTGCAAACAAAGATGTGAAGGAAGCGCAAAAAAAACCTACTAACTCTAGTGACCATTATCCAATATTACCTGTTTTCTTTGAAGAGAAGGACACTGGGAAGGAAAATATTTCAGGAAGCAACTCCTATTTGTGTTTTTTATGGTTTTTACACTTTTATTAAAGCAATAAAATGTACAATTCTTGGTAACAAGAAAAAATACATATGTGGTATGGAACCTTTTATCCAGAATGCTTGGGACATGGGGTATTCCGAATAACAAATCTTTCTGCAATTTGGATCTTTGGATCCTTAAGTCTACTAGAAAATCATGTAAACTTTAAATAAAGCCAATAGGCTGGGTCTGCTTCCAATAAGCATTAATTATATCTTAGTTTGGATCAAGTACAAGCTACTGTTTTATTGTTACAGAGAAAAAGGAATAATTGTAAAAGAATGTGGATTATTTGGATAAAATGGAGTCTATGGAAGACGGCCACCATGAAATTCAGAGCTTTCTGGATAATGGATTTCCAGATAACAGATCCCATACCTGTATTTCTGTGTTCCATTTTATATTAAAGTTAATTTAATGGTGAATTTCATCTTGTCTTATTTTTATACCTATCTACTAGTAATGAGCAAATCTGTCCCATTATGAATTAGCAAAATGCATTGCAGTCAATGGACGACAATTTTTTTTTTCCATTTGTCTTTTTTCTTTCTCCAAATATATTAAAGTCAATGGGCATTTTTCTCAAATTTTTTCTAACTTCAAATGCATTAAAGATATCGGGCATTTTTTCTTATGTCAACTTTTTTTGTCTTGGTGACTTTTTTGATACAGTACATTTTTTCCACAGTTTTGTAAACTGGTGGAGAAGGGGCTCCTTTCTGACCCCAAAAGGCAGTTAGATTGTTCCCTGGATCAACAAACCATGAATGTATATAAATAGTTGTCAAATCCAAATAATTAGGCATGTAGGAATTTCCATAGCCTAACAGCCCTAGTAATAATAATAGTACCTATACTAGTGTAACCCTTTCCTGGTATACTCACTTACTTTGGCACAGTTGCTTTGGAGTGTAAGTGATCTGAGCCTCTTTGCATGAAAGATACTGGGGACTGGGATATACAGCACAGTGCCTCCACCTAGTGGGCACTAATGAATTATACCTCAGGGGGATTCCAGTAGGAAAAAGAAACCACACAGTTTACAGTGATCAAATATAAATGTATATAAAATGGAATGCAATGACTGTAAATATAAATCACACAATATAACTCTGCCCTGGGAACCTATATGGACTATACAATCCCTGCCACCGTCTTTCAATGCCACATTCTCACACTCCACTCCGGGTGGATCAATACAACTTATCACAGTTCAGACCTGTCCTCACACTGTTGAATCACATGTATGTCAAAGTATCCACCAGACTCCCTTAATGTCTGAAACTCAAAAGCTTATTCAAAGCAAATCACACCACAGCCCTCTCCAAGCTCTCTATGGTTAGTCTTTCCAAGCAGCACTGGCACTCTCTGTGCTGCCTCTCTCTGTCTCTGACTGGATGCCCTTATATAATCTCTCCCTACCAACCCCCTGGACTTGGCTCCAAACCCAGGCTTCCTTGATCCTCCTTTTTTTTGTAAATGTCCAGCCAATTGACCACCCCTCTGTAACTGGGATTGGTGATGTCACAGGCAGAACAGAGGGAAGGCCTGTCTGATCCTCTAAATTCCCTGAGTGATAATGAATAATATAGTGTTAACTTTAAAAGTATAAAACATTTGGTGGCTGTATTTATACATTTTTGCAGATTCTTAAAGAAAAATACTTAATTTACCCTACAAGCTCCTTAATAGATTCAGAACCATTTGAGAACCGTGGTCAACTACATCGGTAGCCCTCACATACCAATTGTCCAACCCCAGGGAATGACCATTGTCCTACTATAGGTCTTAAAACTTAACTACTCTTCCAGATGTCACCTGGGAAAAAATTGCACACTGGAGCCCAAGCTACACATACTTGCTATTTTACTTATATACCTAGGGAATAATATAACTAGGGTTAGTGTCATGTTATCTTATTCTTAGGATTCATCTCATCTTCCACTGAGGTGGTCTCCTATCTTAGGGCACATCTTTATGAGGTTTCCTACAGTACGTCAGATACAGGGAAGTCAAAGAGGCCAAGACCTGGCAGCCCTGTTGTTGAATACCACAAGATATCACTGGGCCAGTAGGGATACTCTGACAAATATGGCTCATATTAACAACAAAAACTACAAAATCCTCCAAAATATTATGTATTTAAAATAATATATTTGGAAATAATTATGTTTCACAAGTGAGTAAGCTGTTGCTTTCCTTTCTAAAGAATACACATAATGACAATGTTTTTTAATGTACTTTTCTATTTTATTCGAATCTGCAAAGACTGAATCATTTTGAACTTCCCATGAAAATCTACTCATTTGATGGAAACTAAAGATTTTTCATCCAACGATTCTTACAAATAAAATATTAATGGCTGACAGGAGTGCATTATTGACTCCACAATGGCTGCACACTGTACATTTCCTGAGTACATTTATGTCCCAGTAGATGTGATTCTATGTTTTATATCAAAATATTGGCCAAAGCTTTAGAATGACAGTGCGGCGGGGGTTGATACATGTCTTCGGGAAGAGGGATCTTAGGGGCTGAATTTTTTCAGTGACAGTTAAAGGAATAGGGCTATCCTTTTTGCATATTGTTTTTGTTATTAAGTATGTTTTTGTTATTTCTTGCACTAAACAGGGCAGAAAATGAAATTAATAGTCATCCCCATTCCAACTTCCTGGTTCTTATAACCTGCTCAAACAATTACCAATCCTCTGAGAAGCCGCATACTGGCAGTAAATCTTAGCTAGATATTACGGGAACTCGCCCTATAAAATACAGCTGCTTAGTTAGGTTTGTTTTTTAAAGGGATACTGTCATGGGAATTTTTTATTTATTTTTTCAAAATGAATCAGTTAATAGTGCTGATCCAGCAGAATTCTGCACTGAAATCCATTTCTCAAAAGAGCAAACAGATTTTTTTATATTCTATTTTGAAATCTGACATGGGGCTAGACATATTGTCAATTTCCCAGCTGCCCCAAGTCATGTGACTTGTGCTCTGATAAACTTCAATCACTCTTTACTGCTGTACTGCAAGTTGGAGTGATATCACCCCCTCTCTTTCCCCCCCAGCAGCCAAACAAAAGAACAATGGAAATAGTAACCAGATAACAGCTCCCCAACATAACAGCTGCCTGGTAGATCTAAGAACAACACTCAATAGTAAAAACCCATGTCCCACTGAGACTCCTTCAGTTACATTCAGAAGGAAAAACAGCAGCCTGCCAGAAAGCATTTCTCTCCTAAAGTGCAGGCACAAGTCACATGACCAGGGGCAGCTGGGAAATTGACAAAATGTCTAGCCCCATATCAGATTTCAAAATTGAATATAAAAAAATCTGTTTGCTCTTTTGAGAAATGGATTTCAGTGCAGAAGTCTGCTGGAGTAGCACTAGTAACTGATTCATTTTGAAAAAAAAACATGTTTTCCGATGACAGGATCCCTTTAAGGTTATTTTTGGGTTTATTTTTAGTTCATGGCCTTTGGACTGTGATAATATATAGATTCTAGAGTATTATTTATTGTTTAGACTTCAAATAATTATGAATCCAGCTGTTGTTTAGTATCCATCTGCTTCTGGACCTGGCAAGGGAAAAACGACCCACACAATGAAACACTACTGTTCCTTATATCCTCTGTTAACCTTTGCCAGGTAGGTTTGCTTTCAGGGATGTCTAGTAAAATGTTTTTAGTAAAAGTCAGGGACAGGGTGGATGACGTGGCAATCAGCGATTGGCTGAGCACCTTGTCATTAACTTCAAAGTCCTGTCCTTATTTCATAATTTGGAAATCAGGACAGGCAGTTTTTACCCAGACAGCTGGGGTGTCTGTCTGGGTGAAGTACCTAGATATGGTACTTAATCTAATTATAACCATTGTATATGCTACATGTTTAGTAGCCACTAGTGATGGGCGAATTTGTCCCGTTTCGCTTAGACGAAAAAATCGACGAGGCGACAACTCTGAAGCCTATTTTATCCAGTTGCATTAAAGTCAATGGGCGTACGGTAAATTTTCGCCGGCATCAAATTTGTGGCAAATTTTCGCTGCAATGTCGCAAATTTATTTGCCCGCGGCGAAACACTGAAATTTGCCACAAATTCACACCTCGTGAATAAATTCGCCCATCACTGGAAGTCACTCACAAAGCTGATGTATATGTAGTTAACCAGTAAACTAATTAATCAGTCCTTGGAATGCGTCTTGCGTCTGAAATTGCCCATTGCACCTTACACTTGCGATTATAGTTAATGACCCTTGTTTACTTATTTTAATATTTAAACTGAGAATCATTTTCATTGAGAATCATTTTCTTTGCAGGGATGAGAAAGTTAAAAGACTACGTTATTTCTCACAGCAGTGAGTTGTTTTTCTTTTTTAATTAAGAAATATTTGTTTCATTGCTGCTGGGATAATTATGAAAAACATGTTTTTTTCTGTGGCTGTTTAAGGAGCTCATCAATTTGAAGGTTTCTAGCTGCAGCCAAAGCACAAATTGTAATTGTATGATTTTTTTATGTATTCAAAGCAATAATATTACAGACGTAGCCAGTGGTTCCCCTAAAGTAATTCAGGTTATAAAATTGTTATTTATTGGCAACCAAACCACCTACTGTTTTTTTGATAAATGTTCTTCGATGCAAAGGTATATTTTTCAATTAAAAAAAATTATACTCAAATAAGTTATCCAGTATTCAAATTATCTTTGCTTTCGCAACACCCTTTGATATCATGGCAGGAGGTTTTCTTCTTAATAACATTCATATTAAAGATTGTTTTTCTGAACAGCAAATTCAGGGCTGTTATATATAGGAGTGTTATTTTATTTGGCTCAATGTAAAACAGGTATTTGACACCATATATTTAATTGTGGTTGAATTTTTAAAGGATTCAGTTGCCGTGTTTGGACAATAATCTTGTGTTATAACAGACTTGTGCAGGTGACTAAGGGGTCAACATTCTCTACTGCCCAGGAAATCCTGGTTTTATAAACTATGCCCTGGTGGGAGGGAGGTTTCCTTTATTGTCCCAGGTATAGTGTAACTATTTCCTGTCTGTAGTTTATATAATAGGCAGGAGCACATAGCACTTCCTGTTTGGAATTCACTCTGGGAGGGAGGTGTTTACCTGTGGCTGATGGATTTCCAACCTGATCACTCCCTAGGCATTTTCTGTGACTGTGAGATGTAGGCATGGCATACTTGATACAGTTGAACCAAGGCAAATGTTTATTACAGCTTCTTGTAGGTTGACAGGGGCAGACTAGAGCCACAACTGACCTAGGGCATATACCTGACGAGTTATTCAAATACACTTCCAAGGAGATCCTGTCAATCCCTCTGTCACACTCACACAGTATTTCTCCTTGAAGACTCTAGGAGCCCTGTCATGTAGATATTCACAAGCAGAGTGATGTTAGCCATTAAAGTTGGACCTATTCTCCAGTATGTATTCCCCCTTCCTCTCTGTAATGTCCACATAAAGTGTACAAGCTTCCTTTGAACCTTTGGCCACAATGACTTCCGTAGACTGCCAGTAGCCTAGTCCCAACATGCTCCCTTCCCTTTCTGGTGCACAATTTCCCCAGGGCAGTACCTCAAATCTAAACTCCTCATCAGGACATAGTCTGTCCGTGCTATCTAGCTCTAACTCCTAGATCAAGCAACTAACTGTTTTCTAGTTTCCTAGTAAGGATCATGTACCCACCAGGTCTAGTTCAGTAATGTCTGATGCTCCTGTGGATGATGTTAGGCCAAAGAGAAAGTACACTGTCCCTGCAGTGCCTTACATAGGCTCCTTCAGGAGAATTCCCCTATAGGCCAACCTTCGGGGTTGGTGCTCTCTACTGACTGATTTTTGCCAAAACAATTTAGTTTTATAAATTTATATTTTTACCTCCTTATAGGTAGATATTGCTAGACAGTCTGATGCAAGAGGCCTCGGTGAGAGCCTCAGAGCAGAAATTGGACCTTCAGCTAAACAAAACCTTAGTGAAGTTGGTGCTGCAGGAACTCTGTTACCAAAGACCAATTAAGGATAGCCTAGTTTATATCATGAATACCCCCAGGGGTGTAAGATAATCAGGAACAGAAATCCATAGTAGTTCTGTACTCCACCATGGAGAAGTTGTTGGTCTGCTATTTCCCAGGTGAAATCTCTAGTGTGTTAGGGCTCAGGGTAGTACATCACCATTACTCCCATGTTAGACAAACAGTAATAGTCTTCTACTAATCAGCAGCTGATTTAACCTCCCCCTTCTCATTACACTTAAAAACTAATCTCATACTAAAAGTTACTGAAACTGTATGCCGATATGTGGAAATTTGCCTTTTTTTCCTCCCATAGAACTCCTATTCAAATCGAGTAATTTTTCTTCTGAAATATTTCATAGAGAATCAATGTATTTCCGTTTTCTTCCAAATATCAAAGATGCCAGAGCTTTTGCAGCTGCTATCATTCTCACTGTAGAAAAAAAGGAAAGGAGGACAATTGCCAGAAAAAAAAAAGCATTATTTAACATTAATGGTATATCTAGATATGATCATCAGGCAGCTCAAATCCAATACCAACAAAATTACATTTTTTCTCTTGCTCCAATATTATTGCTTTGAGCATCTGTGGTTAATTTGCAGTCTGTGGATACGTGTGACATTTTTTTTTTTTTTTTTGGAGCTTGATATAAAAATATCTGCTATGGAAAAGGCTGTCTGAGAATGTTATTCAACTTTATAATTGGACATTTGGATCAGGATTAAGTTTAATGATTGTTTATGCCAACCCATGATTAAGATTTCTGATTAGTTCTGTTTGCTTCTTCTTACAGTTTGATGCTATTCTAATTAAATGCCCAGTCTCGACAGATTTGTATGCTGGCCAAAACCAATTGCTTCTGGTGTTTATTTTCTGTATATGTTGGATTAGTTACAAACACTAGGGATACAATACAATCCAATTAGTAATAAATCACACCAAATACAATACATCTTATTTAGTGCCTATGGGTACTGCTTATTACATTAGCTCTATGTATGGAACAAAAATAAGCATATATTTAGTGGGGCAGCTGAATGTATTGGCCAAACACTTGGAAATTTGATTCCAAGTGTTGCTTGTGATGCTTGTTAAATAAAGGGGGAAGAGTATGATGACAATAAAACCATGAATCTTGGTTGTAATTTTTGCCTTAATGACAAGATTATGATGTCCATAAAGTCCACCAGCGATTTCATTGATCCCAGAGACTTGTAGAGGAACAGCAGGAAGTAGGACATGATGACACTAAGAGTGCTGCTGGAGCTGGGTGGTGATTGGCTGAGGGTTTCCTGGGTTAGGGGCTCAAAGGTGGGCATGTGTCAGGAGCACCCGATGGCACTCCGTCTCAGGTGGTGTCATGTTCAAGATGGCGGCACCCATGACCCGTGTGGGCTGTGACGCCGGCGCAATGACGTCATGCACCCGGCATGAAAATTGAAAATAAAAGGACTTCCAAGTCACAGGTTCAATGCCCAATTATAGGAATTGCTGACTTGTTCCTGTGTTTCTTAAATTCCTAAATTGTTGTTTCCTCGATTCCTGACCCTCTGCTAGACCCTAATTCTGATCCTCACTGCCTGCCTTATTGGACTCTTGCCTGAACTTGACTATGCTTACGATGACCCCTTTGGATACCGCAAACTTGGACTTAACCCCTAGCTCCCTCCTTGGTCTGGACTTCTCTACTAGGAACCGATAGGCCCCTGATAGCATGGACCTGGACAGTTGGACGGTTGATTTCAAGCAGATGGAGGAACAGAAGTGCATTAACACATTCTTTTATGCCCACCCCCTCATTCCTGATGGGTTCCAAGAGTTGGGTTTGGCACAGTTGGCAGAGGGTGTTGTGACTCTGAGCCGCAGGGGTAAGTTGAATTGGCAGTGGGTAACATGAGTTGGTAACTTGGTAAGCCTGGGAGCATGTGTGAAGATTGACAGCTTCTACTGGGTACTTTATGAGGAGAAAAGAACCAGACTTCAGGCAGGAACCAGACTCCTTCATTATAATGGGAAGATATGGCCATACTGTTTTAAAATAAAGTAAGTGGTCCTGTTATATAAATATATGGTTGTCTAGTTAATTAATTAATGTTAAGTACAATGTATTAATGCTAATAAACATTCATTTTACCAGTTGTGTAGTCATGTGCCAATTTTTTGATGGGGGGGTTGAAAACACAGGTACAAAGCAAATGTCAATGCTGCATTTAATCTAATATCTACAGTATGTGTAGAATGGATGATATAAATTTCAGTGTTCATGATGACATCAGACTGCAACTCCATTAGTGAAATGTGTATTGACTTTATCAATAACACAGGAAATATAATATTTAAGAATAATATAAACACATATTAATGTTAAGCAACCTCTTGCCCAATTCATTGCAAATGGAAGGCTATAACATTCCATATACTCATTTAGAAAGGCATTAATATATGAAATCAAAACCTCTAATGAGATGGAAATACAACATGTTATAAAAAGGGTTAAAATAATTAGTATTTTTGACTTTTTTTTTTTTACTGTGCATGAAAAGCCTATCTTTGTGTGGGTTTCAGACAGAATGCAAATGTAACTTTGTGTTCTGTAACAAATCTGTCTGTCACTCCTGGTTCTTATGTTAAAAATAAAAGCTCTGAAAAACAACATATTTCAATAAATTGCAACTGATGTCTAATAAACTATAACCGAAATCTCTGTTTCTCCTAAAATGTGAAATAAATCACATTTGACTTAATTGGTATTTTAAAGTGGTCTCTGTTGGCACTTTCTTTTACAGAAGATTTAAAATTCCATTAGTCGTAATGCCAGGAATGCAACTAAGTGGACGAAGGTATTGTCTGATCATTGTCTGAAATGTTCATTGTAATTGATGATAAAATAGGTCATTACTTTAATAATTGATGAGGAATTTGTGAAAATAGGTCATAGATGTGGTGGAGTTTGACTTACAGGTTAAGAAAAAATATTTTATGTTTACTGATAACCATGTTTTCAACCAAAAGTTAAATGATTTATTTAAAAATAAAGCTATTGCAAGTCACAGGAGTTCAGACCATGGAATCTAAGTGGAGCATATCATTGATGACATCATTAAGCGATTTAATGGATATCTTTTGTTTTTATGGGTCTTTTATGGGTCACTTGTGGGTCATTTGTGTAATACAAATACATGCATATAATGAATAAGTGCTACTTTTTATACTACAGATATAGAATCCATTATCCAGAAACACATTATCTAGAAATCTCTGAATTACGGAAAGGCAGACTCAATTTTTTCCAAAATAATCCAAATTTTTACAAAAAACTTCCTTTTACTCTATAATTAGTGATGGGCGAATTTATTCGCCAGGTGCGAATTCACGGTGAATTTGCACGATTCGCCGCCAGCGAATAAATTCGTGAAACGACTGCGAAAATTCACCGAAAAAAAACGGGCGCCAGCGTAAAAAATGGGCGCCGGTGTCAAAAACGAGACGCCGGCGCCATTTCGAGAATTTGCCCATCACTATCTGTAATAATACTTGATCCCAACTAAGATATAATTAATCCTTAGTGGAAGCAAAACCAGCCTATTGGCTTTATTTAATGTTTATATGATTTTCTAGTAGACTAAGGTTTTAAGATCCAAATTATAAAAATATATACTATCCAGAAAACCCAAGGTCCTGAACATTCTGGATAACTGGTCCCATACCTGTAACTTTAAAAATGCTTATCCCCAGAACATCATAATTGGAGTAGGAAAGTCTCACTATTGAGCAAAAAGTTAGGGGGATACATAACTGTACCAAATGTGAGTGTATTGTTACAATGTACTATCTGCAAAAAAAATGACCTACTGTTCCTTGCAGGCTTTGGAACAAGTACAAAGGCATACCCAACATTGATATCACCCACACTCTCCTTAAGCACAATAGTTCATTTGTTATAGTAATAGTGTCCATAAAGACCTTAAAGGGGAAGATTCCAGATAGAATCATTTTTAGTGATGGGTAAATTCTGACACATTTTGCCGAAAATTTGCAAAACTGAGTACATTTAGCAAAATGTGAAGCCTATGTTTTTTGACTTATGACAAATTGTACAACACATTTTTTCACCCATTAGAGTCTATGGATGTCATTTTCGTAGTCGAAACTTGGCAAAACATGTTTCTTATCCCTTTCCATGTGGATAACATATTTAACCCAATTAAAAAAAGAACATAATTTTAAAGAAATTTAAAAAAAAATCAACACCTATTAGCCAAGCAATACAATTATTTCCTGTCACACGTGGCATCACATTTTAACTGGATCTTACAGTATGTCCTCCAATGGGATGTTGTACTGTAGGACCTTTTACACTTGACCTCCTTCTCTCCTCTTCTTTGGAAAATCTGAGCTAAGAGGAAAGACTGGCCAAATTGGGGTTGGTCACACTGGAAAAAAGGTTCTTAAGGGGTGATATGATAACTATGTATAAATATAAGTGGGGATCATATAATAATCTCTCTAATGATTTATTTACCAGTAGGTCTTTCCAGCTGACACAAGGTCACCCATTCCAATTAGAAGAAGAGGTTCCAGCTAAATATTGGGAAGGGGTTTGTTAGAGTGAGAGCTGTGAAGATGTGGAATTGTCTCCCTGAATCAGTGGTACAGGCTGATACATTAGATAGGTATAAGAAGGGGTTGGATGGTGTTTAGCAAGTGAGGGAATACAGGGATATGGGAGATAGCTCATAGTACAAGTTGATCCAGGGACTGGTCCCATTGCATCTTGAAGTCAGGAAGGAATTTCCCCCTCTGAGGCAAATTGGAGAGACTTCAAATGTTTTTTTTTGCCTCCTTCTGGAACAACTAGCAGTTAGACAGGTTATAGTGTATATAGATTTAAAAGGTTGAACTTGATGGACATGTCTCTTTTTTCAACCTAACTTTCTTAGTTACTATGTTACTTTTTACGTGTTGAACCCATCCTCTCGAATGCCCCATTAAACACTCTCAGAGCCTCCAAATCTTGAAATGATGCTTAAAACCCACCATTTCATGGAAGCATATAACATAAGCTTTCAGCAACTTGACACCCACCAAGCCCCTCTACTTTTTGTTCATAAATACTGGTATTCATCTCTAACTCTGCACTTCCATTCCTTTTCTAACAATATCCAATTGTTACTGAATCCATTTTGATTCAGATTAAATTTTGGTCAAATGTTTTGTCCGCATATGTAAAAGGTTTGGCCTTGTACCGTATTTCTTTACTCTGTAAAGTGCTATGGGAATGATGGTTCTATAATAATAACAATGAGAAGAAGAAGAAGTAGAACTACTGGTCATACTGTATTTATTGCCTTCTTTAGTTTTCTAAATTTGTTTATAGTATACCCATCCTTTATTTATTTCTTACATTATGGAAAAGCTAGTGTTAAGAATGGAGTCCCAAATCCAAAACTAACGCCAAGGTCTTGGCAACGGCTGACTCTTGTAACAACCACCTTTTGCTTCGGGAAGAGCCACCAGGTCTTTACGTGAGAGCACCAGGGAGAGAGCTGTTGGCATGCAAGGAATCAAATGTTGTAACTGGAACAGAGAACATGGCCGGGTCAATACCAATTAGAAGAGGCAATACAGATTCAGGAGACGAGAAAATAGACAAGGTCACAGGCTGATTCAAACACATCAGTTTTGCAGTACAAAGCAGGATCCAAGAGATTAGTCAATACACAAGCAAAAGTCAGAACAGGCAGCGGACTTGACATGGTCATGGACAGGCAGGGTCAGGAACAGATCAGGAACACTCAGAATCATACCAAGGAACTAAAGAAGTAGACCTTTACTTTAGGCAATCCAAAACAGTGACATGCACCTTTAAATATTTGAATTTTGTGGTGACGTCAGAATAGAAACGCACAGAATATAGCGGAAGATAGCCGAGCGGTGTGCCAACCCAGAAGAAGCAGAAGACCGCTGCATATAACGAAGAAGGCGCAGGAGGAAGTGGGCATGGCGGTAGTCCATAATCCTTGCCATGAGTGCACCAAAACTGGACCACTAGGTTTCTCACAGCTAGCCTTTTATTATTGTATTTATTGTTTTATTTATTCCCATAATCAATATTCAAACACTGTAATTTATTTTGGTCAATCAGCAAACACCAACATTTCTTGTTATTGGGTTTCTTGATGACTTAGTGGTGTAAGTTAAAGCCACCAACCTTGTACGATTAGAAATATGAATTATTTTCTTCCTACTTTGTGAAATTAAAATAAATCTGACAATTTTTATTATAGCCTTAAACATGTTTTTAGAATTATTGAAGGCATAATCTATCTATAGTTTGACACACATGACATACAAGAGCAGACAGACAAAAGGTTAAATGTGTCTCCTGTTTTTACTTTTTTTTAATCTTCTTTGTAGTTCTGTAGTTCAGGTTTGAGTAATTATAAAGCAAAGCATTAAACGGTATGGGACTGGAATATTTTCTTCCCAGTGTTTTCAAATTGATTTACTTTATTGATTTTTTTTATACTTTTTTAAACATAGCTTTTCCACCAATAAGACCATGAATGCAACTCACTATTTTAATCTTTTCAGTTTTAACCATTCTACTTCCACCTGCAGCAGGCATTTTCTAGCAATGCTCAATACCCTAAAAAAATATAAACATGGAAACTATGGCCCTGGCTATAATGTACTGGTCTGAGGTTGTGTTAAACAATATCAATGTATAGATTATAAATCTATAAATGTAATTACATAATATTACTATGATCCAGTTTACTATTTGTCTCATTGAGGCATTTTGACATTAGAGATCTTTGTAGAAGTTTGTGTCAGGGCCAACCCCGATGGGTAGGGACCAAGGAGGAAGCTGCACACAGAGATTCAAATATGTGGTATCCAAAGGGTTAAGAAAAATGTATGGTTGTATTCAGGTGAAGAAATCAGGGCAGGTGGCAATCAAGGTCAAGAGACAAGACAAGAGGGTCAGAATCCAGAAATCAGTCAGAGCATAATTATAACACACCCAGGAACACTAAACTCTAAACTAGGACCTATACTCAGGCATTGAACTCAGGCGCTCAGAGTCTATTTTGAATTTTTGCACCAGCTGCGGTGTGATGACATCACACTCCTGAGCACTGGTGTCATTTCATCGGCACTCGCGACACACGTGGAGGCCATGAGTGCCCCCATTTTGGATGCAGCACTGGAGGAGATAGTAGCGCCATTGGGTACTCCTGACACTCAAGCTTAATATTCATATTAATAATTTTAATTAATATTAACAAAAGTAATTTTATATTATTAAGATTTAGTACCATGTTAGCCATTGAAAAAATGCAGAAAATTTAAAATTTGGTGATCACTTTTATTGGCTAACTGAATAAGTAACAATTGCAAGCTTTATTTTATTGGCATCATATTCAAGTTTCCCTTTGTTATCCAGTACTTGGTCAGGACACCCCTTTGCTCACAACAAGGGTACATGTGAATACAATGTTTATTAGTTTATTGTTCTTTAAATAACATGAAAAGCCAACAAGTGTCCACCTCAAATCTCACCCTACGTCAACCTCTGAGTTGATGGAGTATCAAGCAGATTAAATAGGCATTTTACCCAAATATCACCCTAATTTGCCTTCAGGCAGTGCCTCCTTTGGTTCCTTCAAAGAAACACCAGCCCCAGAATTTGAAAACCAAGTTATATCATGTTTAGTGATATTATTCCAACTGCAGTAAAGGCACCTGCAGTTCGGTAACCCAAGAGTGGGACAAATCAGAAAGATAATTCATATCAGGAAGACCTAGAATTACACAGCTATGTAAGGTCAGGGTTTGTGCATAAATTGTATGGAGAAAGTGTTGATGCATAATTGAAGGAAGCATTGTCCTTGATTGTCCTTGAATCTCAAGAAATATTGTTTATGTGTTTGTTTACTTATTGCATTAGTGTTTGTCTGACTGCTTTTGTGTGTTATGTGAGAGCAGGACCAAAGAAAGTTATTGTCATAAAAAATATTGTTAGTTTGGAATCCCCTGTACATTAAAGGACACATTGTTAAAACACTAATTGCTACTTCTCTGCAGTCTGAAGTCACCTTTGTAAAGGAATAATTAGGGATGTAGCGAACTGCCGATTTGGTGTTCGCGAACTTCGAACACCCGCTAAAATCGTTCGATTCGAACGTTCGAAGGATTTTTCATTCGAATCGAACGTTCGAAGGATTTTAATCGTTCGATCGAAGGATTTTCATTCGAATCGAACGTTCGAAGGATTTTAATCGTTCGAATGAATGGAAATCGTTCGAACGAATGGAAATCGTTCAAACGAATGGAAATCGTTCGATTTTAGCGGTCGAATGGTCGAATGGTTGAACGATTTGTATTCGAATCGAACGCAAACTCAAAATGCGAACGTTCCCAAACGTTCACGAACATTAGGCCGACGCGAACGGTCGAAGTTCGCGCGAACAAGTTCGCCGGCGAACAGTTCGCTACATCCCTAGGAATAATACAAAAAAGATCTGAGAATCATAAAGGAAATGAGTAGAATTATGGTTTTTGCTTTACTGTACTGACTTGATCAACATTTTCCTTTTTATGACTGCACTTATAACATGTTTTTGTTGATTTTGTTAGTTGACTGTATATTTAGAAATGTTTTGAGGCATGTGAGAACGTTCTAAAAAAAGTTGTCTATAGGGTATTTATATGCAGACTGGATATCACTAATGTTGCTTCGCTTATTATACTATTATGGGCTTTTTAACACAAAGTTTAGAAAATTCCACTTCTATCTGTGCAATACAACAGTGACATTGAAGAAAAAGAATCATTCATCACACTTTTATTAAACTCTATTTTGGCTCAATAAACCCCCCAGAAGTAGTGATGGGCGAATTTATCCCATTTTGCTTCGCCAAAAAATTCGACAATGTTGACACTGATGACAATTAGGGGCACATTTATCAAGGGTCGAATATCAAGGGTTAATTAACCCTCAAATTCGACCCTCAAATTTAAATCCTTCGAATTTGAATATTGAATTCGAAGGATTTAGCGCAAATCCTTCGATCGATCGGTCGAAGTAAAAATCGTTCTATCGAACGATGAAATCCTTCGAATCGAACGATTTTAAGTGATCGATCGAAGGATTTTTCTTCGATCAAAAAAAGGTTAGTAAAGTGCTGGGCAAGGTCCCCATAGGCTAACATTGTACCTCGGTAGGTATAAACTGCCGAAGTATGTAGTCGAAGTATTTTTTAAAGAGACAGTACTTCGACTATCGAATGGTCGAATAGTCGAACGATTTTTAGTTCAAATAGAAGTCGAAGGTCTTAGTAGCCTATTCGATGTTCGAAGTACCCAGAAAAATACTTCGAAATTCGAAGTTTTTTTCATTCGAATCCTTCACTCGAGCTTAGTAAATGTGCCCCTTAGTCTCCGGCGTCAAACATTTGCACAAATGTTCCATCACTACTTTTTTTTTTTGCAGTTTCGCGAATTGACATGGGCGCCAAAATTGACGCAGATGTCAAAATTAGCATTTCGTGAGCACTGAGCATAGGGAGTGCAGTTTAGAAGGGTTTTAAGAATGTATAGTAGCACCAAGAGTTACAATACCATATTTTTACAGATATTTATGTTAATAGTGTTTTTTTAAAAAAATGTAATTCCTGAATGTCTTTACACTGTACTTGTACATTGCATTGTATCCACATATGGTGAGTTAAACAGCCCACAGCTGTACAACCAGGGACTTTGGACTTCTGTTGATGACTTCTGACATGTTCATCAGCTTACATTTTAAGTAGGAAGTGAGCAGTAGGACTCTGTTTGATAATGGTCTAGTGTTGTACAATTCCTGAGTAAACAGTAACTATTTATATGTCTCCACATCTGGAATGGTTGTCTACTAATTATTTATGCATAGTAATATGTAGATCAATTAGTTTTGCTTAAATTGACTGAAAATGTGATCATAGAAGGCTGAAGCTTCAAGGATGGATATAAGTAGGCGTTGGAATAAATAATAGCTTATAATAAACATTTTAATGATAGTCATTCCACTTTACTGCCTTTAGATCCAGATATAAGTTATCATTTTAAAACTAAAAAGTAATTCAGCATTGGAATCTGGAAAAAAAATCCAATTATTTGTTAAAACCCATAATATCTATATTATATTTTCAAGCACAATTTTAAAGTTTGAAAAGACAGTGTTATCTTCTGCTCATGTCATCAAACAATACAGTTTTATGCTGGACAGAAAACACTAGAAAAACAAAATCTGTTAATTTACGATGCTGTGTTGGTTCTTATTTGATAATAATTAGTTTTATTTATGTTATACTTAAATATCTTGAAAAAAAATGTACAACCAAGATGAGGAAATTAATTTAGATGTAGAGGATAGAAATGATATTTAATGTAATTATAAATCAAAAACTGTGATCTAGCAGCAGCCCAGCAATTTGTAACGACATTTTAGGATAAACAAATCATGATTTATTTTCTACGCTAAGAATATTTGTTCTTGGTATAGTTCTTTAGAAACGTGTAGAAAAACACCTTAAAGTGGTTTCAGCTGAAAATGCTCTTTCTTCAAAAACATAATTGGTGACGGGGGAAGCATGTCCCAGGTTTGCTCCCCTTAAAACTTGTACCACTTCTCATCCTTTGTGTGCTCAGCACCTTGTGCTGGATCAAAAATCAGGCATTCAGTACATCAGTGACATGGGGCACAAGGTAATGCCATGCCAGGGGACCCCTATGTCTTGTCCATCTCCTGCATAAGATGGTGAAAGTTCAGCAGCTGTTTTTCCTTAGTTCATTTAGTTTCTTTAACATCTGTGAAACAAAATGAAGCATCCATGGCACCCACATGGCAGGGATTGTACTTCCCTTCAACTATAAGATAAGGGGCTTTGTGATAATAATCGTTTGTTGATGATACCTTATTGGGTAGATTGAGCACTGCAAGTGCAACTATTCTGGTTTATGGAGCATATAAATTCAAAATAACATCTTAATATGTAGGACCCTACTCTCAGTCCAATGGAAAGATGGGTATGGCTGTGTATGCCAGAAGCATCCATTAAATTTGCTGAATCTTTATGTGTAATATTTTATATTATCAGCCCACTGCTTCTATGTATATATTTTTCTTCCATGAATAACAGATTTAGATCTAGAGAGGATGAAAACTTAGTCCACAGGGTTGTCATGATGCAAATTGGTCTAGTATCGACACATGTACCCCACTGTCTTAAAATACTTGGGTTAACACAGGGGTCCCCTACGTCCCCCTATGTCGTATCCATCACCTGCATAAGATTTCATCATCAGTTGTTGAGTTTCTGGAACATCTATCTATAAAACAAAGGGATAGGCCCATGACACCCACATGCCTGGGTTTAAACTTCACTTCATTTTTGTCAAGACCGCCGGGAGCGCGAGGAGTCGCGTCCGCTCCCGGCGGCGAAGAATCCAAGATGGCGGCGCCCAGGGAACCCACGTGGGTTCCGACGCCGGCGTTGTGCATTCCACCTCCCCCTCGCTTCAGTGGGGACCCACAAGCCTGCAGGGGATTTGCCACACAATGCCAAATTCAATTTGAGTTCCAACCCACACAGTTTCCAAGTGAGCGTTCCAAGGTGGGGTATGTGATGTCTCGATTGGAAGGCAAGCCACTAGAGTGGGCAACGTCTCTTTGGGAGAAGAATTCCCCGGTGACTTATGATGTTAAAGACTTTCTCCAAGCTTTTCGCATAGTCTTTGATGCTCCAGGTCGGGTTACGAACGCCCCTGCCCGTCTCTTGCAGCTCCGGCAGGGAAGCCGCAGTGTCAATGAGTACGCTATAGACTTCCGAACTCTGATGGCGGAGACTTCCTGGTGTGATGACGCTTACAAGGCCGTATACTACCAAGGCCTATCCATCCGCATCAAAGATGATCTCGTCTCCAGAGAGACTCCTGACACCCTGGAAGGGCTGATCGCTCTATCCATTAAGGTTGACACCCATCTCAGAGAACACCAGGTGGAGAGAGAGCGCAGCAGACGATTTTCTCCCATGTTGGCCCCTCGCTTTCAAAGGCCGATTCTGCAAGCATCCGCTGTCCCTGTGACTCATGTGTCCACGTCTCCCCTGGAGGAACCTATGCAAGTAGGAAAGGCTCGCCTCTCCGAGCAGGAAAGACTCCGAAGACGTATGGCAGGTCTCTGTTTGTACTGTGGTGGGCATTCCCATTTTGCCAACGCCTGTCCTGCCAAAGCCAAGAGTTTTGTACCCCGAGGTATGTCTCAGGTTTCTCACGTAGGGGGCATCACTCGAGGTCCTCAGGAGAAGTATCAAGAAAATTCACGCAGACTTCTCCTTCCTTTGCAGATTCACCTGGCAAGTAAATCTATCTTCGAAAGGGCCTTCCTCGACTCCGGAGCGGATGGCAATTTCATGGACGCCTTCTTTGCCGAACGCATGAAGATTCCCCTGCTTCCATTGTCTTCACCTCTGCATAACCCCACCATAGACTGGTCCACTGGGCAGATCTCTCGTTGGAGTTTATTTTGCCGGCAACATTGCCTTCCGCCAAAACCCCTCGAGAAGGTGAATGTCTCCACTGCGGAACTAAAGACTTTGCCCTCCACTTACCAGGGGTTTTCTGATGTGTTTTGTAAAAAGTCTGCAGAGTTCCTTCCCCCACATCGCTCCTACGACTGTCCGGTTGAACTCCTGCCAGGAGCTATGCCCCCCAGAGGGCGCACCTACCCTCTCTCTCCTGCAGAGACTACCGCTATGAAGGAGTACATCCAAGAAAATCTCCAGCGGGGGTTTATCCGCCCTTCTACCTCTCCTGCAGGGGCTGGGTTCTTCTTTGTGGAGAAGAAGGACGGAGGCCTTCGGCCTTGTATAGACTATCGGGGTCTGAATAAGATCACCGTGAAAAACTGGTACCCCCTGCCCTTGATTGCCGAGCTCTTTGACCAGCTGAAAGGGGCAAAGATTTTCTCCAAGTTGGATCTCCGGGGGGCCTACAACCTCATTCGCATCCGGGAGGGTGACGAATGGAAGACGGCATTCAACACTCGGGATGGGCACTATGAATATCTTGTTATGCCCTTCGGC
Organism: Xenopus laevis; assembly: GCF_017654675.1. Classification (NCBI taxonomy): domain Eukaryota; kingdom Metazoa; phylum Chordata; class Amphibia; order Anura; family Pipidae; genus Xenopus; species Xenopus laevis. The sequence goes on along the minus strand of NC_054382.1, from coordinate 131,291,873 downwards.
CTTTGCAATGCCCCTGCCGTCTTCCAGGAGTTTGTTAATGATGTGTTCCGAGATCTCCTAGGAAGGTTCGTAGTCGTATACTTGGACGACATCCTGATCTTTTCCAAGGACCTTGAAAGTCATCGCTCCCAGGTGAAGGAGGTACTCTCTCGTCTGAGGAAGAACTCTCTCTTCGCCAAGTTGGAGAAGTGTGTCTTCGAGGTATCCAAGATCCCCTTCCTAGGATACATTATCTCTCCAGAGGGATTTGAGATGGACCCCGTGAAAGTGTCGGCCATCCAGGAGTGGCCTCTCCCACTGAGTACCAAGGCAATCCAGAGATTCATCGGATTTGCTAATTATTATCGACAGTTCATCCGGGGGTTCTCTTCCCGCATTGCACCTATCCTGGCCCTCATCCGGAAAGGGGGTAAACCCAGCCTGTGGCCTCCATCTGCCATAGAAGCCTTTCAGTCCTTGAAAGAGGCCTTCACGTCCGCTCCTGTTCTCCGACATCCCAATCCTGCACTACCCTTCTGCATCGAAGTTGATGCTTCTGAAGTCGGAGCCGGAGCTATCCTGTCTCAGAGACACTCCACTGATGGAAAATTGCACCCCTGTGCGTTTTTCTCCAAGAAGTTCTCATCCGCAGAGCAGAACTATGATGTCGGAAATCGAGAACTCTTAGCAGTCAAGCTTGCCCTTGAAGAATGGCGTCACCTCCTGGAGGGCTCTGAAATTCCTGTCCAGATTTTCACAGATCACAAGAATCTGGAGTTTATACAGTCCCTCAAGAGGCTAAATCCCAGACAAGCCAGGTGGGCCCTTTTCTTTTCCCGATTTAACTTTGTTTTGACTTATCGCCCAGGTTCCAAGAATCTGAAGGCCGATGCCTTGTCTCGTAGCTTCACTCCGGTGGACCGTGACCCTGAGACGCAGGAACCAATCATTCCACCAGTCAAGATCATTGCCTCTCTGTATCCCCAATTTGCCGACCAGATTCTGGCTGGGCAGTCCTCGGCTCCTCAAGATACTCCGATTGGCATGGCCTTCGTCCCTCCAGAACTTCGCCTGGCCATCCTGCAACAAACCCACTGCTCCAGGCAAGCTGGACATCCTGGTCCGGCCAAGACCCTTGAACTCTTGAGGCGCCTAGTCTGGTGGCCTGATATCCGCAAGGATGTAAAGGACTTTGTGGCTGCTTGTAATGTCTGTGCCACTTCTAAGCCTAGCCATTCCCGCCCCAGCGGGTTGTTACAGCCTTTGCCGGTTCCCTCTCGTCCGTGGACGCACCTCTCTATGGACTTTATTGTCGAACTTCCTCCCTCCGGTGGGAATACTGTGATCTGGGTTGTCATTGACCGCTTCAGCAAAATGGCCCATTTCATCCCTTTGAAGAAGTTACCCTCTGCGGTGGAATTATCCCAACTCTTTATTAAGTACATCTTCCGCCTGCATGGTTTCCCGGTGGAGATCGTCTCCGACAGAGGCACCCAGTTTACCGCCAAGTTCTGGCGTTCTCTATGTAAAGACTTGGGAATAACACTTAAATTTTCGTCTGCCTACCACCCGCAGACGAATGGGGCAGCTGAACGTGTGAACCAAGCCTTAGAACAGTTCCTGAGGAACCACGTATATCTTTGCCAGGACGATTGGTCTGACCTCCTCCCGTGGGCGGAGTTTGCTCATAATAATGCATGTTATTCCTCCACAGGAAGGTCTCCATTTATGGTGGTGTATGGACAGCACCCTCAAGCCTTTCCTCAGGACTTCGTGTTGTCGGACGTCCCGGCTGCAGATGATCTGGCAGCCCATATGCTTGCTATTTGGGCTGCAACCAAGTCTAATCTAGAGAAGTGTGCTCTAGTCCACAAGACTTTCGCGGATCGCCGTAGAAGGCCCTCTCCTCCCTACAAGGTGGGTGATTGTGTCTGGCTCTCTTCCAGGAATATTCGCTTGAAGGTGCCATCTCCCAAGATGGGTCCGAAGTTCCTGGGTCCGTTCCCCATCTTGGAGATAATTAACCCTGTAGCCATCAGACTTCAACTCCCACCAGAGATGAGAATCCCCAACGTGTTCCACGTTTCCCTGGTGAAGCCCACCGTCTCCAACCGTTTCTCTGGTGTCCAATCTCCTCCTCCTGCTGTCTCTGTGGAGGGTCAACAAGAATTCGAGGTGGAGAGAATCCTTGATTCCAGAATCTCCAGAGGGTCCCTTCAATACCTCATCCATTGGAAGGGCTTTGGCCCCGAAGAATGCTCTTGGGAGGGACACCGTGATGTGCATGCTTCTCGTTTGGTAAGAGACTTCCACTCCAAGTTTCCCCAGAAACCAAGTCCCGGTGGTCCTGAGGCCCCCCGTGAGGGGGGGGTACTGTCAAGACCGCCGGGAGCGCGAGGAGTCGCGTCCGCTCCCGGCGGCGAAGAATCCAAGATGGCGGCGCCCAGGGAACCCACGTGGGTTCCGACGCCGGCGTTGTGACGCCAGCACGGCGCGACGGTCGCAGGCGCGCTGACGCTGGCGCAAGGGCGCCAAATTCAAAGATAAAAGGACGCCTGAGGCGCCAAGATGGCGCCCGAAAATAGGATCCTGTTCCCTGAGTGATTCCTGGGTTCCCTTGCTGTTTTCCCTGCTTATATCTGCCTGATTCCTTGTTGTGACCCCTTGCCTGGACTTGGACTTCGCTGATACTCTGCCTGCCATTTGACCTGTGCTTAGACTTTGTTTATTCTCCTGTCTTACCCTTGGATACCACGACCTTGATCCCTCCTGAAGGGCTTCCTCCTAGATCCGGACTACTCCCCAGAGGGGGCTCCCGGCTCCCTGACAATTTTGTACTTCATCTAACACTGGTCCGATTTGTATCTGGATTCTAACCCAATAAACCAATCAAATGCACAATGGATGCAAAATTTTACATTGATGTCATTTTAATGACCAAAGCACTTAGGCTTCAGGTAGTCCAGATGGTCAGAGCACTACAAGCAACAAACAACTCTTCTAGATGGAACACTACTTTATGACTACACTTGAGGCCAATCAATAAAACCAGCACTGTCAAATATCAGCCGGCTTTCTTTCACAGTTATCTGTACACAAAGGTTTTAGTCCATTTAACACCCTCTAGATAGAATTGCAGCTCACCAGCTGCAGGAACCATCATGCTCTCTTCCAATTGCCTCCTCCTTATGCAAAGTATCCCTCTGCTGCAGTAAAAGTCAGGTGTGTACCTGGGTGGAATGGGAAGGCCCATCCTGTACCTTCCCTCCCATTCCAGAGTCCGGGCCCTGAAAATCCGAGAAAACACAGCAACTGGTGCTGCTGCAACTTATGTTGCTGCCAAATAATCCCCAGACACCTTCCCTGACACACACACACACACTGCTTAAAGGGACCACAGCCCAAATAAGGGAAATATACCTCCCGTCAAGGACCCAGCCCTAGTGTCCTTTACAGTATAAAGAGTTTTGCAACGTATGGACACCACAGTTTAATGATTTTGGTCTTCAACAGCTTTACATGTCCTGATGTCCATATAGCGTAACTCTATACTCTAGGCCAGGGATCCCCAACCTTTAGAACCTGTGAGCAAAATTCAGAAAGTAAAAGGAGTTGGGGAGCAACACTAGCATGAAAAATGTTCCTGGGGACCCAAATAAGGGCTGTGATTGGCCATTTAGTAGCCCCTATGTGGATAGTCAGCCTATATTGAGGCTCTGTTTGGCAGTGCACCTGGTTTTTATGCAACTGAAACTTGTCTCCAAACCAGGAATTTAAAAATAAGCTCCTGGTTTGAGGCCTCTGAGAGCAACATCCAAGGGGTTGGAGAGCAACGTGTTGCTCACGAGCTACTGGTCGGGGATCACTGCTCTAGGCCAATCTCAGCTGACCCAACTGGATGGGTCAAAAATGTAGCTTACCAAAGAATGAAAAGTGACTGGACACTTGAAGCAGCAAGTAACAAATCAACTCTACAAAGCAAGCCAGTTCAGAGAGTTGGTTTGGAGGGTGATTTGGGTTATTAGGAGTAATTCCTCCTTGATTACTCCACTTATCCACCTTTTGCTCAGGCCCGGATTTGTGGAAAGGCCACCTAGGCCCGGGCCTAGGGCGGAAGGATTTTAGGGGGGCGGCATGCTGCCCAACCACACCCACATTGGTTCAAAAACACTGGGGATGCGGTGGAGATACAATCATTTTTCGATTTCCTGTGCGCCAATCCCCATTGCTTCAGTCCAGATGATGAAAATTTGCACAAATAAAGGAGAGGGGACAGGGGCGACGAACGGCAGTGGGCCTAGGGGTGCCCACAATGTAAAACCGGCCCTGCTTTTGCTAATTTTTAATTGTGTAAGGACAATGTCCAGCACTACCGATAAGCTGCTTGGGTAGTGGGTGTGTGCATTTTTGAGCGTGTTTTAAATAATTCATATTAAAAGTTACGTTTTAACTGGATGGTTGCTTTTGTAACGCCGCTCTCTGAACTGGCTTGCTTTGTAGAGTTGATTGGTTACTTGCTGCTACAAGTGTCCAATCACTTTTCATTCTTTGGTATGCTGATTTATTTATACATTCTTGCGGAAGAGTGGCATACACAACTTGCTATTGTTCATTTATTGGGTTAAAAAATGTAGCTATATTGTTTCTTCTTAAGCTTGCCTCATACCTTTGTCTTGTGAAATCAGCTTGGTTATTGATTTCCAAGAGGATCAAAGGATATTCATGAGCTTTTGATCAGATATTAGCCTTACACTCCATCTGCCCATTTAGATATTTCACCATTTATGATAAACACGGCTTTCCTCTTCATATAAAATATGAACACGCTGGTATTGACAATGTTCCTTTTTGTCAGCATAATGCGTTTGTCGCCATTTAATAAGAACACATTTGATATTTGTCATATTGTCACAAAGGGCAGAGCAAAAGCAAAGAGACAGTTTCTAATGTATCACAACCCCTTTGCTTCATTAATTGAAAGATCATTTTGACATATTTTACTGTACATTTAGAAATCTGAGGCAAGACATGGAATTATCTGATCATATAAGTGAATGATTTATCGCTCATTTATGGCCCAGACCAAGGACTTGGCCTGTACTATTCATCTCACTAAATATGCAGTTACTGTAGTTAAATTTTAAATTACATTGGTCCGTCACTGAAAAGAATAGTAGACCTTGTGCAGTTAATGTCAGTTAATGCCTAACACATGAAAAAGGTGAAAGAGCATATTTTTAAATAATCTGTCTGTTTGTCAAGAATTCATTAAAATAAATGTGTGTGTGGTGGTTTGATGCATACATGACTGACCTCGTCTTTGCACTTAGCAAATGATTGGAGAAGATTGGACTTAATTGGAGGTGATGAATTATTAAATGTGTCTCAATATAGATTTAATGCATTCAAATGGATACAAACCACCTTTTTGGAGCACAAGACCTTCACATTGCTCCTCATGAATACAGCGTGGTCTGAGTTTGGCAGCACTGTATTCATGAATGGTGGATCCACAGATGTTCCCTCTTCCATACATGTGCACCAACTTGTATGTGGCAGTGGACGCAGGTCACAATGGGGGCCTTGTACTTACCATATGACCTATAACCTGCTCCAAAACATCAAAAGCAGAAGGCGCACACTCCTCAGTTATAAAGCAAAAAATATACAGAAAATCAAATATATGCGAGGTGCTAATCCTACAGGAGGCTGCCCGTCTGTAGTCTCCACATAAATCATGCATGAAACAAAAAATAAGGATCGCACACTCTGTTAAATCAAAAAAGGAACATTTATTGTCATTTTTTTATTATTATTATTTTTGTGCCCCTGATGAAGACCTTTTTTAGGTCGAAACGCATAGGGCAACATGCTGTTGCCATGTGCTATAACCTGCTCCCACTGACATGCAATTTGCCCCTCATGGCAGATTTTTTTCCAGTAAAAGGAGCAGAGCACAGCCAGGCTTCAGACAGCAGTGTCCTTTGCATTAGCACTAAGGCAGTGGGAACATCCACAGTGATAATGTCAGGGATGGCTGCTGCTTCATCTTCCTTCTCGTGACAATCTGTAAATGACATGGATTTGCGTCGCTTCTGGGTTTGACGCCAGCACTACATATGAGATCATTGCGTTTGGCATGAGATTCAAATATTTAACGGGGCCCAACATAGGTCAATGTTCCATAGTTCCTGGGTCTGTTATTCCTGTCTGTACCTGTTTTTGACCACTGCCTGTCCATGATCCTTGCTGTTCTACTACCTGTACCGACCTCTGTCTGTTCTTCGACAATTCTATCAGACCTCATTACTGTATTGCATTTCTGATTGGTTCGACCTCGGCCTGTGACCTCGACCAACCGTCTGACTTCTGATTCTGTACTGTACTCATAGATTGGTATTGACCTCAGTCTGTCCCTCAACTATGCTTCTGGTTCCCCATCCTTTTAGTACACATTTGGTTCCCAGAACTCTTCCCTTGGTCCTCTCACTATAAGACCTGGCGACATCCAAGTAGGGGAGGGCTCCTACTGAAGCAAAAAGCAGCTGTTATAGGTGGAAGCATGAGCTGTGATGGGGCCTTGGTGTTAGTTTTAGGCTTTGGGACACCCTACGTTTCAGCAAAAATTACCACTTAAGACTTGCGTTAAACCAGGCTTTATCCTTTGGTGTAAATACGTTGGAAGAAAAAGAGCTGATTAGCTGCCACCAACCCTGACTTCAGTGTGTGTTCTGATAGACACATCAACCATTTGAGTGTACACAGGGGTTGAATTTCTCCGTAGTTTTTGTGAATTCTATTCCTCTCCCTCTTAATTAAAAGAATATGCAAAAAGTTGCCCTACTCATGTGCCAAACAATCAATTCAGGGTTAAAAACCACATACAGACCTAAAGAGAATCAGAAGCAGGATTTATGCAAATAAATATTGTTGCTTTCCTCTGAAAATCCCTGTGGCTTTCAAAGCATGCTGTAAGGTTCTAGATTTATGGGAAAAGAAAAGTAGAGCATTAAATAGTAAAATCTTTGGAACTATTGTGTTTTAGCTGAATATTCCTCCTGAATTATTCTACCATTTTGCCATATGCATTTGAATGATGAAAGTATTGTAGTGATAAGGCAGGCTGGTTACAAATAAATAGATATGTTGAATTTCTTGAAGGAACTTAAAATACATTTTTCAGAATGCACTTTTGCTTACTTAACGCTTAACAAAAGCTGAAAGGGAAACTATGAATAAAATGGAAGGGGCCTTTATCAAGCAGAACTTCATAAATAAACATAAAAAATAAGTTTCTTTACTTTTTTCTACTAAAAGGAACTACTTATATTGGGTTTCCCCTAAAGGCCAGGAGAAACAATTTTGTTACATTTTGTGAATTTTCTCAGCACTTTCAGAAAAAAAACTGTTGTTTTAAAAAAGTTAGAAAATAATTTAATTGTATGAAAGATTACAAATCAAAGAATACCTAGAATATATCAGGGAAATGAACTTCCATTTCAACTTGTGTTTTATACAATATACAACAATATATCTGGAAATGTAAATTCCTGTTTTTCATGGAACAATGTGGCATCAACCCCATTGAAGAATGAAAGGACCATATTCCACCCAACTGTGATTAGAATCCAATAAAGGGTCAACTAGAAATAAGTAACCACTCCTGCCGGGCTAATGCTGTTTTAATTTTTTCAAGCATCTTTAACCTAAGTAGACCAAACTTGTCTCAAATACATTGTAACCAAGCTTTTTCCAAGAGCCTTACAAAGTAAACATATGTCTCTCTTATCAACACAGGGCCATCATTCACCTTGGCATTATCCCATATCATGCTATTAAAGCTTTTTTACCCTGATATTGGTTGAACAGTTAAATTTGATTGGTTGGCATGTGTTATGGCTCATGTGGAAATTTGGCCAGTGTTGAATCATGACCCCCACTGTCTAAAATACAAAATACTGAATATACTGCATTTTTAGACAGCATTAGTTATCTTTAAAATATAACGAGGATGTTGATGTTAGTAACCATGTAAGCCTGGACAAATTATTTCTGTAAATTTATGTGAAAAAAAGCAATATTTTGCACAATATGATCAAAATTAAAAACCCTGTTACATTCTATATTCATGTATCCTAATATAGGATAAGATTTTTATGACCTGTATAGGGCTGAGGCTGATTAGTACATAATTATTGGTACATGGCAGCACAGAAACCAGTGCAATTAGCATCAGCATTTAATAATCAGCAAACCTGTAGCATCAGCTTATATTACAGGGGAACCTCATTTTCTGCTGGATAATTAGTGACGACCCCTAAGCTTAGCTTCTCAACAGCTGCACATGCTCAGTGGGCTCTCAACAGAGCCTTCTGAGCATGTGAGTGTCACAGACACTTCTAACATAATCCATGGTGGGAAACTCCTATGATAATTATGAAGTCCTGGATCAAGCCTGGTTCAGTATATAAAATACGGTATTTCCAGCTATATTAATTTTTTAGGACTTAATTCTCCTTTAAGTCATATTTAGTTATCAGCACAGAATTGTCCTTAGTTGGACTTAGACAGCATATCAAGTGGAAAGATTAGCTTTTATAAAGGGAACATGCAAGGACACAAAAATACTGGAAAATAAAGCTTTACTTTTAATAGTTTAACAACAAAAACATATCAACAGGGAGTTTGTCTTCATATGGCAAAAAGGTATCAAAAACATAACAGTCTTCCACATATGAGATAGTAGTTCCTGATTACCCCAGGGTCTGTCCCAAACTCTGACCACCACAAGGTTAGCACCCTGTTACTGCTCTTTATTAGTCAGGCCACACAGCCTACCTCTAAGTCTACTTCACTGCTGCACTTTCCCAAACACTACCCTCTCCAGGCACAATCACAGGCCCCTTTGCACTCACTTTCTCTCTCAAGCTCAGGCACTCTTTTTTAGACACTCTCTGTGTCTCAGGTTCCTTGGACCCCTGTGTCCTCTCTCATGCTTCCTCTCACACACTAGGAACAACCAGGACCATGTGCCTCCTCCAGACACACAAGAGAGACCCATCTCCTATAGACATTCAAGGAAGAGTCCAGAGGTGTGGGAGTACTCTCATTTTACCAGCAGTAGCAGCTCTGCTCTCAGCTGCCACCTTTTTACCGGATTGAGAGGAAATGCTAACTCTATTTGCACTAGGTATTTCCCTTCAGCCCATATCATACACCTTAAGTCTACACTTCCCTGTACATTTTTATACTAGAAAGATATATTGTCTAAGCACACTGTCACTGCAAGAAGGGTATTCTTAAATGTATGCCAATTACAAAGTTCTGTAGCAAAGTTAGCATAGCTGTGGGTGAGTTAATAAGATATTTTATTCTGGATATTCTGTTGTTTTGTCTTTTTTTTCTTTACCTTGACAAGACTACTGATGTGGTGTTGAATCCAACAGGAGTTAATCACAATCAACCTGTATGCAAGTGGGTGTAAGTGGTGCAAAAACAATCTTTTTAGAGCTCATTCAAAAAGTAATTGTGTTCAGGATCTGGCTGCACTCTACACCAAAACAAAAAAGTGACTGGTGTCTCCTTCCCAACTAAAACAATTTATAGACTGGATCAGAAGCAATAATAGTGTAAAGACATTTTTTAATAAGATGTTTTTTGGGTTTTTGCTTAAATATTGTACTTACAGATTGTTAAAAAGAAATGCATCCATCAAAAAGGGTGACAGTAACTAGTAGTCTGAAGAAAAGATTCTTGTAACACCATCACGGGGGATCCAGACCAAGTAAATAACGTCAAGGAAAGGACACCGGCTAGAGAATGTTTCCTTTAGCCAAATAGTTACTGGACACCTTTTGTGATAGTGAGACTACTGGTTGTTTGATACGGGCTGCATCATATGAAGTGTTTGTGAGTACCAAGTCACTCTGAATTTGGTGTATCTATATGGCAGAACTGTTTTGGGGATATCTCTCTACATCTCTCTTTTTTAACCTACATATTCTGTGTGCATATATTTGGAGGTATTATATAAAACTTTGGTGATGCAGTGAATCATTCATTTTCACTTGGTTGGTCCGATCATAATGTTAAATACTACACTATATTATAATTGTGTTTGTTTTGTTTCAACCCCCATAGCTTTACCGCTGCAGAAAGTAATTTTTTGTGGATCATGTGGGAAAGTTAATGAACTCCAGCCTCAAGAAAGGGGACATTGATTATTAAACGTTACAGCCTTTTTATTTGCTAGATTGGAAATCTAGAGCTTTGTGCATAGCACATCCCCATTTGGCTCAAGCTGGTCTGTGTCTGCTGGTGTCATTCATCTGTGGATGGTAAGGAGTCACCTACATACTAACACTGACATTGATAAATTCATGGGACAAAAGCGGGCATCTACACCTCATTTTCATCCATAAGAAGGATGCAGGATCCCACCTCTCTTTTTGAAGACCCTACAATTGCATCTTTAAATGGAGGAAAGTGCAGCCGACTGATTATCAAATACCTCTACTTGAATGAGAAGGTCTCTGGTCTTCAAGTGCCACCATCAGCACTTGAGTACACACATATAGGTATTGCATTCATTATTCATGAACCCGTTATCCAGAAAGCTCTGAATAAAGGGAAGGACATCTTCCATAGACTTTGTTTTAATTGAATAATTCATAGTTTAAAAAACGATTTCCTTTTTATCTATAATAATGACACAGAACCTTGTACCCCGACTAAGATATAATAAATCCAGCCTATTGGGTTTCTTTAATGTTTACATGATTTTGAATATTCCTAAAGCATGGATGTCCAAATTAGAGAAAGACCCTGGCCCTGAGCATTCTGGATAACTGGTCCCATACCTGTATTAGCCTAAGTGCCAGCTGAGCCTTTCAGGTTACTGGAAATTGATCTGATAAGGGTAGAGGTGTTTTGATCACTTCTGTTTCTCGGTATGATTTAGGTAATGGACTGAAATGATGTTTTTTTTAATTAGGACAATAAAAGACTTTTGTTTTTAATATGTCTTCTCTGAATCTGAATGGTTCATTTATAATTCATTTGGCATTGCACAACAAGGTCCTCTGAATTGGAATTAGATAGAGAATTTTCTAACCCCCATCCAATTTCTATGTATTTGCCAGTAGTGAGGTGAATCCCTGGATGTCATCTCTCATGAAATTGTTTGTGCCATCCTCATTATTGTTAATTACTAGACAGAAAATGTTGAAAATCTACTATAGAAATGGTCTATAAAATGTTTAATTTATTCAAGTTTTGAGATACAGTATCTAGTAGAATTCTACTATAGACATCTTCCCCTACTTCCTGCAGAACATTACCTGTGGACCAATATTCTGCAACAGGGTCTGTCCTTGGGAATAATTGGAACCTTATTTCAATCTTAACTTCTAAAACAAAAATAAAATCAAAACATGTCTCCTTGTTTTCAACAATTTAGTGTTTACTGCTTTTGACTTTTATGTATTTAAACCGTTTATGCTGTCTGTGCAATGATGTGAATTATGAAAAACACATTTCTCTGACAAATGTATGCATAGCTGAAACCGAATGTAAATTTTCAGATCACACAGTCTAAAACATATTGCATGTTCCAATTAATGAATCCCCAAGAGAAATGATCTCTGGAACGAAGTTAATTAAATGCTACACCAGTATATATGTGCCAGGAATGGCAAAGAGTTGATGTGTTTATCTTGAGCTTGTTTAAAGAGAATTAAAAAAAAGAATCTAAAAGACAATGGGAATTTGTGCTGTAATTGTAAATTCTATTCATGTTGACACTGACAGAATGAGATTATATTTATATTGCTGCTAAGGAAGTAACTGTAATTGCTTTGAATCAAACAAAGAAAGAATTTTACATGTTCAATTCTTTATTCAGAAGCAAAGGTGCAAGGTTTTATAGTAACCTTTAATGGACTCATTCCACCACTGCTCAATCAGTAATGGTGCTCCTTATATTTCTCTTGATAATTCATACTAAATAAAAAGAAATGTGCCTTCTCGCCATCCCTGCAAGTAAAAGGGGAATGAAGCTTCCATAAATAATCATTTGTGCCTACAGATGTTTTAGGAGAAAAACCATCAATAAAGTTCTATTTTTTTTTGTTAAATGCCAATAAATATAATAAAATGGAGCCAATTTACAAATACATGTACAGGTATGGGATCCGTTATCCTGAAACCCATTATCCTGAAATCTCTGAATTATAGAAAGGCTGTCTCCCATAGATTCCATTTTATCCAAATTATCCTTTTTATTTCC